>NW_006286241.1:1149150-1153354 GCF_000327345.1 Myotis davidii
AACAGACTGGCAATGCCCACCTTGGACCTCGTCACCTGGTCCGAGACCGCTTTGTGGCTGAAACCCAGATGAACATCGGCTCCGATCAATAAAAGACATCAGAAAAACGATCCGTTCTGGGGAGTAACACATAGGGGTGTTTCCAGGCTCTGGCATTTGAGGAGTCGAGCGAAGTTTTTCTGAAGGATGAGTCATTTTTGAGCCTCTGCCTTCCCCGGGCATGAAATGAAAATGAGACATGAAAGATGCAATCTGCTCCGGCAACGTGACTCCTCCATCATTGTCCCAGCCACTCTGTTTCTCAGCACAGGGAAGGCTCCAGTGTCCTGGCATCTCATCACATGGAAATGCCCTTTTCCTTCTCGCGGCTCTGAGACGGGGAGGCTTTCATCTCCCCTCCATTAGAGAGGAGCGCCTGGTGCCTCTCCACCGTCCCCAGGGCGGCTTTTTGTCTCTGCAACCTGGGATACGTTTTTCCCAGGCTTAAAAAGATACCTATTCCGTTGGAGAGGGGTGGGGAAACAAAAATACAGCACAGCCATTTATCATAAAACCATTTACAACTCCAAGGGAAATGCATTTTTTCTAATTAATTTTTAAGAGTATATTGATTTTTTAAATATATTTTTTATTGATTTCAGAGAGGAAGGGAGAGGGAGAGAGAGATAGAAACATCAATGATGAGAGAATATCATTGATTGGCTGCCTCCAGCACCTCCCACACTGGGGATCGAACTGTGACCTCCTAGATCAGTGATGGCGAACCTTTTGAGCTCGGCGTGTCAGCATTTTGAAAAACCCTAACTTAACTCTGGTGCCGTGTCACTTACAGAAATTTTTTGATCTTTGCAACCATAGTAAAACAAAGACTTATATTTTTGATATTTACTTTATGTATTTAAATGCCATTTAACAAAGAAAAATCAACCACAAAAATGAGTTCGCGTGTCACCTCTGACACGCGTGTCATAGGTTCGCCATCACTGTCCTAGACCAGCGGTCCGCAAACTCATTAGTCAACAGAGCCAAATATCAATAGTACAACGAATGAAATTTCTTTTGAGAGCCAAATTTTTTAAACTTAAACTATATAGGTAGGTACATTGTTATTAACTTAGTTAGGGTACTCCTAAGGCTTAGGAAGAGCCACACTCAAGGGGCCAAAGAGCCGCATGTGGCTCGAGAGCCACAGTTTGCCGAACACGGTCCTAGTTCAAAGGTCAACGTTCAACCACTGAGCCATGCTGGCCATATTTAAAAAAAAAGAAAAGAATTGAGGACATTTAATACCCAGACATCCTCCCTTCCACCTCCCCTTCATTCTCCCTGCGCATCCGCTACAGGCCCCGGACTAGACCTCAGTCCCAGCGCTTCGTTGGGGTCCTGAGCGTCGACTCACCCATTGGCTACAGCACCAAGGCTGTGTTTCCCGCTCTAGACCCCCCCTGAGAGGCTGTGTGATGATCATCAGCGCAATGACACAACCACACCACCCACTCCTGGGAGTCTGTTGGAAGTGGGGCAGGAGATCTAGGTAAGAATTAGGTGGGATTTTTATTTTATTTATTTTTTATTTTAGAAATGTAAACCAGGGGAGTCTTGTATGAGATTATTGAGTTCTTGTTTCATTGAAGCTTAGAATTAAGCTTATTATTAGTGATTTGTGGTTTAGGACTTGTAAGCTAATCATTTAAGCTACAATCCAGTCTCCCAAACCATGACGCTGACGTCTATCAACGTGTTATGTGAATACACAATTCATTGAAGTATAGATACATTTACTCCTTTAGACATGTTTTAATATGAAAAAAATTAAACTTACAAAATGAGTAGGTAGATGTAAGATTATTAACTTTTTGCCATTTTTTTTTCATCTTTCCCCATCGTCTACTCACAGACTCTCACCCTCCCTTTCCTGCACTCTGGTGAAGCAAATTCCAATTGTCACTTCAGTCTGAAGTGCCTCAGTATTCATTCCTAATGGACAAGGGCAATTTTTAAAAACGCAATGACCAAAACTAACAATCCTTTTCCAGTCCCACCTAATTCCTAGTCCATCTTCAGAGTCCCCTGCTTATCTCTCAGGGGTGTTTATACAGCTCCTTTATCCTGAAGCCTAATGTCCCAGACATTAGGTCTCATACGTTTATTTTATTCTCTCTTTTTCATTTCATTGATCAGTTGGATAAATCAGGTCGTTTGTCTTTAGAATGTTCTACATTCTGAGTTTGATCAATTGCTTCCCTGTAGAGACATTTAACCTCACCCCCTATCACTGCATTTCCTGTACACTAGTATGTATGTATGTATGCATGTATGTATGTATGTATGTATTTATTTACTAGAGGCCCAATGCATGAAATTCATGCAAGAGTAGACCTTCCTTCCCCCCCGGCTGCCAGTACCAGCTTCCCTCCGTACCCAGGACCCGGGTTTCCCTTGCAGCCCCAGCTTCATCCGGAAGGTCGTCTGGAAGGATTTCCAGAAGGACGTCCAGTCTAATTTAGCATATTATGTTTTTATTATTATAGATTTATTTACTTAAATATATTTTTATTGATTTCAGAGAGAGAGGAAGAGAGAGATAGAAACATCAATGATGAGAGAGAATCATTAATCAGCTGCCTCCTGCATGCCTCACGCTGGGGATTGAGCCCACAACCCCAGCATGCCCCTAATCGGGAATTGAACTGTGACCTTCTGGTTCATAGGTCGATGCTCAAACCCTGAGCTACGCCAGCCTGGCTGTACACTGGTATTTAGAGCTGTAGGCTTGATTAGATTCAGGTTCACATCTTAGGCGGGAGCACTGCGTGATCAGTGCTGTGTCATTACTTCCTATCATATCATGTGTTGGAACACACACTATCTTGTCGTTCCGTGTTTAGTGATGCTGGGACTGACAGGTGAGTTCAGGTGTATACAGACTTGATTCTTAGACTATATTCACTTATTCTCAAACTTCGTTTCACATATAGATAGCACAATATCTTCGTAGAATCACCAGGAGTCCTTTAATTGTTAACAAAAATTCTTCGACATTCGTTTTATCAGAGAACTACCAATGGACAGTTTTCAAGTTCACAAACACACGTGCATCTGGGATTTTTCCATAGTCGACTTTACATGCGTGCTTCCTCCTATGCATGGTTGGAGGTCAATCTAAAGTATAACACGCTTTGTGGGTCCAAATGCACAGGCCATTTGTGTGGGAAACCACCTATTGTCTTCACTAGCAGAGAGGTGTGGACAAGGAACCCGGAAGGCTGGTGACCCTTGAAGCCCGGGCAAAGGTCAGAGCTGTGCACCCACTGTTTAGTTGAGACAATGGGAGCTGAAGCAACTTCCCCACCTATAGTCATGTAAATCCTTACTGATAAGATAGTCCGCCTGTTTACTGGATCTTGCCTGCCTAAGGGCTATGGGTGTATCCCAAACTGAATGAAAAGATGGCAAGGCCTGAGCACAAGGGAAGTCCTTCCCCTTGAGTTGGACTTGCCCTCCTGGCCCCCCAATTTCCAAATTATTACTTGTCTCGTCTCTTTCATTTGTGGGCGGCCCCTCTTCCAGATCCTGAACCAGGAACCACGCGGGACCTGGGGGGAATATAAAATTGACACGTCTGTAGGTTGGTAAATGAATAATAGATTAGATCACCGACCAGTTAGCAATTGCAGTGATCAGAGTAAATATTTGTAGTCTGCTTAATGTCCGCCATATTTGCCACCAAATTGGCTCACTCGTTCATTATTATGGACCCAGCCTACAGTGACAGGCCCCGTTGGTCCAGGAATGCTAATGGCTAAAGGGATTTAAGTATCCGACTATGTTGGTTATTGTTCAGAAATTCATCATTGTGATTGTCAGATATTTGATCATTTCAATGCGGTAGATATCACACGGCCTGCTTTTCACGTCACATCACCGACAAAGAGGTAGAATAAACGGAAAGGCAGCAAAATATTTGGAAGTACTTGACATGATTGATTCAGTCCAAAATCTAAACATTCAGCTTAGAAAACCTGTGAAAAGCTGCCTACAAAATTTGATTGTTTTAAATAGATTATTACAGGATAAATACAATTAGAAGTATGTGCCATAGCATACTTAATAGATATTTCAAACGCCTTAAGATGTTTATTCCTCTGTTTCCTGGTTCTGCTTAAAAGGGAAAGTGTTGCTCTCCCAGCTCTAGGATTAATGA
>NW_006286241.1:1153693-1153968 GCF_000327345.1 Myotis davidii
AGAGGTAGAATAAATGTAAAGTCAGCAAAATATTTGGAAGTACTGACATGATTGATTCAGTCCAAAATCTAAACATTCAGCTTAGAAAACCTGTGAAAAGCTGCCTACAAAATTTGATTGTTTTAAATAGATTATTACAGGATAAATACAATTAGAAGTATGTGCCATAGCATATTTAATAGACATTTCAAACGCCTTAAGATGTTTACTCCTTCTCTGTTTCCTGGTTCTGCTTAAAAGGTAAAGTGTTGCTCTCCCAGCTCTAGGATTAATGA
>NW_006286241.1:1154207-1155982 GCF_000327345.1 Myotis davidii
TTCTCCCAGCTCTAGGATTAATGAGTCTAAAATTGAATGCTTTTCTGGTGGTGATTAATGGTCACTATAAACAGTCTCGGTAACAAGAAAACATTGCAAATTGTTGTGGGACCTTAATTATGAGAAATGTCTGATTTCTGGATGAAGTTTGAGGTTTCACTTCTTTTGATGGTGACTGTGGGAGCGGGTACTGGAGCAGAGGAGAGAGATGGGAGAGGGAGAGAGCAAAGGTCTAGGCAAGGCCAAAGCCAGGCATCAGGATCGCTGCTAAAGCCGCTCCGTTCCAGAGAGAAAGGACTGAACTGGCTTTGTCCTCAGGAGCGTCAGTTATTCGGAAGCCCAGGCCTGTCCAAAGGGCTGCGGAAGCTTCTAGTTCGACGCCACCTGCTTTAGGCTTCCGGGAGCTTGCCACAGTCTGTGTTCTGTTCACCCAGCCGTTCTCAACCTGTGGGTCGCGACCCCTTGGGTGGTCGAACGACCCTTTCACAGGGGTCGCCTAAGACCATCCTGCATATCAGATATTTACATGACGATTCATAACAGCAGCAACCTTACAGTGATGAAGTAGCAACGAAAATAATGTTATGGTTGGGTCACCACATGAGGAACTGTATGTAAAGGGCCAGAAGGTTGAGAACCACTGTGTTAACCCAACAGAGGACACTGGATTGCCTGTATACGCCTCATCTCTCTCAGGCACCTCCCACCTAAAAACATGTTCTTTTTTTAATGCTCACCAGAGAGCTGGATTTAAAATATATATATATTTGTTTTGATTTCAGAGAGGAAGGGAGAAGGAGAGAGAAAGAGAAACATCAATGATGAGAGAGAATCATGGATCGGCTGCCTCCTGCACGCCCCACACTGCAGAAAGACGTAAGGAAATAGCTTGAGACTGTTTCAGTATCAGAGCATCATTTTAAGAAATGCTAGGAATCTGGGAGAACAAAAAGCAATCAGTCTTGGGTGACTGGGAGGTGGGGGAGGATCTGGAGGCTTGCTGGAACACCAGGCCTGCAGGATCCCCGCCCCCCTCAAACCTTGGAATCCCGCACTTTTCAGAGCCCCCCCGCCCCCCACCTCCCTGCTCAGGCCCACTCCCCCATAGGCCTGCAATCTCTTTCATCATCTGACTCTGAACTTGGGCCGCGTCTTTTTCCTCTTCCTCCTCTCCGCCTCCATCTTCACGACAGACTGCGTGTAGTAATTGCTGTCTTTTGTAATTGTTCTATCTCCAAAGCTGTCCATCAAAATAGCATGAAGTGGCCGAAGCAGCCGTCCCCTGAGCTGGGGGGAAGTTAATTGCACTTTCCCAGGCGGTCCCAGGTGGAGGGGTGCTGAGGGCCCCCCGGAATCCCTGTTAGTGCTGTCTTTTCCTGAGCACGTCCATTTGTCACCTGGAGGAAAAAAAAAAGTCGTCCACAGCATGTTCATTAGATTTCCAGATGAGATTAAATCAAGAAGCATCGGAAACACACCAGGGAATAAAGAGAAATGCGACCCAGGGTCTCTGAGGTTAACAAGATGGGAAGGCTCCCACAAAATGAGAAGGAAGGCAGACAGGTGTAACCCTAATGCTTCGGAGGGGAATACACGCCCTAGCAGTGAGCAGCAAGAGGGGGGAATCCAGGAGACAGTATTTCCAGAGAGAGCAGGGGAGAGTGGACAGCACATTAGACGTGTTTGCAATATGCCGCGGAAGCTAATGTGAGCTGGGGCTGTCTGAGCCCAGACGGCCCGTCACGAGGGACAGGGGAGTAATTTAGCGCAGCTGA
>NW_006286241.1:1156347-1160532 GCF_000327345.1 Myotis davidii
CTCGTCCATCCGTTTGGGTGCTCCTTGATATCTGCCCAAAGCAACAATCGCTCTGCCATATTATCTCTCCGTGTGACTGGAGGCTGTCATGTGATCTGGGGCTTGGCTTCTGATAGCCAAGGAAAGATGAATCTAATTTTTTAAAATATATTTTTATTGATTTCAGAGAGGAAGGGGGAGGGGGGAGAGAGAGAGAGAGAGAGAGAGAGAGAGAGAGAAACACCGATGATGAGAGAATAACTGATGGGCTGCCTCCTGCACGCCCCCTACTGGGGATGGAGCCCACAACCCTGGCATGTGCCCTGACCGGGAATTGAACCTTGACCTCCTGGTTCATAAGTCAATGCTCAACCACTGAGCCACACTGGCTAATTTTTTTAAAGCTCAGAACCATAGCTGGAGGAGCAGCATTTTGTAGCAGCTAATGAGGCTCATTGGTTCTTAAGATACAAGTTGCCGTGTTTCCTAAATTCAAATTCACTTCTGGTGTAACGACAGACGCTATCAATACGGGGAGGAGATGGGTGCTGTGTTTTTTATTTTGCAATTTGGAGCCAATTCTGAAAGAAACTGTTAGAAAAGTGATTTTATCCTCTAAACTCGGGGAGATCTTCACTTCCTGGCTTCAAATACAGGGAAGGGCGGTGGCTGGCTTTCGTTTAACAAGGAACAGAGCAGGCGAAGAAGATTTCTTCGCGGCCACAGATGGTAACGTGCATTATCTCAGAGGTGATTTCCCAGACAGTTGTGATTCCCAGCGTCCTCATCTGGAAAATGAGTGTGGGTGGGTGTACTGCTTTCAAAGCAATTAAACAGTCCGCTGACAAAGCTTTAGTCACGTTTAGACATTTAATTAAATCAGCGTGAGAGGAAGTTATTCTGAAATCAAGGGGCTTCTCCTATTCATTGTGGTGGAGAAAGCGATCGATCCTCTGTCGTGTTGCTATTAAGGGTTTTCTTATCCATTCTTTTCTTTAAAAATATGTTTTATTGATTTCAGAGAAGAAGAGAGAGGAGAGAGAGATAGATACATCAATGATGAGAGAGAATCATTGACTGGCTGCCTCCTGCACGCCCCACAGGGGGTGGAGCCTGCAACCCAGGCCTGTGCCCTGACCGGGAATCGAACTGTGACCTCTTGGTTCATAGGTTGACGTGCAACTACTGAGCCCGCCTTATTCTTTTAATTTTGAATGTTACAAACAGCAGAGCTTTTAGATAAATTAAAGCAGACAATAAAATGAAAGACTTTTTAAAATCAATGGCATTGATTTCCTAAATACAATTTAAAAGAACAGTTTGGATCACATTCTGGAAGAAATAGATACTTTCTTAATGGGGCAATAAGTTTTAATGTGTAAACTAACAAGTTACACGGAAAAATTATCCAAAACATCATTTCATATCTAGTTTGTCTGAGGGACTTCTGCTGCTTTTTTTAAAGTCTAGGTTTTGCTTCTGAACACTGGGCTCCGAATTTTGCGCATCCCCAGTTGGGGGTGTGCGGGAGGCAGCTGATCGATGTTTCTCTCTCATCGATGTTTCTGACTCTCTATCCCTCTCCCTTCCTCTCTGTAAAAAATCAATAAAATATATATTTTTTTAAAAAATAAATAAAACATTGAAAATTGTTTCTCAAAGGAACTGACATTGCAGGTCACAGACCGGTCTTTGTAACGGACCAGGGGAGAGCTGCTGCAGCTTTAAAAAATATGAGCATTCAACTAAAAAGATTTATTTTCTTTCCTTTCCATCCAAATTTGGTAACGTTTCTCTAAAACTCGTTTCCATCTGATTCCACCAGCACCCCCATCTTCTCCCCTTCAGCACGGCTGGAAGATGTGGCTGTTAAAGTTGGAGCAGGATCCGCCAGATCAAAGGCAGGCAAGCCCTTTGTGTGGAGTAGCATGTGGTACAAATTGCTAACATGCTAGACATGTTTCCACCACCGCACACCCCTTACCATGTGCCGAACCACTCTCTAGCCTCAGTCTCACTGGAATGCTCTCTCTGGCATCAACAGTGCGTCCCTTTCTGCCACTGAGACTTCGCACTTGCTGTTCCTTCTGCCCAGAATGCTTTTCCCTTCACTGGTTAAGTGGCCGGCTCTCTCCTCCCTGAGGTCTCAACTTCGGAAAGGACTTTCCCCTATGCTCAACCTCAAACCTCCCTTTTCTGGAACTTACCCTCTATGTTGTCACCCTGCTCTCCTTGTCCCCCTCCTTCCTCCTCCTCGGCCTCTCCTTCCTTTTCTCCACGGAACTTGACTAATAATCCGCTTTTCTGGTTGCCTGTTTATTAGCTGTACCCTCCACCCCCCGCCGAATGCATGTTCCACAGAAACAAAGGACTTGCAAGTTTTGTTCTTTGCATTTTTTTCCAGTGCTGAGAACAGCACCTGGCTCATCAAGGTGGGCCAGTATTTCTTCGATGTTGAATAAGACTTTATAAAAACGTATTATTCCTTTTTCACACCTGTCTGCTTGTGGAAATGGAGGAGGAAAGAGACTTTTAAAGTAATTGTCTCGGAAGACACTCAGGCATGTGTCTTAACCTCAGCTATCTGCAGCTACCAGGACAGACTCAAAGCTGCCCCTTCAGCAAACTCGTCTGCAGTGCACAGAATGCCAGCACCACCACCAGAAAGGCAACACACCAGCAGGCTGGCTATGTTATGCAGGTGCAGGTGGGTCAATAGGCAGATGCAGAGGTGATTGGAGGATGGATCAAAGGATGCAGGCTGGCAGGTCTTTGAGGTCAAGAGCCTTTATTTCAATAATTGCTTTGGACTCACTGCAACGCCGTCGGACATAGAACACACCCGGAGCCTCCAGATGGGCTGAAATAGAACGGAATGTCGCCATGATGGACGCCGGGGAAGGGGCGGTGGGAAGGATGTAAAGCAGGTTCCGTTCTCAATGAAGACCATCCCCAGCACGAGGCATCGAGTATCTATCACCCCTAGATTTTCCAAAGAACAGAAGCCTACAATGAGAACTAAATCCATGGATATAAAGGAAAGAAGCCAGGCCTGCTTCCGGGGCAGGTCACACAGGAAACAAAGCTGGCATTTCCCCAGCCCTTAGGGGTCAGAGTTCTCATTAGGGCTCAGGTCAGCCACGCCCTGGACCTAGGGGAAGCCAGGAGATCTCCCCCAGGTCACTCTGCCCACAGGGAAGCCACAGCTAAAAGCCCTTCCCCCTCCTTTATTGATTAAGATATTACAAATGTGTCCTTATCCCCCCAATGTCCCCTCATCCCCCCAATCCTGCCCTCCTCCTCACCCCCTGTTGTCCACATCCATCACTTATGCTTATATGCATGCATTCAAGTCCTTGGGGCCAGGTATCAGTAAGTGCGGTGTGTACATGAACTCACTAAGTCCCCCCACAGGGACCAAAGCACAGATGTTATCATTCCTGTGTTCACAGATGAGGAGACGAAGGCCGGGAAAGGGGAAGCCGTTTGCCCAGGACCATCGGCTGGGAAGGGGCAGCGTCGCACTTGAACCTGGACAGGCTGGCCCTGAGCTGGCGGGGACGGAATCTCACGCTCCTTACGCTGAGCCCTTGGTGGTGAGAAGGGCCATTTCTGCAGCCCCCTCCGGGGTGTGGTCTCATCTCTGGAAGCAGGGAAACCAGTCAGATCTGAGGGAGTGATTTAAGGCCAACGGAGCCTTCCGATGCCTGAGACGCAGGAGAGAAAGGAAGTGCTCAGCCGCCTCCCAAGGGGTTTGATGGGGGGGTGGGGGGTGGGGGAGCTGGGCTTTCTGCAAGCACTGTGGCATCCTGCAGACAGTAGAACCAGAAGCGCTGGATCTGCTTGGCTCTCTCTTTTATTTTTTTATCCTCATCCAAGGATATTTTTCCATTGATTTTTAGAGAGAGTGGAAGAGAGAGGAAAAGACACAGAAAGAGAACATTGATCTGAGAGAAACACGTTGATTGGTTGCCTCCTGCAATGAGCTCTGACCAGGGCTGGGGCCAGGAAGGAGCCTGCCACCGAGGTATGTCCCTTGACCAGAATCGAACCCAGGACCCTCTGGTCCGCAGGCCAACACCCTATCCACTGAGCCACACCAGCCAGGGCTGCTTGGCTTTCTCTTGCTGCCCTCCTGATGGCAGCTTGGGTCTCACAGATCCTGCGCTCTCTGGAGGAGCCAGCACAACACAGCAGAGAAGATGT
>NW_006286241.1:1160608-1164417 GCF_000327345.1 Myotis davidii
GCTGGAGGGTCCACAAGTTGAGGTGAGTAATAGTCACCTTACAATGAGTGTAATTAATAAAATGAGACCAGCCCTGGTTGGTGTGGCTCAGTGGATAGAGCATCAGACTGCGGACTGAAGGGTCCCGGGTTCAATTCCAGTCAAGGGCACAGGCCCAGGTCTCAGGCTCCATTCCCCAGTAGGGGGCGTGCAGGAGGCAGCTGATCAATGATTCTCTTTCATCATTGATGTTTCTCTCTCTCTCCCTCTCCCTTCCTCTCTGAAATCAATAAAAATATATTTTTAAAAAACAAGACCTGAGAAAATGTCTCGCACTTGGAAGGGATTCAATAAGGGTTAGCGTTGTCTCCTGAGACCAGACCCAACCCTTCCCCGTAAACCAGTGGTTCTCAACCTTGGCTGCACATTAGAATCACCTGGGAATCTTTTTAAAAATCCTGATTTCTGGGCCTCATCCTCTGGAAATTCTGTTTCTTTGTTACTCATGTTGTGGCCCCACCCCATAACAAAGAAACAGAATTTCCGGAGGATGAGGCCCAGAAATCAGGATTTTAAAAAGATTCCCAGGTGATTATAATGTGCGGCCAAGGTTGAGAACCACTGCCATAGACGGTTGAAATTATGGTGAAGATCTTGCCTGGTGGCAGAGCAGCCTTCTCAGCAGGGGGTATGGGCCACACCAGATTAGCTTACCAACTTGCCCTCGTGGGATAGAAACAGAGGGGCACTGAGCACAGTTCAAAATATCAGCCCCTGAATCCACACCGGTTTTACTAGGGAGAGTAGAGCCCAGGTTTGGGGCCATGGGCACTTGGTGGGGGATGACGGAGAGCAATTTCACTCTGGGGGCCACCGGAGAGCTAAGGCAACTCGACTGGGTTTTACCCTCCAGAGTCCACCGCTTGCTTCTCAAGCGCAGTGAGTTAGAGAGACGGCACATGGTGTGCCGGTAACGAAAATAACTCTGTGAACAGCACAGGAGGACTTGAGGCCACTTCCACCCACGCAGAGAGGAATGTTATGTGTGGGAGCCCAGCAGAATATAAATGAACCGTTGCATCGGAGAAAGAAGAGCTGAAAGGCCGAGACTCAAGGCTATCTCTCCAGAAGACACCTGCAGAGTGTTCCCTCTGTCCCCAAAGTAAGACCATGGACCTGAGGTTTCCTTCTTGCAGGGGGAGAGCCGGTCACGCACAGCGAAAGGCCAGGTGTGAGTGGACGCTGGCGTTGGGAGCTGCTGGTTCTTGTCCCCAACATTCTAGATGCTCGGCGATCACGTGGCCAGCAGCAGGTGTTTGGTCATTGTGACACGTGTCGGCTTCTTAACACTCACCTTGGAGAGGGAAGGGTGGCAGCCACGCTCCTGCCCTCCCTGAGCTGGTGGCCCTTCCACATTGATCGCTGGAGGGCAGCGTGCACGCCTTGGAGCCACGTGGCTGGAGCTGGCCTGGCCTCCTCTCCCCTCGTCCCTGCAGGTGACTCAGCAGATGTGCTCCCGATGTCCTGCCATCTTCTGGCTGATGGAGACTGGGGGCCCCAACCTGCCATGGTCACAGGGAGACAGGGAAGCCTAGTGCTTCCACACGGTGCCCCAGGGGCTCCTGAAAGGCGGCGGGCACGAATGGAGCATCCCTGTCCTGCTCCCTGTCGTCCTGCTCCCATCCGGGCCCATTTCCCTCTCCTGAATTGTTGGCTTTCTGAAGGCTTACTCCATCCACCATCCCATCCAGTTCAGGGAATGCGGGAGAGTGTCAGGACATGCCGAGGCGCTGTCCAAGGTACCACACCCGACAGTTGGTTGTGGGAAATCGCTGTTGACTACCAGAGGGTAGTTTAAACTTCTGCTTCTGTGAAATCTCCTTCTGAAAATGTGAAGTGTAGCCCTAGCCGGTTTGGCTCAGTGGATAGAGTGTCAGCCTATGGAATGGAGGGTCCCGGGTTCGATGCCTGGCCCGGTCGGGGCAGGAGAGGGAGGCATTTTGCAATCAATTGATGTGTCTCTCTCACATTGATGTTTCTCTCTGTCTCTTCCCCTTCCTTCCACTCTCTCTCTCTAAAAAAAAAAAAAAATCAGTGGAAAAATATCCTCAGGTGAGGATTAACAAAAAATGAAAAACTAAAGTGTAATTATGGATAAAGAATAAAGTGGTTAAATAATATTAATTGATAATTTTGAGATAAAATGCAATAAGATGAACTTCCTATGTGACAGTCTTTTCAATACTTATTTAACATTTTAAGGGAAGCATCACATTGAGGTGGGCCCAACTAAATCCTTCTTAATCAATCAATAATTATTGATCTATTATCTGCTGTGTCACAGCACTATTTAAATCTTGAGAGGGACTTGGGAAGGTTTAAACTTGTTTCAACCTTCCAGGAAGTTTAACAATCAATCTAGTTAGGGAGCTATAACCAATAATGAAACAGTCCCAACAATATACAATTAAGTGGCATTTTTTGTAAGTGAACAATTACATAAATGCTTTCTTTTTTAGCTCTTTAGATTTAAACATGCCCTTGGTTAAAATAAACTCATATTTTTCCCATAATTTTTTTGTTGTGGCAAATAGACATACAATTTACCATAAAAAGTTAACATTTTTTAAAATATATTTTATTGGTTTTTTACAGAGAGGAAGGGAGAGGGACAGAGAGCTAGAAACATCGATGAGAGAGAAACATCGATCAGCCGCCTCCTGCCCACTCCCCACCGGGGATGTGCCCACAACCAAGGTACATGCCTCTGACCAGAATCTAACCCGGGACCCTTGGGTCCGCAGGCCAATGCTCTATCCACTGAGCCAAACTGGGCAGGGCAAAAGTTAACATTTTTAAGGATGCAATCTGTGGCATCATGGTGAATGTTGTAGGGCGGACTAGAATGGATTGAGGAAATGGAAAAGGTGGAAGATCAGAGAAGTCAGACACTTTCAAAGGAGGTGTGACTTGAGCTCTTGTTCAGAGAGGATGGCTTAGGACTGGGGTTGAGAGCGGGGGAGTTGAGGCTGTGTCTGTGGTCCACCTACAAGGCTTACCCCATATCCACATCCAGGTTGGAATTTATGCAAAGTATTTACTCTTTTGTGGCTGCTTGAAATAATAAATTATAAAACAATGATTCTTATAAGTTTGGAATTTTACAATAAAAAAATCTTATTTAGACTGGCCAGTGTGGCTCAGTAGTTGAGTGTCAATCTATGAACCAGAAGGTCACAGTTCTATTCCCGGACAGGACACATGCCCAGGTTGTGAGCTCGATCCCCAATAGGGGGCATGCGAGAGGCAGCCAATCAATGATTCTCATCATTAATGTTTTTGTCTCTCTCTCCCTCTCCCTTCCTCTCCGAAACCAATAAAAATATATACTTTTTAAAAATCTTATTTTAAACAAATGAAGTGCTTGAGGGTCACTTTGCAATCTGGTTAAATCTTTTGTTGAAATACAGTCAGTTAAAAGGAATTTCCTAGATCTCAAAGAACCACACATTAAATATTTCTATTAATCAAAAATTGTTTAAATCTTTCTATTTTTCTAGGTAATAAATCATCCTCGTCTATAAAGGTGACGGTTGCTATGTCATCTGTTTGCAAGTGACGTGACTATTGGAATCTGCTGATTGTTTTCAAAACTAAAATTTTCTCTAGGGGTTGTTTTTCTAACAGCAGAGATGACCTGCTGAAGCATATGCCGTGACACGCCAAAGCATGCAAGAGCTATCATCATACTGAGGAAAACGCAAAGCAAAACAGAATTGAACAGAAATAAAAACAAATTCCATGACCACACTGGGAACTTCTGCCTGCCC
>NW_006286241.1:1164582-1172232 GCF_000327345.1 Myotis davidii
GAAGGAGTCAGAACATCTGGGTTGCAGTCCAAGTTCGGGCACTAAGTCACTTTGGCAAAGAAACGCTAGTGAGCGTCAGTGTCCTTGTCTAGGCCAGTTGTCGGGAAACTCACCTTCCTCTCCATTAAATGCTGGTGGAGGAAGTTACAGAACATGGAGATAATGCCTGTTTTCCTGATTTGAACAATTTTGTTAGATATCAAAATGGATCAGGGTATAATAATAAGATGTAAGATGTTATTAAAACAGAAACCATCCAGAATAAATGGCACCGATGACTGCGACAAGCAGTGTTTTCAGAATTATTCTTTTGTTGTTGTTGTTAATCCTCACCCTAGGATATTTTTCCATGGATTTTTTTAGAGAGAGTGGAAGAGAGAGGGAAAGACAGAGAGAAACATTGATGTGAGGGAAACACATCGATTGGTTGCCTTCTGCACGCATCCCAGCCAGGGCCCTGGCCGGGGAGGAGCCTGCAACCAAGTATGTGCCCTTGACCGGAATCAAATCAAATCCAGGACCCTTTGGTCCGCAGGCCGACACTCAATCCACTGATCCAAACTGGCTAGGGTTGTTCTTTTTCCTTTTCCTTTCATTTATTTATTTATTTAATATATTTGATTGATTTTTTACAGAGAGGAAGGGAGAGGGATAGAGAGTTAGAAACACAGGAGAGATAGAAACCTCAATGATGAAAGAGAATCATTGATTGGTTGTCTCCTGCATGCCCCACACTGGGGATCGAGCCCACAACCCGGGCATGTGCCCTGACAGGGAATCGAAACGTGACTTCCTGGTTCAACCACCGAGCCACGCCAGTCGGGCAAGAATTATTCTCGAGGAACATTTGGATGACAAAAGTGAAGACTAGACTCTTTGTGTTCATTCTGGGCACAATTTAACAATTTCCACCCATAAGACTTGGGATTTATTTTTGCATCTACTACAAAGCTTGTTTCTGGGTATGCTTTAACCAGGGCTCGCCCATTATCTTTCTCTACGCAAGGCCCCTTAGGTGGCATTTGCATTGAGTGGTGTGATTTTTGTTTTCAAAGAGGGAAATTTTACAAATTGTGCTTCACTTTGATTTCAGCTTGAGCTGTTTCCTCCTGGGAAAACAGCTTTTTGCTTGGCAAAAATGGATGTGAAGCATTGGCGACAACGAAAGGCCGTTTTTATTGCAAAGAAAACTGCCTTTTGCTTTTGCCAAAAGAAGCAAAACATATGAGACAAAACCACAAATATTTCCCTGTTTGCAAACCCTGCGAAAACGTGATTTTTCACCAGTGGTGAGAATATTTTCCCACACTCCTCTTTCCATTTCTAAAAATTATGGTTTCAATGGCAAAAGTCATAATTCACACCTACAAAACCTCATTGCTGCAATCAAATAGCGTGGATATTGGTATTAAACATGTTGGATATATTTTCTGTAAGATGTGGTATTGGGGGAGATACAGCCCGCACACGGTGAGATTACGGTTTTGACTAAGTGAACCAATAGTGGGCAATGGTGGGCCATCTACACTGAGAAGAAAGAGTTAAAGGAAAGACAGTTCAGGTTTAATTTGGATTCTGTATGGACTAGGCCGTAGCTGAATGAATGAGGACTTAGAATGACTTGGGACTTCTTTTTGCATAAAAGAGAAAAAAGGGTGGCGGTAATACAATATGCTGGAGACAACATTGAAACGGTGTTTGAGAGAACTGGTCCCAGTCCTGAGACCATGGTTAGCAGGCTGTGTAGCAGCGGTTCTCAACTTATGGGTTGCGACCCCTGAAAATACATCCTGCATATCAGATATTTACATGATGATTCATAACAGTAGCAAAATTACAGTTATGAAGTAGCAACGAAAATAATTTTATGGTTGGGGGTCACCACAACATGAGGAACTGTATTAAAGGGTCGAGGCATCAGGAAGGTTGAGAACCACTGAACGTTTGGCCAATCAGCTCAACCTCCAGGCATCTCAGATGCCACTTGTGAAAATGTTAGGATTCAATTAAATGACCCTTCAGATTCCCTTCCCATTTAAAAATGTGCAAAATCTGTTTGTAAAATATAGAAATTGTGAATATCAAGGATCTCCACTAATTGACTCTCTTGATTCTACTAACGTCAGAAGGCTACTTGGTCTGTTTAATGATTTGTGTGAAGGTATTCACATAACACATTTAATTGGGAATTGCTTTGTGTTCATGGTTGCCCTGAATACCGATGTGTTTTTCCTCCGCCTACACTAAGCCCTTCCTACTGTAATTAAGCTAATTTCTTTCCATTCTCCCTGGTGAAGTAGTAAGCATTCATTCACCGTTTTTAAAATTATTCCAATATTCAAAATATTCATAAATAGGTGACTTCATCAAAGCGATATATTTGTTCAGGAGAGTGGGGTGTGAATACATTTGTGCTACGTGGAATGCTATTTTGAGCAAGATTTTGTTTTGAAAGCAAATCTATGGTCACTGTTTTGTCAAGCAAGGGACCACATTATCAAATGCAGACATTTCTCCAAATGAATTTATTTTATACAAAGCCATTTTCAAAGATATTGTAGAGAACCCTCAGGGAGTCCTTGCTATTTTTGACCCACCTCCTTCAAACCTGGGTCTCTGTTTCTCTCTTCCGCTAAGCGCTGCCTTTCACTGAATGACAGCCTGTGAGTCAGGCACTGGACTAGGCCCATCCATTCACTGGGCCCATTCATTCTTCATCTCAGTATCAATGAGCTACTGATTGCCCACAGGGCACCACACACCCTTGGGCACTTGAAATGTGTTTTCTCATTCATCCTTACAGCACAGTAGGCAGAAGCTCTCTCGTGTAACCAGGGCGGTCTTGTCTACGGCTTGAGTTGCTGATAACATACCAGAGGGCGGGCTTTATCTGAGTCCCTCCCCTCCTAACCTATTTGTCCTCAAGACTCTGACACTCCCAGTAAGTTTTTTTTCTTTTCTTTTTTTTAAATATATTTTTATTGATTTCAGAGAGTAAGGAAGAGGGAGAGAGAGATAGAAACATCCATGGTGACAGAAAATCATGGATTGGCTGCCTCCTGCAAGTCCCCGACTAGGGATCGAGCCCACAACCCAGGCATGTGCCATTGACCGGAATCGAACCTGGGACCTTTCAGTTCACAGGCCGCAACTCTATCCACTGAGCCACGCCGGCTAGGGCCCTCTCAGTAAGGTTTCCATGGAACTTCTGTGGCTGAGGTGGGGGCTGGGGTTCTGATGCCCTTCTCTGCAGAGGGGCACTGCTTACTGGGAAGAGGCTGCCCTGGGAACCGCATCCCAAGTGCAGAGCTGGAGGTCCCACAGCCCCTGCAGCAAGGCTGGGGCCTATGTGGATGCCTCTCCATCAGTGGTTCTCAACCTTCTGGCCCTTTAAATACAGTTCCTCATGTTGTGACCCAACCATAACATTATTTTCGTTGCTACTTCATCACTGTCATGTTGCTACTGTGATGAATCATAATGTAAATCTCTGATATGCAGGATGGTCTTAGGTGACCCCTGTGAAAGGGTCGTTTTTACCGCCAAAGGGGTCGCGACCCACAGGTTGAGAACCGCTGCTCTACGTGGTCCGTGTTTAGGAGTGCACAGCCCCTCTTTGTTATAAGGGGTGGAAGGACCCTAGCCATTGTGCCAGGGCTCTTTGAATAAAAGCACCTTCAATCCCCTCCTCGTTATTTTGTGGGGCGCAGAGCTCAGTGGCTTGGCTCCTTGGGTGAAGCCATTTCAGACTCCGCTCCCCAAAAGTGAGCAGTGTGGAGGGACAGAAGTGATCGAGTGACTCCCACGTGCCTGGCCTTTCTGCGCATTTAGGACTGAGTGGATTAGGGACGGGCAGGACCTCACTCCCTGGAGCCTGCATTCCAGGGCTAGGGAACAAGCAAATAAAAAAAAATAACTGGAGAAATAAATAAGAAAAATATCAGGTACTGAGATGATACCCTAGGATGGTTTAGAACAGCCCAACCCCACGAAACACAAAGCTCTTTATAAAAAGTTTGTGCTGGCCAGCTGGTGTGGCTCAGGGGTTGAGCGTTGACCTATAAACCAAGGGGTCACGGTTAGATTCCCAGTCAGGGCACAGGACCAGGTGGCAGGCCCCATTCTCAATCAATGATTCTCTCTCATTATTGATGTTTCCATCTCTCTCTCCCTCTCCCTTCCTCTCTGAAATCAATACAAATATATTTAAAAACAAAACAAAATGGACTTTTCTAATGTATTTTCTGAGTTTATTTAAATTTTATTTTTTAAAGTGTACAATTTAGTAGTTCTTAGCATATTCACAACGTCGTGCAACCGTCACCACGGTATAATTCCAGAATATTTTCATCAGCCCCAAAGAGACCTCATATCCATTCGTAGTCACTCCCCACATCCCCTGCACAGCCCCTGCCATCGCTAATCAATTGCCTGACTCTGGATTTTCCTATTCTGCGTGTTTTATATAGATGGGATCATACAATATTTGGCTTTTTAGACTAGCTCCTTTCACTTAGCGTAATGTTTTCAAGGTTTATCCTTGATATGTAATATATTAGTCGTTTGTTTCTTTTTGTTTCCTAATACCTTGTTGTTTCTTTCTGGGTTAATGTCCCTTCTTAAAGTGTATCTCCCAAGAAGTCCTGCAAAGAGGCATATTTCTGTAGCATACGTTTTCCCTTAGACCTACTATCCTTCATAAATATCTTCATTTTGTCCTCATATATATTTTTTTAAATATGTTTGTATTGATTTCAGAGGGGAAGAGAAAGGAAGAGAGAGATAGAAACATCAACGATGACGGAGAATCATTGATCGGCTGCCTCCTACACGCCCCACATTGGAGAATCAAGCCCACAACATGGGCATGTGCCCTGTGGCCGCCACATTCATAGGTTGATGCTCAATTATTGAGCCACACTGGCTGGGCTGTCCTCGCATTTACTAGTAAATAAAATATTGGCTAAATGGCAATGTTTAGATTCTAAGTTCCTTATCTTCAGTGCTGCGAAGCTATTTCTTCACTGCTATCGAGCTTCCTGGCATCCGTCTGGTGCTCGATCCCTTGAAGGTGACCTGTCTGTTCCCTGTGCAGGCATGTAGAATGCTCTCTTCAGCTCTGATGTTCCTACATTTTGCTCTGATGTCTCCAATTATGCTTTCTGGTCCCGTTTAGCACTGGGCGAGACCTCTCGAGCTAAACATGCTATCTTTCTCTAATTATGAAAATTAGTCCTTCAAATATTTTCCTCATTTGTGCCTGCTCTAGAGACCCCCTATTCTGCAGATAGTAATAGTTTTGTTTGTTTTTAATGCCTCTTCACTTTTCTTTCCGTCTTTCCTTTCCTGATGCCTCCTCTGAGAGTACCTTGACTTGATCTTCCAGCTCACTCAGTCTTTATTCCGCTGTATCCATTATGGTGTGTAATCTACCCATGGACTCCTTTACTTGGAGCATTACATTTTTATGTACAAAATGTTTCCAATAGCTTTCTCTTTATTGTCACTGCTCCTCTGTGTTGGGGCTTTTCATGATGCTCATGCAACATTATTGTTCTGTCTTTCCCATCCCCTCTGTTTCCTCTGCAGCAGCCATTTTGTCATTTTTCTCGATGAGTTCATCTTTTCTTCTGTTGGGACTCTCACCTGCACTGACTACCAAGGTGTTCCCTGGGGAAGGGGAGGACTTGCGTGTGCTCTCCAGGCTAGTTTAGGTTTGGAGGGTGGGGCTGCTCTTCAAGGTGCGTGGACCCTTTGTGTCTGCACTCTTGCTCAACCACTCCCAGTTTCCTCTACTTTCGAATCATCTGTGCCCCAGGGAATCTCCCAGTACTTTCATCCCAGGCAAGATGGTGACAGGGAGAAGGGGCCCCTGCCAGCCTGCCTGCTCCTGTGCTATGTTTCCTGGTAGGCACTGATTTGCCCTTATGTTCCCTTTCCATCTCCACTTTCCCTGGGTGCTGGGCTAATGTGGCTGCACAAAATCATCAGCCAAGCAAATACAAGGGAGGGGAAGGGAAGAGCAATAAGAAAGGAACCCAGTGGCTCTGGGCCCCACCAACCACATTCTTCCCGTGGTAGTTGTTGAGCTCAGTTCTGTCTCCTCCAGCCTTGGACTCGCCATATCTTCTGTGGTATCTCAGTCTAAGACTGGATTCGGGCAGGGAGTCAGCACCCAAGGCTGCTTCCCTATTTTTCAGTCTTAGCGTATCATCACTTGTCTTTCCAGACCTGGGAGAAACAGTAATTTGATCTCAACCAAGGCTTTTCCAGTAGGATTGGTAGGACATTCAGAGTGGAATGTGCCAGCCGTTGGATTTTACGTGTGCTTTTTTGGCTTTTATATACCAAAAGAGACCATTTCAAAACTCAATCAATGGTGTGGTAATATCTCATCTCGGGAGAAGCCCATAAACTGAGCTCAACCAGATAATCTGCTTTCAGACAGATAGGATTCGGTTCATTGGTGTTTGGGCCTCAACTTCCAAATACGGAAAATGGGAACATGCCTGGGAGCACATCGGTCTGTACATTTGCCATCCCTGATTTCAAAGGCAATCCATTAACGCAACTACCGAAGAGGGTGGTTTTTGGTGTAAGAAAGCACATTTGAAGCATTTCCTCATTTAAAAAGTATTTATTGAGCATCTATACTGTGCTAGACTCTATGCTAAGATCTCCATAACACATTCTTTTATGGAAGTGATAACCAGAGTTTTGAGGTATAATCTAATCATGTATTTTATGACAAGGAACATATAGCCTAAAGAAAGAGTCCTATTATCTTCTTGTTCCATTAACATTCTGGTTGTTCTGAAATTTGAGCTATGTTATTGACAAAACTTCGTTCAATAACACTTTGATGGTTCAAACAATACTGTATCAGAGGGATGGCTATTTCCTTAGGCTATCCCTTTAGACCAAGCATGTCAAACTCTTAACCCCTAGGATGCATGCGGCCCATAACGAATATTTTTGCAGTCTAGCCAATATAACAGTATATAAGAAATGGTTTAATAAAAATATCGTAACTTAATTTTTCCAATATCCTATTATACATAATTATTATTAACGAACTACAATGTTGGCTAATGACTGATTACTATAATCATGTTGCATTCATTACCACTATGTGCCTTACACATAAGCATACCATTTCTCTCCACTAATACCAGCAGCGAATATTTTAGCAGCCGATGGCCACATCATTAGTCTTGGACTGACTTGTTTGGTGTGCACAACAGGAAATATTTCGCTTTCAAAGAACAAGAAAAATAGGTTTATTTGGGTTATGCTTATTAATTTGTGCAGTACTTCAGTGTCTGGTAAGTTAATGTTCAAAAAAATATTAACTTTTATTAAAATGTTCTATTATTTGATGCTAACGGTGACTCATTTATTTCAGCCCTTTGTATTCAGCATGTCCCTGTCAAAATAAACCTACATTTCTATGAAAATTGAAGCTTTTGGTTATATTGCGGGCCACAGACACTTGAACCTTGTTTATTTGGCCCGTGTCAGCCTTTGAGTTGGACATGCTTGCTTTAGACCAGTGATGGCGAACCTTTTGAGCTCGGCGTGTCAGCCTTTTGAAAAACCCTAACTTAACTCTGGTGCCGTGTCACATATAGAAATTTTTTGATATTTGCA
>NW_006286241.1:1172256-1174123 GCF_000327345.1 Myotis davidii
AATTAGGATGTGGGCTAAATGAGCAATATTATTTCTTTTTTTTATATTTTCATTGATTTCAGGGAGGAAGGGAGAGGGAGCGAGAGACACACACATCAACGATGAGAGAGAATCATGGATTGGCTGCCTCCTGCACACCCCCCACTGGAGATCGAGCCCACAACCCGGGCAAGTGCCCTTGACCAGAATCAAACCTGGGACCCTTCAGTCTGCAGGCCGATGCTCTATTCACTGAGCCAAACCGGCTCAGGCATAATCTTGGAAATTCTTCAGTGCAGCTACTAAGCCACTGGCATCACGCTCCCGCCTGAGTAAGCCCTTCCCCCACACACTTACCGGAGTTGTCTAATAGCACTGCTTCTTCTGAGTGTCCTCCAGAGCTCATGAACAGAAAAATGTAGACAAGGCGGGCAGAAGAATCTTGGAAATTCTTCAGTGCGGCTACTAAGCCACTGGCATCACCCTCCTGCCTGAGTAAGCCCTTCCCCCACACACTTACCGGAGTTGGCTAATAGCACTGCTTCCTCTGAGTGTCCTCCAGACACTTGATCCCAGGGTAGGACAGAGCCAGACCCCAAAGGATTCTGTTGAATTCCGTAGTCTGTGACATAGCGTTGTCTATTCTTCTCAGTCCCCTTCCCACTCCTTCAGGCATAATCTTGGAAATTCTTCAGTGCAGCTACTAAGCCACTGGCATCACGCTCCCGCCTGAGTAAGCCCTTCCCCCACACACTTACCGGAGTTGGCTAATAGCACTGCTTCCTCTGAGTGTCCTCCAGACACTTGATCCCAGGGTAGGACAGAGCCAGACCCCAAAGGATTCTGTTGAATTCCGTAGTCTGTGACATAGCGTTGTCTATTCTTCTCAGTCCCCTTCCCACTCCTTTAAATATATTTTTATTGATTTCAGAGAGGGAGGGAGAGAGAAATCTCAGTGATGAGAGAGAATCATGGATGGGCTGCGTCCCACAAGCCCCACGCTGGGGATGAACAGAAAAATGTAGACAAGGCGGGCAGAAGCCACTATTCGGCCAGACAACGCTATCTATTGAGCCCACTTATACAAAACACTCTACACGGTTGTTGCAGAGATAAAAGGGAAATGGCTCCTGAGAAAAGATAGAGGAGAAGCAACGCGTCTAAGTAGTTCATAAACCGCATAGTCAGCTAGCTCTTAAACAATGAAGGGGTGCGGTGGGGGTGGGGGGCGGTTAGGATGGCTGTTTTGGAAGGAGGTGCTCCCAGGGGCGCAGGGCTATGGGGGCCCATCAAGGCTGATGTTTCACGGGCTTCGGCCACCTTTACACCGGGAAGCACTGAAACTCCCATCCAGCTAGCAAGCGGCTCCTGTAAGTCAACAGTTATAAGCACCTCTTCCCCGGACAACATGCCCTTTGTATGAAATTTTAGAGAAAATGAAATTAATTCCCTCTGTCCGGTGGATGGGATGGTGACATAACACTATTAAAGTGGAAAATAATGTTTCAAGAACATTACAGTGTAGCCTGGCCAGTGTGGCTCAGTGGTTGAGTGTAGACCTATGAACCAGAAGGCCATGGTTCGATTTCCGATCAGGACACATGCCTGGGTTGCAGGCTTGATCTCAGTAATGGGTGGTGGTGGGGTTGCAGGAGGCAGCCAATCAATGATTCTCTCTCATCATTGATGTTTCTATCCTTTTCCCCCTTCCTCTCTCTGAAATCTATCTATCTATCTATCTATCTATCTATCATCTATCTATCTATAATTTCAATTCTATATATATTTAGAATTTCAAGATGGCGACAGCGTGGCCCAGGTCCCTTCTGTGTGACCACAGGGGGCCTGATGAGGTAGTCAAGGGTTGGGTCACTCTGGACCCATTCCC
>NW_006286241.1:1174438-1178871 GCF_000327345.1 Myotis davidii
GAATATTATTTTAGCCCCCCCAAAAAAAAAGCTGGAGAGAAATGAATGGCAGAATAAATAATTTATGCTAATGAAATTACTGCAATTAGTAGTTCTACAATGACCCTTTAAAAGCCACAGCTGTTAATGTCAGGAAGTGCTGTCACTACTGACCTTATCATAAGAGAAAGTGACAAATGGAGAATGCAGGGAAGACCAGTCATCAAAGAGGTCTGTTCTGGACCGATTAGAGTTTTCTGAAAAACAGTGTGAATTGCAACCAGCTGCTGCCTGGCTCCGCTGGTCTCCCATGCTGTGCCATTTTGTTAAGCCCCATAACAATAGTTATTTTGCCCCATTGAGACAAGTTGTCTCGGGCCACTTCCAGCTCTCCCGGAAGCCACTTCTTCCACGGATTTACAAGTGAAACTGTTGTTTAAGAGCTTTCAGGGCAGCCCAGGAGCCGCCTCATAGGGATCATGGCTGGGCAGAGGCCAGCTTTGCTCTAAGGACATTGCACTTGGCTGGGGAGGTATTTACATTATAGACGGATATATGCTGCACCTTTCAGTTCACATTACAAGACAGGACAGGAGTGAGTTTTTACCCATGTTTATATTGTAAGTCAGGCTCTTTTAAAAATAAAATCCTGCCTGGCTGGCGTGGCTCAGTGGTTGAGTGCCTGTCTGTCTGCCTGTGAACCAGGAGGTCATGGCTTCATTCCCATCAAGGGCACATGCCTGGTTTGCGGGCTCGATCCCCAGTGTGGGATGTGCAGGAGGCAGCTGATCAATGATTCTCTCTCATCATTGATGTTTCTATCTCTCTCTCACTCTCCCTTCCTCTCTGAAATCAATAAAAATATATATATTTTAAAAAGTACTCCAGAGTAATTCAAGAGCGTGACCAAGAACTCTTCTGGCCCCTGGCTGGGCATCTCAGCTGCCTGCCGCCCTCCGGGCTTCAGGCCTTCGGTGTGATGATGCTCTTCCATTCGCGCCCCCCAGCCCCCCCTGCCAGACCTTGCAAGAGCCCTCTTGCCCTTTTTACCCACTCTGGATCAAGAACACCCGCCCCACCCCACTCCCTCAACATCCCTTCAGTCTCTCCTATATTGTCCCCAACACATGTGTCTGGAGTTCCAAACGTGGCCACCCCACACTCACGCTGACCGCATAGACTGTCTGAAATCCGGACGGGACTCTGATGGTCGCCAAATGCCATCCCCCGGGTTCACTAAAGGCCGTCACACATCTTCGCAGAGAGCAAACAAGAGGGAGGCAGAGACGTGGAGATCTGTCTTTTACAATGCTAATACCCAGGACTTGAATTTAATCACGTTTTTTTTTTTTTTAATGGACAGAAACACAGCAAGTAGATTCTTTTTGCAGAAACGGAAATGTCCCTGGTTGATATGAAGCCACTGCTGAACTGAGCATAGAAACCTATTTGGTAATAATAATATCCCAAACTGAGGAGAACTGTTGTTTCGGAGTTTCTCAGAATCCTGGGCCTTCATTAGACTTTGTAAACGTGTGCTTCACAAAATCCTTCGTTATAAAGCGCGTTCGTTCATCCTCTCTGTTAGCGATGTTTAAGCACCACAGAAAGGTAACTGTTGGATTTCCCCCGAATTTTTTCTCAAAAATCTTTAGTCAGGACTATTTCCCAATGTCTAATTGAGGTTATTCCTCTGAAAATGTTTATCTTTTTCAGGCCCCATATCCTTCCTTTATCCTTTGGGTTCATTTTCCCGTAAGCCTAGTTCCCGCAGTAACCTCGTTCTCTTACTTCTCATCGTTTCTTCCCCCTCCTCCACAGAACAGGGTCTGTAAGCTCAAAATGAGGAGCTTTTCAGCCTCCACAACGGGGTAAACAAATTTCTATAATAAGTGTCCTCCTGGATAGATCTATACTAGTGGCCCGGTGCACCGATTCGTGCACACTGAAAGGGAAATAATTAGAAGAAATATTTTAATATTGCTATTTGCCCTTTCTCCCTCAATGCCTGGGAGATGGGTGACAGCCCTGCCTCCCCATCCCGTCTACCCCCCCTTCCTGTCGCTGCTGCTGTCACAGTCTGAGGAGCGATTAGCTCATTTGCAGGGCAATCGGGTTCCCGCTTGCACTCACCTTGTCCTGGCACTGCCCGCTCACCTGTTCCACCATCTCGCCCAGGTTCCACTCTTGGTGGGGCACATTGGGGCTGACAGCACCTACACTGCTGCCTGCTGCCAGCGCCACTTCGCTGATGCCCGCCATGTTCCGTGCCGGCCCCTGGTGGTCAGTGGGAGACAGGGGATCCCCCCGCCCCCCACCGCCTACCCCCTGCCACTGCTGCTGGTCACAGTCTGCAGAGCGATTGGCCTGTTTGCAGGGGCCATCGGGTCCCCACTCGCACCCACCTTGGCCTGGTACCGCTTGCTCACCTGCTCCACTGTCCCACTGAGGTCCCACTCTTATTGGGGCACATCGGGCCGGCAGCACCTCCACTGCTGCCCGCCTCTAGCGCCGCTTCGCTGATGCCTGCCATGTTCCGTGCCGCCCCCTGGTGGTCAGCGCACGTCATAGCGAGTGGTCGAACTCCCAAACACCACCTGAGCGGACAATTTGCATATTAGGCTTTTATTATATAGGATCCTGTTTCTCTGGAGAACCCTGCATAATAGATTTTGGTACCAAGAGAGGTCCTAAAGCAGCAGTTCTCAACCTGTGGGTCGCAGGTTATAGTGAGTGGTTGAACTCCCATTTGAACACCACTTGAGGGGACAATTTGCATATTAGGATTTTATTATATAGGATACATATATCCTATTGGTCCTGTTTCTCTGGAGAACACTGCCTAATAGATTTTGGTACCAAATGTGGTCCTAAAGGAACAGAATTTTAAGGGTGAATTTTCTGAATTTATTTTGTTATTTCTAGAATTGACTCCCTAGTCTGATTAGATTTAAACGTGCCAATGTTTCTATTTCTCTGTCCCTCTCCCTTCCTCTCTGAAATAAATCAAAATATATTTAAAAAAACACACAAAGTAGACCCAAGTGTGTAAGGACTGGACTAGAGTGTCTTTGGTGATTCACCATCTAGATCCCCCTGGGACCCAGACCCTCATCTCACCAGCCTTTGTTCAGCTCTTGGGGTCCCCCACCCAAAAGGAGCTATGCCCAACCCAGGGACAGTTCACCCCTTTGCCTGCTTGATGTGGGGTGAAGATGCCCTGCACCCTCACCTCAATCCTTTCCAACTCACAAGGCTCACCCCAGCTTCAGAGCACCCCGTGGTTGTCTGAGGTCTCTGCTGTCATTGCACCAAAAGTCGACCTCTTTTGCCAGGCCTCTTCCTCCGTCACCCCCTCACAGGTGTGGGTCCCGGGCACTCCCCCAAACTTCCTGCAGGCATCGCTGGGCCTCCTCCGAGTCAGCTTCCCCGCGGACCTTCACCCAGACAGGCGGAGCTCGGACCTTCCACAGAAACCAGCAGACAAGAACAAACACTCGGGTTTCATCAGAACATCGACGGGAAGGTTTTAGGCGGCTGTTTCAGCGTAAATTGGAACATGTGGGTGGACGATGAAGAATGATAGTTGCTGTTTATCACTTGACAAAGTTCTTTTAACTCAGACCCAGACATCTCCACACCACACACCACTCCCATGCGGACCGGATCATTCAGAGCAAACAGCTTTGGTTCGGCAGCTCATTGGTGCCATCAGAAAAGCAGAAGCAAAACAAGGAGTTGGGGGGGGAGGGGGAGGGACAAGTGTTACCCTCCCAGCCAATCATGCAAACATCTGCGACTAACTCGTCCCTTTTTGTAGAAGTTACAGATTTGTTTTAAAAATATATTTTATTGATTTTTTTTACAGAGAAGAAGGGAGCGGGATAGAGAGTTAGAAACATCGATGAGAGAGAAACATCGATCAGTTGCCTCCTGCACACTCCCTACTGGGGATGTGCCCACAGCCAAGGTACATGCCTTTGACTGGAATCGAACCCAGGACCCTTCAGTCTGCAGGCCGACACTCTATCCACTGAGCCAAACCGGTTAAGGCAGAAGTTCCAGATTTTTGCATTTAAACACCGATCGAAAACTGAAATTCTATATCCATTGAACAACAACTTCCGTTTCCCTAAAGAAGACATTCTAGAGATCTGCTGCACACCAATATGAATACAGCCAACACTGCTGAACTGTATGCACTTAAACATGGTTAAGGTGGTGAAGTTTGTGTTATGTGCTTTTTACCACAATAAAAAGAAAAAAAACATTAAAAAAACGCTGATCGCACCCAGTCGGCATGGCTCAGTGGTTGAATGTTGACCTATGAACCAGGAGGTCACGGTTCGATTCCCCGTCAGGGCACATGCCTGGGTTGCAGGCTTGATCCCCAGTGTGGGGGCTTGCAGGGTCAGCTGATCAATGATTCTCTCTCATCATTGGTGTTTTCTCTC
>NW_006286241.1:1179058-1180965 GCF_000327345.1 Myotis davidii
AAATGACTAGTAAAATCCCTGAGAAGTTAAAGGAATGACTCATTCCCTTTTCATCACACTTACGTCCAATTCCATCTTCCGTGATTCTAATAGAACTTAAATGTTGGGGAGAAGAGAGAAAAGGGGTGCCCTTTGGTTTCCATGGTAGGCTCAATGCGAACAGGTGTTTGAAGTTCGCTGCTCGGTCAACTACACTCAGATCGGAGACTCGCCTTTTGTCGGGCGATGCATATTTCAAACTTTTACTTTTTTTTGCTGACAGAACCTTGGTGTTTTTTTTCCCCCTCTTTTTTTTTTTTTTTTTCCAGCAGGAAGGCACAATCATTGGACAATACTGCCAAATATAACAAACATCTACAGATGGGCTGCTCTGCAGCTGGAGGCTGTAACTTGTAGCATTTATTTGAAATCTCCAAGCCAGCAGAGCAGGGCTGGGTGCAGCGGGCACAATTCACAATGTTTTGGCTCTGAAGCAAATAGCAGTTGAACTTGGTTTTCCCAGCTAAAATGGAATGGAGGCCCATGCGCTCTGCACTAAATTCATTAAACAATTACATCCTGGTGCAGTTTTCACATTTTTTGTAAAGGAGCTGCATAAGCACTAATTAGATCTCACACAATGTTACTGGGCAAATTACAGGGCGGCTTGTCTGCCTCGCCTTGCGCTCTGCATCTGCCTCGCCATGAGGCGGATCGTTCCGGTGCCAGCCATGCAGCCGCCGGGCTTTGTGACGTTGAATAGAAATATTTATCTAAAACGTGCGATAGAGGGATCGATCATGCCACCGGCGTTCAAGGGCCCCCGAGTGCTTTCTCGCGGCCGTTGGCAGGTAAGACGGAACATGTGAAAATACAGTAGCTGGATCTTCTCAGGATCGTTCCCTGGCGCTTCCTCCGGGAGGTTTTGCTATTGAAAAAGGCAACTTTGCATTTCATTTGGCTTCCAGTGCCCGCGGGGCTGTGACTTGCAGAGGGCGGCCTTGGATGCAAACGCATAGCAGCTCCCCGTCCTGGCTCCCCACGCTGCCTCTGGTCATCGCTTTACTGGAAACGGTTTCCGTTCTTATTTCGCACATTGGGGAATGGTTTCTTTCTTCCATAGTCACCTGTTTTCTATTTCCTACCTCACTCAATGTAGGAAGCCATATTCACTTTGTTTGTTTGTTTGTTTGTTCATCCCCACCCAAATATATTTTTTTCCATTATTTTGGAGAGAGTGGAAGGGATGGGGAGAGACAGAGAGAGAGAGAAACATCGATGTGAGAGAGACCCAGCGATCGGTTGCCTCCCACATGTGCCCCGACCGGGGCCGGGGATCGAGCCTGCAACCAAGGCACATGCCCTTGACTGGAATTGAAGCCACGACCCTTCAGTCTGTGGGCGGAAGCTCTATCCACTGAGCCAAATGAGTGAGGGCCACATTAGCATTTAAATGTCAAAATCAATTCTGCAAAAGGGAGGCCATTCAGACAGGGTTTTTATGGCAACTTTGAATGTAGCAACTTCAGGGCCCACTCTAGCTCCATCACCTTCATTGTTGTTCTTCACCTGGACAGGCCTCAGCTCGCCTGGCCAGCCGTGCCGTGGGTGGGCACCCTGAGGGTGACATCCTGCTCGCACCCAGGACAGCCGCCGGGAGGACCCCTAGCCTGATCTTCACCCCTGGGCAGGAGGCCACGGCGGCAAATGTTTGGCTGCTGGTTTCCGAAAAGCCACTTCGTTGTTGGACTTTGCAAAGGGTGACTTTTACTGTGCATGGGAGCCAGCCATCCAAGAGCAAGCCCGGTGCCAGCGCCAACCAAGATTGAGAGGCAAAACTGAGCTCCAGCCCTAAGCGGTTTGGCTCAGTGGATAGAGCATCGGCCCGCAGACTGAAGGTTCGATTCCGGTCAAGGGCATGTACCTTG
>NW_006286241.1:1181006-1182893 GCF_000327345.1 Myotis davidii
GAATGTAGCATCCAGGTTCTTCTGACTGCATTGCTCTCCTAACCTTTAAGCTGGCCTTCCCCCTTCTCTCCACAGTGTCTGCTCGATAGCAAGGACCGTAACTAGCAGGGTGACCATTCCTCCCACGGACCTAACTGGTTCGCCTGGAAATGCTGTGCTGGGTGAATATGAAATTGTATCCTCCTTGAAGGAAAACGTAACTGAGCACTGGGCCTTTGGGTTGTTTAAAGGTAAAATGGTCTTGGCCGGCGTGGCTCAGTGGTTAGTATCGACCCATGAACCAGGAGGTCATAGTTTGATTCCCAGTCAGGGCACATGCCTGGGGTTGCAGGCTCGATCCCCAGTGTGGGGCTTGCAGGAGGCAGCCGATCAATGATTCTCTCTCATCATTGATCTCTCTCCCTTCCTCTCTGAAATCAATAAAAAAATATTTTAAAAAATAAAATAAAGGTAAAATGGCAGTAAGGCGGCAAAGTAAAATTTGGAACAAAAATGTGATTTTTGAAGACTCAGAAAGAGTAATTAGCATTTTCTAACTTGAACCCCCAATTTTTATTCATTCACCCTGGGGAGATATTATGTTCTGTACTTTGTTTCTATTTTGTGTTTTATTGTAAAGGAGGAAATTACAAGGATTTAGTTTTTACCAAATTCAAAATGTGAGAGTTCTTTCTCAAACTTTCCAAAGTAGCCTTTGGACTGATAGCAAAAGGAGAAAACTAGCCAAGACTCCAAAACTTTAGAAAGTTAGGAGCACTTGGAAAGGGCGATTTCTAGAGAGATAACCAAAGGAAAGGCAGGGGTCTTGGTGAAACTGACTTAACTCAACTGTTGTACCTTTTGGCCAAAGGGAATTCCATTTGGAGTTGGTTGTCTGGGGCGATAGCTCTCACTCCTCCTAATTTTCTCTTTATGCCCCTGATGGTCGCCATCTGTGGCCCCGTGGGGCCTGAGATAACTCTTGATTCCATTTTATTCCTCTTCTTCTTTCCTGGCCTTCGTCCTTCTCCCTTCAGCAAGATGTCCCAAGTCTTTCTCTGGGCCAAGCACCGCATTAGACATTACAGATTCAGAGATGGATGGGCCCAAGGCTCTGTCTTCCTGAAATTCCTGATGTAGTGGGGAGCAGCTACCCATCTTTATCCAACATGGTACACACGTGTTGTTCCTGATTATCCTGGGCTGTATCTTGGAAAAATCCAGAGGTCGGGTGTCATATAGTTATCATCATTATGGCTAAGTCATTACCTTAACTATCAGTGGGACTGAGCTTCTGAATTATATTCGTCAGAATTTATTACCCAATACAATATTAAGTAATAATACACAGATAAACTGACCGCCTAATGCCCACCCAGGAATAACGCAAAGTAGCTATGATTGAGGATGCTGGGAAGTTCCACTGGCTCCTGGGTTCTCTCTGTATGCAGGGTTTGTCTTTCCATGTGGCCGGCAATTTCTATTGCCAGCAGTGAACTTGCCTCTGAAATACATTGTCTTTAAGGAGCTTGTATCTTGAATCAGTTTCTCTTTATACCAGCCAAATTAATTTGAAATCAGCAAGACTTTCAAGTACTTCCCATAGGAAATGGGTACGGTCTCTAGCTATTGCTTCTGCACCAGGCAAAGGGCTAATTTTCTGCTTGTGATGGTGTCATCTGTGTTTCCGACAGCAATAGCTCCTTGCTCTGTAAGTGAGAGGAGAATTTCACACGCGGCCTCAGGTGTGTCGGAAAGGCTGACACTGTAGAAAAGAAGCGTGAGCCCAGCTGCTGTGGCTCAGGGGTTGAGCGTTGACCTATGAACTAAGAGGTCACAGTTGGCTTCCTGGTCAGGGCACAGGCCCAGGTTGTTGGACTTGATCCCCAGTAGGGACATGCAGGAGGC
>NW_006286241.1:1183020-1184744 GCF_000327345.1 Myotis davidii
CTTAAGAGGAAGTTCAGAACTGGGTTGGGCTTTCCTTGTTCTACATGTCAGTTTCGGTCTGGTTGGACATTCTTAAGCACCTACTGTATGCTCAGCATGTGCGATGATTTGAGTATAAAAAGGGGCACCAGAGATATGGTCCCTCCCTGCCTCCAAATCTACATAGCGGGGCCCTAGCTGCTTTGGCTCAGTGGATAGAATGTCGGCCTGAGGACTGAAGGGTCCCTGTCCCTCGGCTGCAGGCTCGATCCCTGGCCCTGGTTGGGGCACGTGTGGGAGTCAACCAATAGATGGGTGTCTCTCGCATTGATGTTTCTCTCTGTCTCTTCCTCTCCCTTCCACTCTCTGCAAAAACCAATGGAAAAATATCCTCAGGTGAGAATTAACAAATGAATGAATGAATGAATGAATGAATCTGCTTAGTGGGGGCAGGGGCCATGTTTTCATTCCTCCTTAAACTCTCAAGGCACAGCACAGGATCCAGCATACATCGAGTGTCTTCTACTTATTGCAAGAGACAGACACATAAACAGATCATGTCAATATTAAACAGTAGGTAAGGAGGCCACAGGAGAGGCTCCTAACCCAACCTCTTGAGTCCTAAGAGATTGGTGCATGTTAACTGCGACAAGAGAACTGAAGAGCCCCTCCCCCTCTCCCCCTCAGATGGAGGGAATGGCATGAGCCAGTTGTGGAAATGACATGGTGTTTGGAAAAAATGATAGATAAACTGTGTGGTGTTAATAAAAGCTGGGAACTCAAGGAATCTGGAGAGAGAAAACTTGAGCAGTGGCCACACTTGAGGGCTTTGGGTTTCATTCTGGGGGCGATGAGGGGTCATCTGAAGGGTTTTAAGCGCAAATCACTCTTACGTAGACCATCTCACCCTCTTGTAATAATAATAGCTAACGAGGGCCGAATGCTCACTATTTGCTAGATGCATGTCTAAGGGCTTTACACAATTTTTCTCATTTTACAGAAGAAGGAGGCTCAACAAGAGAGATTAGGTAACTTGCCCATGGTCACCCTTGTAAGTGGAGAGCTTGGGCTTGAACCCAGGTCTTAGTCACGGCAGCAAGAGGCGGGAAGATTTCACAGAGGACTATTATAAAAGAGTTTGGACTTCCCTTTTTTCTTAAAGCTAAGACTAGATTTTCAAAATGATGTACACTAGAATGTACTTCCTTTCATTTTCTCGATCACATGTCTACCTTTCTGAACAGCACAGGGAGACCTTTAATTGTGAATTCCTCCCTCTTCTAACATCTCTGTCATAGTTGTAGATACGGGCATTAATTAAATGCCAAGGGTTGGGGGAGGGAGTCATGGGGAGTTGTCTAATCTACTGAGTTTTGTCTTTTAACAAACCATTTTTAAATGGGAATACCATCTTTCCCTCTCTTATCTCCCTCCAGCCCACAGCTGCAGTTACCAGTGGTGGTTTTTACCAGAGACTCTATTTTTTAAAAATCATTTTTGACTTTAATACATTTTTATTGATTTTTGAGAGGAAGGGAGATGGGGGAGAGAGATAGAAACATCAATAATGAGAGAGAATCATTGATCAGCTGCCTCCAGCATTCCCCCCACTGGGGATCGAGCCCACAACCCGGGCACGTGCCCTGACCAGGAATCGAACAGTGACCTCCTGGTTCATAGGTCAATGATCTGAGCCATAGCAACACGGCCCGGGCAATTTCTATTATTTTAATGCACCAGGTCTC
>NW_006286241.1:1184939-1196723 GCF_000327345.1 Myotis davidii
AGTTGTATGCACAGATGTAGTGTACTGGGTTCTGTGAGGGCTGTAACTAACGCCGACTTTGTTCTCTTGATAAATTGGGGCCTTGGGAGCCAGGCTGCCCCAAGCCTGTAGGCCTGTGCCTAGGCCCATAGTGGCTGGGGTCCTGGAACATGACAGAGGGTGCAGGTCGGGCTGAGGGATCTGAACCCCCCTGCCCCCGCCCCGTGCATGAATTTTGTGCACTGGTCTACTAGTGTATATATATATAAAATATAAAAATATGCTAATTAACCGGCTGGGGACAGTCATCGTAGGTGTCTGCTTCGTAGGGTAGATGTGAGGACTGAACAAGAGACAGCTGTGTAGCACTCGGCCCCATGCCTGGCCTCCAGGAGGCGCTCAGTGTGTATAGGTCATTACTGTTATTAATAATAACTGATGCGCCCTGGCCGGTTTGGCTCAGTGGATAGAGCTTCGGGCTGTAGACTGAAGGCTCCCAGGTTCAATTCCAGTCAAGGGCACATACCTCAGTCGGGTTGCAGGCTCCTCCCCGGCCCGGAACCTGGTCAGGGTGCGTGCAGGAGGCAAACGATCGATATTTCTCTCTTTCTTTCTCTCTCTCCCATACACACACACACATACACACCAGTTCAATTTATGGGAAACAATAACTCATACCCCTCCCCCATTCACCTCCCCCTGGCCTCCCCTATCCCCGGCACTTGCCCTAACACCCTCCCCCCACCAGTTTTATCATGGAGACAGAAAACAATGGTTCCTCACATCCATCATGATGGATAATATATAACAAAACAGGAATAACAAGTGCTGGTGAGGATGTGGAGAAATTGGAGCTCTCGTGCCCGGCTGGTGGGAGTGTCCAATGCTACCACTGCTGTGGAAAACACGATGGCAACTTCTCAGAGAACGAAAATAGAATCGCCAGGTGACTCAGCAGTTTCACTTCTGTGTACAGACCGGTCTGTGTCCACCCAAGTTCGTAGCAGTATTAGTCACAAGAGCCAGAAAGTGGAAGCGATCCAAGCGTCCATGGACAGATGAATAGATAAACAGCATGTTACGTATCCATACGATGGGATATTACCCCGCCTTAAAAAAGAAGGAAATTCTGACACACGCTACAACATGAACGAACTTTGGGGGCATTATGCGGGCAGAAATAAAACAATAACAAAAAGTCAAATACTGCATGATTGCATTCATATGAGGGACCTAGAGTAGTAAAATTCATAGAGACAGACCGTGGAATGGTGGTTGCCAAGGGTCGGGGGAGGGAGTGACGGGGAGTTGTCTAATGCATGCAGAGTTTTAGTTTTGCAAGATAAAAGAATCCTGAAGATTGGGTGATCCACAATGTGAATGTACTCAACACCACTGAGCTGCACACTTCACAGTAGTTAAGATGGTAAAGTTTGTGTTCCCGGAATTTTATCGTATCAGAATGTTTTTACAGCAGTGGTTGCATGCGTGATGGACTGGACGTCTCAGAGGTGATGCGAGGTCACGGTGGAGAGCAGCCTCTGGACCCTGCAGACCTGGGTCTGGATCCCAGCTCCGCTGCTTTTCACGGAGTGACCCTGAGCAGGTGCCTCCACTCCCCAGTGTGGGGTGGAAATTTTGTAAGTTAGGAAAAACCTCTTAATCCATCTGTGACGTTCTGGCTAAAGAAGACTGTGTCTGTGTTACATGTTTGTTATTCTTTTCTTTTCTTTTTCTTTGTGGTTAATCCTCAGGATGCTTTTCCATTGATTTTTAGAGAGAGTGGCAGAAAGAGGGAAAGACAGAGAGAACCGCTGATATGAGAGAAATACATCGATTGGTGGCCTCCTGCATGAGCCCTGACCAAGGCCTGGGCCGGGAAGGAGCCTGCAACTGAGGTACATGCCCTTGACCGGAATCAAACGTGTGACCCTTTGGTCTGTAGGCCAGCATTCTATCCGCTAAGCTAAACCGGCTAGGGGTGTTATTATTTTCTATTAATGCTAATTCAAAAAGTATATATTAGGCATTCACGCACAATGACCTACAACTAAGGTTGCCAAAGGCATATAGCACACCCAGTTAAATTTGAATTTGATATAAAAAATAAAATGTTTGCGAATAATAATTTTTAGTATAGCTATATCCTAAATACTGCAATTTGTCCCATGCAATACTTGGTATATGCTTTTACTAAAAAGTTATTTCTTATTTTAATCTGAAATGCAAATTTAACGGAGTGTCCTGAATTTTATTTGCTAAAATGTGCTAAATCCAACAACCCTACAAATAACGTAATTGTTTTTATCGCTCAGATAAGTGACAAAGTTGGCTCTGTGGGGGAGAAAGCTGTTTTCCCGGCACCATGACAATTCCTCATCCTTGTCCCGATTCTTGCGCTCAGCTGTTATCAATGAAGTACAATGGGCATATGGCTTGATGACTAAAATGACAACTGATAATGGGTCTGATTTATTAATCTTCTGTTTTGTCTCCTAATTACAATGGGTTTGAAACAAACAGACATGTGAATGGGTTAACTGCTTCTCTGGTTTATTTCCTTTTCTGCTTCTTATTTCATTAAGCGTCTGTGAAATATCCTTTACGATGCTGCGCCCCCACGTTCCCCAAAAGCAGGGTTTTATCTGCAAAGGTGGTGGCCCCGCATCTCCATGAAGAGGCCCTGCTTTGATGGAGATAAGTGATGGCGAAGACAGTCATCGGACACACCTCAGTTAGTGACTTCTTCCATCTCGAGTGTCTCTGATGTCTGATGTGATGGGAACTCTGTTGGTCCTCCTCGCACTCATTAGCGTCTCCTGCTGGGACAGCGCTGTGTCGTTAAAATGAAATCCACGGAGAGAAACAATGGTCACATTCATGGAATCCAAGCACTGAAGTCAGGTCAAGTGTTTTGCAGGCCTTATCTCAGGATACCCACTCATATATGCTTATGGATTTGTTCAATGCGCCAGATAGGACCCCACTGCTCTCCAAATAAAGTTCGTGTTTGAGCCTGGCCAGCATGGCTCAGTGGTTGAGCATCGACCTATGAATCAGGAGGTCATGGTTTGATTCCCTGTCAAGGCACATGCCCAGGTTGTGGGCTCGATCCCCTGTGTGGGGAGGAGGTCATTGTGGGAAAAACAGGCCTTCTCCACCAGGGCCTAGAGATGCGTCAGGAGGGTCTTGACTTCTCCAGGGTGTGGATCTGGGCTCTGAGTCTTAATCATCTTGGTTTCAAGAGGTGGCAGTGGCCCTGGGTTACACTGCTTTTAGGGGCTGTGGGTTTACAGGTGAGAAACCCAGAGGCCGCCTGGTCCAACCCTAACACTGATGAGCAACCACAGAATTCAGCCGTCGTTGATGAGCGGGAGCATTTGGCTGCCCGTCACTTTAACGACTTGGTTGCTTTCTAGGATGTTCCAAGGTGGGTGAGACTGGAGGAGAACTGTCATCAGACTCAGTCACAGACCTGGGTTAGGTGGCAGCTCAGCCCTTCTGTTGGACGTCCGAGTGGTTGTGTCCAGCCGATGTCCTCACGCTCATCCCTGGAACAGCCTCTGACTCCTTAGGGCTCACTCACAGGCCCCCGCTTACTGAGGACGGACTGTGTCGCTGCTGAGCCTCTGGGGTTCATCATCCATGCCTCTGTGTCCTGGCCCCCAACCCCTTCCAGCCACCCCTTTGCAGCAGGCTTCCCGGCAACAGTTTCCAGGAAGAAAAGACTTCCCAGGACAAGTCTAATATTTTGTCAAAGCCTCTCTCTCTCTCTCTCTCTCTGAGTTTACATTCTTTTTCCTTCTGGTCTTGAGGCGAGAGAAGCGTTTCCATAGAACTCACATCTCAAGCCTGGAGACAGCATAGCATGGTCAGCAGCCTCCCCATTTCCAAACATTCCCAACAGGAAGCGTCACATGGAAGAAAGTCTGGGTCCATAAGCTCTGATCTGAAATTCTCGGGCCAGTGGGGGTTGGGAATTCGGGATTTTTCAGATCTTAGAAAGCTACCATGGTGCATACGTCACATAACATCCCAGCGAGGTCTGGGAAGCGCCCATAACAAGTGTATTATTGTTTCTGTAGGGAGATACGTGGAGATTCACACTGGGAGGGAGAAACAAAGACTCCAAATGGGCTCATCTCTGTTCTAGGTGAGTTTTGATGCTGAGTGAGCTTGCTCTTCACTTACTAAAAGAAAACACTCAACGCTCATTGCCAGAACTTTCTGGGTTCTGTAGCTGCCCGTGTGTGAGTGTGGACCTGCACGCCCAAGGCCAGGTCTCTCCAGCACCTGGGTTGGGCTCCCTGGACCCACTTCTATCAGCTGTACCTGGTGGACCTCCAGAAGCCCGAGAAAATCTTCAGTCCATCTTCACACAATTACCCAAAGTCTGCTTGCTTCCTCTCAATTTGAGTTCCCCAAACAGCCAGCTCTGATACCCATTAGCTTTTTGTGGCTGTCATGGGGATTGGTATGAGAAATTCTTCTACATTCCACTTTGGAATATTATGGAGGATCAGGAATTTTTTCCCACCATTTTTCCTATTTCACAGCTAGTTTATGAATTCATTTTTGTCCAATAAGCACTTGATTGCATGTACTATGTTGGGCACTGCTTTAAGGTAGATCCCATCATAATCTTCATTTTACAGATAAGATTAGGCCCAGGAGGGTTAAAGACCTTGGCCAAGGTCACGCAACTAGTGAAGTGGCAGAGGAGGAATTAAAATCCATAAACCTAACTTCAGAGTCTGTGCTCTTAACCACTGTACCCTGCCCCCATTAAACATTGTGTTTATAGTAGATTAAAACAGTGCCCACAATGGCCCTGGCTGAGTGGCTAAGTTGGTTGAAGTGTCATCTTGTTCACCAAAAGGTTTCGGGTTCAATTCCCCGTCAGGGCACATACCCAGGTTGCAGGTTCCATCCTGGTCAGAGCAAGTAAGGGAGACAGCCAATTGATGTTTCTCTCTCTCTCTCTCTCTCTCTCTCTCTCTCTTTCTCTCTCTCTCTCTCTCATCAATACAAACATATCCTTGGGTGAGGTGTCTCGGATCTCCCCGCAGTAAGCACAAGAAGGAAGATGCTTAATATTTTAAATTGGAAATAATGTGATTTGCTTCTCCCAGGGAATTAAACCACCCCCCACAAGTGTTAACTCTCCATCTCTGGCCACTTTCCTCGCACCCAAACCAAGTTTCAATATCGTTCTATTTTGAAAGAACTGGCAAATAAGTAGGGAGTTTGTTGCCCCAACAATTATATATTTTAATAGAAGAATTTGAAATTAAGTAATGTTTATAAGGATAAACTGAATTTCCCAGAGCTGAGGAGTCATTTACATTATAAAGAACTTCCTTACTCTCTTCTGGGCATGAATAGGCTTAAAATATGATGATGACTATTATTGTTCACAACACTCTAGTTATTACTTTGAATATACAAAGTGCTCTAGGATCCCAAATTAATTATCAATGAGACGATTGCTCTTAAAGAGGTATATTGTTCATAAGCAAGATGATTGCTCCATAGAATGGAGTATTTTTCACATGTTGCCACAATTTGAGGGGAATAAACAAAGCCGAGGTGTCTCGGATCTCCCCGCCCTGTTTCCGGTAGGCATTCACTGATGTGTGCAGGACACAAGGGTCACCAAATACCCAGCCGATGCTTTGGAAGAGGGGGATCCAATATACCTTGATTAGAAGAAATCTTCACTCGGCAAACCCATCTGGTTCTATACATTTGTACTTACTTTACTTCAGCTTCATTCCTTAGCACTAAGGTGTTGCTAGGCAAATCCCAGTATTGCCTCCACTAAACGCAGAAGAGAGAGACAGGGAGTCACTGAGGCCGGAAGACCCGGAGGCATCCGTGCACCCTGAGCCAGGTCTGAGGGAGGCAGCAGCTGCCATGGTCTGGTATCCAGGGAGGAGTTGATGGCGGGGTTGCTTGAGAGGAAGAGACACGGGGAGTTCATCTTTTCCATGGGGAGCTACACCTGCACTGGGTGAGTGTTATTAACCTGGAAAGCTCCTTCCATTTCTACAGAGCTGGTGATTTTCTGTCTCCTCTAAAATCCTAAGCAGCCTGGCCAGCATCAGCCTATGAACCAGGAGGTCACGGTTCAATTCCTGGTGTGGGCTCAATCCCCAGTGTGGGGCGTGCAGGAGGCAGCCGATCCATGATTCTCTCTCATCGGTGATGTTTTTCTCTCTCTCCCTCTCCTTTCCTCTCTGAAATCAATAAAAATAAATAAATAAATAAATAAAGTCCTAAGCAAAACAAACATTTATTAATAGTATTAGTCAGGATAAGTTATGTTACACTGCAGTAAAAAAAACAGCCCCCAAGGATCAGTGATGTAATACCCAGGAAGTTCATTAGGAGCCGGGTGGCCCTCCCAGGTGCCTGTCCATCATGCTGTATGGAATGCGACAACCAAGGTGTTCCTGCAGCCCTGCCATCTCATCCCGAGGCGTCCTCCACTGCCCTGGCAGGAGAAGAGACGACTGAAGGGTTGAGCCTCACCTCTGTTTTGAGTTTTTGACCTGTAAGAGTCACAGGCTCACAACCCATGGGACAGAATTAGTCTCATGGCTCCACCTAGGGAGAGCATGACCAGGAATCCTGTTTCTACTACGGTCATTGAAACGAGAATCATTGTCCAAAAATGAATAGCAGTGACAAGTATGGATAGATGTTTCAGCCCTTTTTTCACAGGGGAAACACAGGAACTGTATGTGTCGTGTGGAGTATTTGTTTACATGATGATGAAGAAGAAGGAGGGGGAGGAGGAAGAGGAGAGGAGGGACAGGAGGAGGAGGAAGAGGAGGAGGAAAAGGAGGAGGAGGAGGAGAAAAAGAGGAGGAGGAGGAGGAGGAGGAGGAGGAGAAGGAAGAGAAGGAGAAGGAGAAGGAGAAGAAATGACAGTATGAAGGCAAGGGCACTGTTGTGTGTATCTTGGTATCCCTCATACTTTGTGGAAAGAGTTCAGTGAAGCCTCCTTAAATGAATAAATGAATGCATGAGGCATTCTGTGTCCTTAAGGTCAGGAGGCGTCTCTCATTGCTCCTCCTTCCCACCAGAGCCCGTTTCTACCCCATCACAGAGGCATCCTGTGAGCCTGGAACAGCTTCTGACTCGCGGTAACTCCTGATGAGAACCGGAAGCTATGGTCTTGCTGCGCTGGTAGCAGTTAGGAAGCAATAGGAACCAAATAGATTGCACTTCCGTTTTAATGTGATTGCTGCTCATGTCTGCCCCTTACCTAGGTCCTCTTCCAAAGAAGCAAATTAGCCTTTAGATGAATTGTGCCTGGTAGGCCCCTTGGTCAAGTCTGCAGCCAAACCAATTCACAAGCCATTCTCTGAACGTAAAATGCTCTGCCCACCGTCAGCTCTATGCTCGTGGTTGTTTTTCTCATAAGAGTAATGGGCCTGTATTAACCACACGCCGTCTCTCATCTACTTTCCTGGGCAGCCAATGGTACTCCTCGGTAGGGCAGTTTGGGCCTCCAGCCACTGCCCAGATCATGGCCTGTCTTGATGTGTTGCCTTCGGCCTTCTTTGAACCCACTCACAAAGGACCACATGGCCCTTGGCTAGACTCCTACAAACAACCTGTTTTGCCTGCTGCCTCCAAGTCTGACGGCAAAGTTGGTGAAATGGGTTACTAAGTAAAGGTGAATTTCACAAAAATGCGCTGTGGTTTACCCCTTGTTCATCTCGGGCTGTGGTCTGAGACAATGGCAGGACTTTGACTTTGGGGAGCTCATGCATGAGCGTGGATACACCTGAGCACAGGGTTCTTTGACTTCTCTGAGTGCAAACTTTGATGCAAGCGTTGGCTTTCTCCTCCGGGCCTGGTGTCAGGCAGCAAGCTCTGTGTTCCTGCATGCTCATATTCTCATCTGTGAGCAGGCTGCCCTCTTGGGGTTTGAGCATTAGTATTTGCTGATTTTTTTTTTTTTGCCATATACTTCTGAGTTCAAAGAGTTTCATTTCCATGCTGAAAGGCCTGGAGGTTTGAGGGGGTGTAATTTTTTATTAACAAGCCTAGTACATCATAGAAAAAGGCAATGGGCAGTTTTATATGGACTATTTATAAACTATTGAAGGAGGGGGAAAGCACACTCCATTCCTGTTATTTGGATAAGGCGAACTAAACCAGAAGCCTCTGTTCATTCAAGTTTAACTGATCTATATCAGAAGACTTGGAATAGATGGACATCCGTATTTCAACGAGACAGCAGGCTAAATAAAAAGTACCCTACAATATTAATCCCCAGTAAATCCTTTTTTTCTTTCTCTCTGCAATTTATTAAAGCGATGGCAAGAAAAGCAACCTGAAAAATGATCATGGGAATGATCCCATTTTTTGGGTATTTGAGAGTTTCCTAACTGCAATCCAATATTTTGACTTTGGCCTCTTGTTTGATAGTGTCCTGGCTGGATATAATTTACTTTCTTGGTTTTCTAAATTAAAAGAAAATCACATTTCATCGAACTCTACCTCTTAAGAAACACACTAATTCTTGGGATGGTATTAAATGAGTATCCATTCTGTTAAATTATAGTTTATAATCATTAATGGTCCACCAGCACTTATTCAACCTTTCTCTTTGCTAGTGCTCATACGTTCACAAAAACTCAGTCCAAATGGTTAGGTATTAGATAAGTTGTGTTTCATATAATTGCTCATTATACAGATGCTCAGCCCTAGCTGGTTTGGCTCAGTGGATAGAGTGACGGCCTGTGGACTGAAGGGTCCCAGGTTTGATTCCAGTCAAGGGCATACAAGGGATGGGTTGCGGGCTCCATCCTCAGTGGGGGGTGTGCAGGAGGCAGCCAATCAATGACTCTCTCTCATCATTGATGTTTCTGTCTCTCTCTCTCCCTCTCCCTTCCTCTCTGAAATCAATTAAAAAAAAAATTTAAAGATGTCCAGACTACACCCTGCCTCTTAGAGGCGGGGACAGAGACTGCAGTGAGGTTAACGTTTCACTCACGACCACTCAGTTACTAACAAGTGACCAAAAGCTGTCACATTCTCATTCAAAGCCCCGGTTAACCCTGAGTTTCCTTCCTCTGCAGGGCGAGGCAGGCCAGGGTTCCTCCCTCTTTGACAAGTAGCAGAGTCAGCAGGCAGGCGTCTCAGGCACACATCCCGGGACCCCTGTCCAGACCCTCCACTTGGAGACTTGGATTCTGTAAGCCCCGAGGGGGAGGGGCCCTGGGGAAAGCCTGCAAGTTATTCCAATTAGTGACCTCAGCACATGCCCAGCCCCCTGAGCCTGAAGACATGGAGAAAGACTTGAGGGAACGGAGGATTGGCCCAGTTCTGGCTCCACACCAAAAAGCACTGGGAGGCTGAAGAATTCCTGAATGTTTCCTAACCCTCAGAGCCAAGTAATCTCTCCTTTCCTCAGCCACAAAGCTCTGGCAGATGCTTGGTGATTTCCTCACGGCAGATAAGAGGCGAGTAACCGCTTCATGAGATGGGGAACCTTACTGGTTGCATCTCTAGAGATGAGGGTACAGTCCCACTGTCCAGGGGTTGCAGGACCAACACCCTGGAGAGTCCTTTCATTTCTCACTGAAGTGAAAGACCACTCCAGCTCTCCTCTCCATCCCCTGGGCTCCTGGTCATTCACATCCATTCATTCAAAACTACTTAAGTGCCTACTATGTGCTAGACTTGCCAGGCATGTAACAAATAATCCTAATGTGTGGCCCCAGTAACTGCAAACCCAATAATCCTAAGTGGGGGCTCCCTTGAAACATTTGAAATCAATTGAAAATCTTTTCCTTTTTAACATAAAATTCTTCCTGGTTTTACAAAAGCACATTTATACACTTTCTTCTTTTGTTCTGTATAGACATCACTACTTCAGATTCTTCCAGTAATATAAAACAATGTCAATTTCATTCATAATGCCAGTGAACGATCCGAAACATTAAAACTTGCTTTATAGTTCGCGTGGGAATTAGACAAATACTCGAAGAGTTGCCTCCTGCCAATTACATGCCTCAGACCTCTGGAAGAGAGAGGAAATCAAACTCAAACCATGGAAGGAAGTGGTAGTTAGCAGTAACAGCACCTTCCGAACAAGTCTGAAAATGGAGGCTGTAAACTTTTTATAAAAAGGAAGGAATGATTCTCAAGATAAAATGCGATGGACAACAATTACTGATCCTATGATAACAGGCAACAAACTAGTAATTCAGTTAAAATGGAATCTTGGACTTCATTCCTCTTGAATGTCTTCTTCTTTATCCCAGCCATGTTTCATCAGATGGGTTGTCTTTAACAATTGCCCAGAATTTAAGGGGAATGTTAATTCAATAAAGCCATCTTGATTGATTTTGGGAGAAAATAGAGTGTTATCTATCTACCCACCCATCTATCTATATTTATCCCCACACCTCTCTCTCTCTCTTTCTCTCTCTCTCTCTCTCTCTTTCTCTCTCTCTCTCTCTCTCTCTCTCTCTCTCTCTCCCTCCCTCTCTCTCTTTCTCTATTTTTTGAAAGATCTAAACCTATTAAAAATACCTAAATGATCTTATTTTGCACAAATATCAGGTAGCATATAATCACAAAGCACATAAAACATACAACAGCAGTTTAAGAGGAAATGGAAAAGCTCTATCTGCCTCAATGATCCATTGTTATCTCCAGCAGTACCTTCCCAGACCAACACTTAAGCACATTTTTAAAAATCAGTTTGCAGGTGTGTTTGTTAAAATTATTATCATTATTTTATTGATTTCAGAGAGGAAGGGAGAGGGAGAGAGAGAAACATCAATGATGAGAGAATCATTGATCAGCTGCCTCTTGCATGCCCCCTACTGGGGATTGAACCTGCAATCCTGACATGTGCCCTTGACCAGAATCGAACCCAGAACCAGAGGTCGATGCTCTATCTACTGAGCCAAACTGGCTCAGGCCACTTAAGCATACAGTGGGTGAAGAAGGTCAAGAAGTAAAGAGAAAAACAAGCCTGGCTGGTGTGGCTCAGTAGTTGAGCATCGACCTATGAACTGAAGATCACGGTTGGATTCCCGGTCAGGGGCGTGCAGGAGGCAGCCAATCAATGATTCTCTGTCATCATTGACATTTCTATCTCTCTCTCCCTTTCCCTTCCTCTCTGAAATCAATAAAAATGTATTTTTTTAAAAAGAGATTGTATGACATTTTCAACCAAACCCACACCAGCTATGGAAGTACATACAACTCCCCAACCCCAAGCAGTTATCACTAGTGTTGCCAGAGCTGATATGAGCACACACTGTGGGCAAGCATTCTGGGATCCTTGACTACACAGAGGGTAAGGAAATGCCAGCTTCGACCTGGCATTCCACCTCAGAATCTAACCAGCCAACCTGTACAGGTGGTGGGCTGAGATGTGGGACAAGAAGGGGAGCTTATGCCCAGCCAGCATGGCTCCATGGCTGAGCATCGACCTATGAACCAGAAGGTCACGGTTTGATTCCCCATCAGGGCACATGCCTGGGTTGCAGGCTTAATCCCCAGTAGGGGATATGCATGAGGCAGCTGATCAATGTATCTCTCTTATCGATATTTCTATCTCCCTCCCCTACTCCCTTCCTCTCTATCTAAAAATCAATAAAAACATATTTTTTAAAAAATTATTTCATAGTAACAACCAAATACTTGCTTTGGTCTCCACGCAGATCTAAAAAGTCCATGCTTACTTGAAAGATTATACACATGAAAATTAGAGCAAAAAGGGTAAGCAGAGAACACAAAATTGGAGGAAACAAAAATAATTCTATCCAA
>NW_006286241.1:1196780-1205100 GCF_000327345.1 Myotis davidii
TCAGAGAGGAAGGGAGAGGGAGAGAGAGAAACATCAATGATGAGAGAATCATTGATCAGCTGCCTCTTGCATGCCCCCTACTGGGGATTGAACCTGCAATCCTGACATGTGCCCTTGACCAGAATCGAACCCAGAACCAGAGGTCGATGCTCTATCTACTGAGCCAAACTGGCTCAGGCCACTTACGCATATTTTTAACTGTTTTGCTTAGCAATATAAAGCCTTATGGCAACTTTTAAAATGTCCTCCATAGATGTTAAAGAATTACCCCTCATCATGGGAAAAGCGTGTGAATAAGAAGAAAGAACGATACAGTAGTAGGAATGAAAAGAACACTAGTTGGCTAAAGAATGAAATCTTGCCATTTCGACAACATGAATGGACCTTGAAGGTATTATGCTAAGTGAAACAGGCCAGGCAAAAAGAAAAAGAGAGACAAATATTGTGTGTTGTCTCTTACATGTGAGATCTAAAAACAAGCAGACACCCCCAAATAAACAACACACAGACAACAAGCAAATAAATAACACGCTCACAGATACAAAGAAAGTGGTGGCTGCTTGAGGTGGGGCTGGTGGTCGGTGGGAGAAATGGGTGAAGAAGGTCAAGAGGTAAAGAGAAAAAGAAGCCTGGCTGGTGTGGCTCAGTGGTTGCGCATCGACCTATGAACTGGAGGTCACGGTTGGATTCCCGGTCAGGGGCGTGCAGGAGGCAGCCAATCAATGATTCTCTGTCATCATTGACATTTCTATCTCTCTCTCCCTCATAACCAATCTACAACCCTACATAGAAAGGTGTTTAGTATCTGAGCATATATACACACAATATACATTTTATTTTTTAAATATATTTTTATTGATAAATAACCAATCTACAACCCTACATAGAATAATGTAAAGGTGTTTAGTATCTCAACATATATATACACACAATACACATTTTATTTTTTAAACATATTTTTATTGATTTCTGAGCCACACCGACCGGGTCACAATACATTTGTTAAAAAGAAAAAGAAAAACAGAGTAGTCGGCCAGAGCTTGTGACCGAAGCCACACTGTTCAGGAAGTTCATCTTCCAAGATTAGAAATGTTTGAGTCTTAGATGTTTCAAAGATGTTTCAGTATCCAAATGACCTAAGAACACTATTTTGCCACACAATGATTTGTATCTTTTTGAGTATGTAGTCCTCTGACCGGGTCACAATACATTTGTTAAAAAAGAAAAAGAAAAACACAGTAGTCGGCCAGAGCCTGTGACAGAAGCCACACTGTTCAGGGAGTTCATCTTCCAAGATTAGAAATGTTTGAGTTTTAGATGTTTCAAAGATGTTTCAATATCAGAATGACCTAAGACCACTATTTTGCCACACAATGATTTGTATCTTTTTGAGTATGTAGTCCTTGTTTAATTTGGCCTTTAGAAAAGAAGTTAGAAAATGGATATCAAAGCTATATTTTCTGTGTTTTATTAGGTAAGCGAGCTAGTGCTGGTAGGCAGAAGCGTCATATGCCATTCTAGGCCTGGACTATTAAAAATATCCCACGTGTGCCCAGCCGGTGTGGCTCAGTAATTGAGTGTCATTCCTGTGAACTGAGAGGTCACAGTTCAATTCCTGGTCAGGGCACATGCCTGGGGTGTAGGCTCTATCCCTGGTGTGGGAGGTGCAGGAGGCAGCCGATCGGTGATTCTCATCGTTGATATTTCTGTCTCTCTCTCACTCTCCCTTCCTCTCTGAAATCAATAAAAGTATATTTAAGAAAATATCCCACCTGTGACTCTACACTCTCTACCTGTTCTATTGAGATGTGGGAGGTCATATATGGAAAGTGACCCAAGTCTGATGGTTAAGACAGAAAAAGCCTTGATTTCTGAATAACTGCATGGAGCAGAGGCCCCCACATTCCTTCTTCACCCTGACCAGTGCGTTAGACTATTACATCAGAAACAAACCATTGTAAAGTGAGCCACTGAGGTTGAAGGAGTGGGTTGTCCAACTGCTACCATTATTTTCCCTAATATTTTTACATGTGATTGTGTAAATAGTTAGAATCTAATATTCAAATACAGCCTTGGTTACGTTGCTATATTTCCATGATATTATATTCTGTGTAAAGGTGCAAACCTTGGTGGCAATATACAGGCACAGCTTGTTTTATTGCGCTTTGCTTTATGGCTATTGTGTTTTTTACAGATTGAAGGTATGTGGCAACCTTACATCAAGCAAATCTGTTGAGGCCATTTTTTGTGTGTGTCTCTGTGTCACATGTTGGTTATTCTCACGATATTTCAAACTTTTTCATTATTATTATATTTACTACAGGCCTGGTGCATGAAATTCTTGTACTGGGGAGGTGTTACCGCTGCTGCCCTTGCCAGCCGTGAACCCAGCTTCTGGCTGAGTGGCGCTCCCCCGTGGGAGTGCACTGACCACCAGGGGGCAGCTTCTATGTTGAGCGTCTTCCCCCTGGTGGTCAGTGCACATCATAGCGACCGGTCATTCTGCCATTCAGTCTATTTGCATATTAGCCTTTTATTATATAGGATTATGATGATCTATGATGAGTCATCTTTGATGTTTCTGTTGTTATTCTTGTGGGGTGCCATGAAGGCACCCATAGAAGACTGTGAACTGAATTGATAAATGTTTTGTGTGTTCTGACTGCTCAATTCACTGGTTGTTTCCCCATCTCTCTCTCTCCCTCTCCTTGAGCCCCCCTATTCTTGGAGACAAACAATATTGAAATCAGAAGAATTAATAATCTTACAATGGACTTCAAGTGTTCAAGTGAAAATAAGAGTCACACATCTATCACGTTAAATCAAACGCTAGGAAAGACTAAACTTAGTGAGGAAGGCATGTTGAAAGCTGAAATAGGCCAGAAGCTAGGTCTCTCGTGCCACTCATCTAAGTTGTGAATGTAAAGGAAAAGTTCTGGAAGGAAATCAAAAGTTCTCCTCCAGTGAGCACACAGCTGATATGAATGCTGAAGAGCCTGATTGCTGATAGAGAGAGTTGCAGTGGTCTGGATAGAAGATCAAACCAGCCACAACATTCCCTTAAGGCAAAGCAGAACCTGACTCCCTTCAATCTTGTGAAGGCTGAGAAAGGTGAGGAAGCTGCCGATGAAAAGTGTGAAGCTAGCAGAGGTTGATTCAGGGAGTTTAAGGAAAGTCATCCCCGTAACATAAAAATATGCTGCAGCAGATGATCTAGAGCAGTGATGGCGAACCTTTTGAGCTCGGCGTGTCAGCATTTTGAAAAACCCTAACTTAACTCTGGTGCCCTGTCACATATAGAAATTTTTTGATGTCTGCAACCATAGTAAAACAAAGACATATCTTTTATATTTATTTTATATATTTAAATGCCATTTAACAAAGAAAAATCAACCAAAAAAATGAGTTCACGTGTTACCACTGACACGCGTGTCATAGGTTCACCATCACTGATCTAGAGCAAGCATGTCAAACTCGCGGCCTGCGGGCCACATACCTAGTTTATTTGGCCCATGTTAGTTAGCCTTTGAGTTTGACATACTTGATCTAGAAGATCTAAAATTCAACAGATTTTGAATGTCTATGAAACAGCCTTTCCTTTGAAGAAGATGCCATCTTAGAGCAAAGTCAATGTTTGGCTTCCAAGGACAGGCTGACTCTCTTGTTAGAGGCTAATGCAGCTGGTGACTTTAAATTGAAGCTCATTTGCCATTCTTAAAATCTTAGGGCCCTCATGAATTATACTATATCTGCTCTGTCTGTGCCCATAAATGAAACAACACAGCCTGGATGACAGCATACCTGTTTACAACCCAATTTACTGAATATTTAAGCCCATGTTGAAATCTATTTCTCAGAGGAAAAAAAATCCTTACAAAATATTACTGCTCATTGACAATGCACCTGGACACCCAAGAGCTCTAATGAAGATGTTCAATGAGATTATGGTTGTTTTCATTCCTGTTGGCACAATATATTCTGTAGCCCATGGGTCAAGGAGTAATTTTGACTTTCAGGGCATATTACTTAAGAAATATATTTTGTAAGGCTATAGCTGCCATCAATGGCAATTCCTCTGATGGATCTGGGTGAAGTAAATTGAAAACCTTCTGGAAAGAATTCACCGTTCTAGATGCCATTAAGAACATTCATGATTTAGCCCAGCCAGCATGGCTCAGAGGTTGAGCGTCAGCCTATGAACCACAAGGTCACAGTTCTACTCCAGGTCACCTCACATGCCCGCATTGTGGGCTCAATCCCCAGCCGATCAATGATTCACTTTCATCATTGATGTCTCTCTCTCTCTCTCTCCCTCTCCCTTCCTCACTGAAATCAATAAAAATATACGTTTTTTAAAAAAAGAATATTTATGATGTATAAGAAAAAGTCAAAATATCAACATTAAAGTTTATTCTATTGAGTGGAGGGAGTGACTACAGATGTGGTGAAACTAGCAAGAAAAGTAGGATTAGCAGTGGGGCCTGAAGATGTGACTGCATGGCTGTAATCTCATGATAAAACTTTCACAGATATGGAGTTGCTCCTATGAATGAGCAGAGAAAGTAATGCATTGAGATAAACTCTACCCCTTGTGGAGATGCTGTGAAGAGTGTTGCAATGACAACAAAAGGTTTAGAATGTTACATAAACTTGGTTGGTAAAGCAGTGGCAGGGTGTGAGAGGACTGACTCCAATTTTGAAAGAAGTTCTCTGGGTAAAATGCTATCGAACAGCATTGCATGCTACAGAGAACCTGTCTGTGAAAGGCAAGAGCCCATCAAGGCAGCAAAATTCGTTGTTTTCTGATTGTAAGGAATTGCCATGGCCACCCCTACCTTCAGCGCTCACCAGCCACCCTGCTCATTCAGCAGCTATGAAAACGGAGGCACGACCCTCCAGCAGCAAAAAGATGACACCTTGCTAAAGCCGTGATGATAGTTAGCATCATGTTTAGCAGTACAGTGGGGCCTTGACTTATGAGTTTAATTCATTCTGAGACCGAGCTCGTTAAGGAGCTCGTTAACTCAAATTACTCTATCAACTCAATGCAAAAAATCGGCCAAGAGACAGCTGGTATCTCAAAAAACTCGTTAGTCAGGACACTCGTAAGTCAAGGCCCCACTGTAGTGTGTTCTAATTAAGGTGTGTGTACACTGTGGTTTTAGACATTATGCCATTTCACACTTAATAGACTGACTTAATAGTGTAAACATAACTTTTATATGCACTGGGAAACCAAAAAGTCATGTGACTTGCCTTGCTTCGATATTCGCTTCATTGTGGTGTTCTGGGCTGAGTCCTCAGTACCTCTAATGTGTGCCGATATCACTATTGCATTGTGCCTTAGGGAAAAGGCATATGGAAAGCATCAGTTAGAATGTGATTCAGCTGCATGTGAAGAAATTCCAAATAAGACAGATATGACTTCTCTCTTATAGAAACCAGGCCGAGAAATCGGCAGTCCTGGGCTGGTGTGGTGACTTCAGGAGGTCATTAAACACAGAAGCTTCTTCCGGGTCACCCCTCAGACCTCCCTCTAGTGTAGCTGTTATTCTCATGGCCCATGATGTCAGCCCAAGCTCCAGCCATCACATCCATATTTCAGATAGTAGAAAGGGACAAAGAAGAAAGGGGTCAAAAAGCAAATTAGCTATTTTTAAGGGGACTTTCTAGAAACCATCACCAAACATTTTATTTATATTCCATTGTCCATCTCTTATCATATGAATATACCCAGACGCAAAGGAAGAAGTAGTTTTATTTTTGGAAGCCATGGACTGAGTAAAAATGGAGAGTTTTATTGCTAAAGAAGAAAGGGAGAACAGCTCTAAGGGTAAAGTTTCGAAAGTGTTTACTGCATTTAATAAGTGCAAACTTGCCCTAACCGGTTTGGCTCGGTGGGTAGAGCATCGGCCTGTGGACTGAAAGGTCCCAGGTTCGATTCAGGCCAAGGGCATGTACCTTGCTTGCGGGCACATCCCCAGTAGGAGGTGTGCAGGAGGCAGCTGATCGATGTTCCTCTCTCATTGATATTTCTAACACTCTATCCCTCTCCCTTCTGCTCTGTGAAAAATCAATAAAATATATTTTAAAAAATAAGTGCAAACTTCTTTTTTATATATACTTTTATTGATTTCAGAGAGGAAGAGAGAGGGAGAGAGAGAGTTAGAAACATCAATGATGAGAGAGAATCACTGATCAGCTGCCTCCGGCACGCCTACTGGGGATCAAGCCTGCAACCTGGGCATGTGCCCTTGACTGGAATCAAACCTGGGACCCTTCAGTCTGCAGGCTGCTCTATCCACTGAGCAAACTAGCGAGGGCATAACTGCAAACTTCTTACTGTGAAGGGGAAATTGACTTATACAGAATGCAATCTTAGACATGCCTCTGTGTGCATATACCAGGGGTGGGGAACGTCTGGCCCATGAGCCATGTAAGGCCCGTGAATCATTTGGTTTGGCCCTGCCAAGGCATTAGGAATGAGTTAATTAAATGTTTGAACAAATATAGCAGGCTAATTTTTAAGTTGATAACTTTGTATGGCCTGGAAATCCTATATAATAAAAGCCTAATATGCTGAGTGTCCGGTCATCAGGTCGTCCATCCAACCAATCAAATTGTAATATGCTAATGATATGCTAAGGCCACTCAATTGCTTGTTATGACATGCACTGGCCACCAGGGGGCAGACAGTTGACCAGTTGGCCAGTCACTACGACGGGCACTGACCACCAGGGGGCAGATGCTCTATGCATAGACATGGAAACATGGAACAGACTGATGAATCTCAGAGGGAAAAGGGGAGGGTGGGAAGAGATTAACCAAAGGGGTTCCTCGGCTGGCTGGCACCCTATCACAATCTAGGACCCTTTGGGGGATGTCAGAGAGCCGGTTTTGGTCCATCCCGCAGTCCAGGCCAAGGGACCCCACTGGTGCACGAATTCGTGCACAAGGCCTCTAGTAAGGTTATAAATAGCCAAGTGGCCCTTGGCAGAGAAAAGGTTCCCCACCCTTAATTTACACAAATGTTTGTGTATATTTAAAAATATGCAATACATATAGCTTATTCTTTCTACCCTTGTCTCAGCCCTTCAGAATTCCTCTGGAATCAGTGAGTTAATCTCTAGTAAGGTTATAAATAGCCAAGTGGCCCTTGGCAGAGAAAAGGTTCCCCACCCCTAATTTACACAAATGTTTGTGTATATTTAAAATATGCAATACATACAGCTTATTCTTTCTATCCTTGTCTTGGCCCTTCAGAATTCCTCTGGAATCAGTGAGTTAACTATTCTCCAGTGTTTGGGGCATAAACAGAACTGCATCAGACAACAAAGGAAGAACAGGGAGACTTTACATTTTGTGCAGCAGGACGTGTGGAAACAAGGCATTACATCTACAAAGGAGCATAAATAACAGATTCTGCCATTGTTTCCGTTTACGCGGGGCTGGTGTTGTGGTCGTGGTAATCGCAACCCGGGCATGTGCCAAGAAATCGAACCGTGACCTCCTGGTTCATAAGTCAATGCTCAACCACTGAGCCACACCAGCCTGGCCACACCTTTATTTGTCATGTTTACTTTCTGTGTACTCTATTTGATAATCATATAATGCATTCACCAGATTTCCTTTTACTTCCTATGACATCAGTAACACCATCCTACCAGGTAATATTGAATATCTGATTTTTTAAAATGTAGCTGTCTTCTTCATTCTCCATCCACCCATACCCATACCAGCACTATATTTGCCCACACTAACCCTAAAGAAACAGAAAACTAATGTTTCATATTAAAGACTGGGGTTTTTTGTTGTTGTTGTTGTTAATCCTCACCCAAGGATATTTTTTCCATTGATTTTTAGAGAGCGTGGAAGGGGAGAGGAGAAACAGAAAGAGAGAAACAATAATGTGAGAGAGAGACATTGCTTGTCTCGCGCCCTGACCGGGGCCAGGGATTGAACCTGCAACAGAGGAATGGTACCCGGGGCCCTTCAGTCCATGGGCTGACACTCTATCCATTGAGCCAACCTACCTAGGGCCAGAGATGAGGGGTTCTGAGTGCTCTTTGGCATCAGTTGTTGGGTATAGGAAACTAGGGCCAATGAACTACCTGCCTGTCAGAGGCTAAAACAGGGGTGGGCAACCCCTGGCACGTGTGTCAAACATGGCACGCCAGTAACTTTTGCTGGCAGGCGAAACGTTCTCTTATAATCTTCCATTTACAATTTTTTTCTCAATATCGACTTTTTTATTTTTCAGATAAATTCAGAATAGGTGCATCTTAGATAAATAAATAATTTTACATAACAAGTTATCTTA
>NW_006286241.1:1205155-1217356 GCF_000327345.1 Myotis davidii
CTCTCATAATAGGAGTAGCCTGATGGATGAAAGCAGTAGCTCGTGCACATCTCTGAAGGTCACAAAATATAAACCTGATGTAAAATCTGTCATCAGTGATGCAGAGGCAAAAGTCCCACTGATAATATCACACGGAGTCATAAAGTTTTCTGTCGGATTATCGGTGTACATGTATACATTAAAAAATAAATGTATTTTTCATCATCATATACTGTGTTTTTGTCGCTCGAATGAATTTTATTATTCCTTTAAGGTTCTTCACATACATACACCTTAAGAGATATCAAGTAGGCGTAACATGCTCTCAAAAAATTAGGGTTGGCACGCAGAAGAATTTTGAGTCAGAGATTTTGCTGGTTTTGGCACGCACTCACCAAAGGGTTGCCCACCCGTGGTCTAAATGCTTTACAAAGGACAATCTCCCTCACTCCCCACCAACCCTGTCATGAGGGCACAGGCTATTGCTGTCATCCTGTGTTTACAGAGGTGGAAACTGAGCCCCCCACCCCCATGTTAAGGGAGCTTAGTTACAGTTACACAGGGGCAGCCTCATGTCCAATGCAAACGGTCAGCCTCCTACATGCTTGTGTGTACTCACTCCGTCATGCTTCACACGTGGCCCCTCACTGTATCCATGACCTCATAGTGCTGGTCTGTCAACGAGACACATTGCCCAGCACTGCATAGGAGGCTCGAGCCCTCGTGGGAAAAGCCTACCCTCTAATTAGGAAAATAGTATAATAACCTGAAATGAATACCAAGTACCCCATCCATCAGAACACAGCGATCTCAGGTCTGCAGCCTCGGGACTGTAGATTCTGCGGCCCCCAACATCCGTTTGTGGCCCGCGTGAGTTTGAGGCCAAGGTTTCGTGGAGATTTTTCTTCGGGCAAATCTTGTCTTGCCAGGAATGAACCACCAACCATTTTGATAGGCACTCATTTACCCGCCCCCCTAGCCCCCACCCTCCAAATCATTTCTTTGCAATCACGGTCACAGACCCTGGGCACTGCAAGTTGACCGAGTTAACAAGGAAGAAGGGCACCGATAAGATATTGTTAATGGATGTCTTTGTGCATAAAAAGAACTCGCATCTCCCCTCCCACGTGCTGTCCTGAATTCCCCTTTCCCTCCTTCTCAAACTTCTACTTTGCCTCCGAATGTCTGTGTGCGCCATATGACAGCGATTTTCCGTGGTAATTGCTTTCTGCTTCGCTAAGAACCTTTACAATAGTGAACTCCCACAATACTTCTGTGTGAATCAGGGCCATTCCAGGCAAAAGTCAGACCTGGACATATACCAGCCTGCACTGGTTCTCTCGCCCCTTGCATGCGAGGTGAATTTCTGACTGGTGCAAAAAAACAAACAAAAAACAAAACCGACCCAAAATAACCACCTTAAAAACGATTCCTTTTTTGCGTCTATAGTTTCATACCTTTGGATCTCAGAGAGGAAAAGCCATTAATTCATTTCAAAAACAGCCAGCTTCCCCCAAAAGAGTAGGTTTCATTCCTTTGTACACAAGAGTCAGGTGCAATGGAAAAGTTCTACTGCTCCCAGGCTCCCAGGAGTCATGAGCAGGCTGGTTACAGGGGACGTGGAGGGGGGCTCTGTCCTCACCTAGTAGGGCCAGCAGGGCGGAGAAGTGACACCCCTCATCTCTCGGGGCCCCCCAAAGAAACGCTCATGGTAGCAGGAGCTCTTTATTTTGCTCACTTGCAACAGCAACAACAAAACGATGCCACAGACGAAAACTGTCATGTCCCACCCACACCATCTGTCCTGCGCGGTGCACCCCTCACTCTACAAATTAATCTTTCACACATTTTTTAACAAAAAAAGTGTTAATGTTATAAAAGAAAAAAAAAAACCCTAGGAAAACAGAAAGGGCTGTGTAGAAAATAAATTAAATTTAAATTTGATGGCAGTTATGACTCTTTTTATTGACTCTACGAGCAAACAGTCACATCAGATTGGTGCCACTGGCATATCATTAAAGCTACAGGGCACTCTTAATGATCTCTGACAATGATCGCGCGTGTGTTTTTTTAAATATAGCACGCACATTTTGTCCAATTTGCGCTCTTTTTCCTGTTGCTTTTGTCCTCTCTCTGAGTGGGTATTATTCATGAACTGAGTCTTTATTATCTATTTGACCATCTGCATCGCGTTGGCCATAGTCCCCTGTATTGTAATTTTGAGTGAAAATAAGGACTGTTGGAGACTGTGACACTAAAAATAATAATAATAATATGCTTTAAAAATGCCAAAGGAAGGAAAAAAATTAAAGAAACATATTTGTAATGGAGGTGAGGTTGAGAGGCATATAGCATGAAGGTGGGGGGAACCGTAAGTCATTCTATTCACTCATTTAGAACAGGAATATTCACTCTGACCAAACGTCTTTTTCCTTGGTAACAGGCAGTTCAAAGAGTGATGCTTCTTCATGCTAGGATGTTTTTGAAAGAGAGAAAGAAAGAAAGGAAGAAAGAAAGAAAGAAAGAAAGAAAGGAAGAAAGAAATAAATTTATCTCTTGTTTCAGAAGTCCACATGTCTCTTAGTGGCTGGCAGGCCAAATAGTAGCATAGCCCCTTTAGCTATCAAGATTTTAGAACCTGAATATTCATGTTTACAAGGCATTGGTGCCTCATTTTTTAGCTTAGCGAAGGGAGGTTTTCTTTTAAATTAAAATATTATGGCATATGATTTCCAATCAAAAATTGTAGACTGGGGAAAATGAATGAACTGAAAACTTGTATCATTGTTTTATTCCTAAAATTTAGCCCAATTTTATCTGGCTCTCCTCATTCTTCCCTCTTCTTTTTTCCCCACCTTTTGATCCTCTCTTTCTTTCTCAGATTCGCTTCATCAGTGTGAACTTACTCTTTTTTTTTTTCTTTTTACTTGTCAGATTTTGCCTGCAGCCACTGGGAAGCTATCAAAATCAGCTGATTGACAGTTGAATATGGATTAGCACTGAAACATCTTCATGACAAGAGTAAATACACAAGGTTATGATACATTTATGTCAATCACATTTTTGTTTCAAATGCAAATGGATAATATCCTATTTGGAGGGATGTTCACTGATGTATTCTTGCTTGTTGATTCCTATTAAACTTGAGGAATATGCCATCAAAGCTATGCCTTCACACACACACACACACACACACACACACACACACAAACACGCACACTGCTTGGGCTTACTACCAAAGCAAGATGAAAGCTGTCTATTATCCCATTACTTAAGAAATGAATTATTTACTTGCAGTTAGAAGTAGTTTAAAATAACGTATTTTTTTTTGTATTTTCCCCTCTACATTGGTTTTTGTATGTGTATAACAATCTAAATGGTATAAAAAATGTCAAATCAGGAAGTTAGAGCTAATCACCTTAATATCTATATTGATTTATCTAAAAACAATAAAGAATTTCTAAAATCAAGATAATCCAGTTTAAAAAAACAGCAATTTGCTTATAGTAGGCAAAATTTAGACCGTATGTTTTTTGTGTTTTTTTTTTTACCTGTGTAACTTGTAAAAAGAGGGTATGCTGGTCATTTAAAAATGATTGAGATAATTTATTCATTTTAAGGCTAATTTAATTACAAATATTATAATATTAAACATTTCTATCTGGTTGAATGGCATACAATTTAATTAATATGATAAAACTTATGTTTACATATTGATATTATATGTTACCTCCAAATAAAAATATGTTACTTTATACACCTTTTTTAAGCCAGCTAGTTCCATTTTCACTAAGTTGGTGTGATAATCCCTAATATTTGTAAACCTTATCCAGATGTACACTTGATAATATGCTACAGATTTCTCTTTAACAAATTTTCATGTCTGGTTATTAAAAATATATATATATTTTCCCAAACCAGCACAATCCACAGTCTTGATCAGTCCCAACTGACAGCCAGTTTTCTCTCTTGCAAACATAACAAGTTACAAGAATAAAGCGATTGCAAATCATGAATTTTAAAATCTTCTTTTGGAAATATGATCTCATAGAAATACTTGTAATAATATTGAAAGACACTATACTTGTGTGAATGGTTTGGGCCAACGTCACCTGCCTCAACCCTTCTTTTGTGTTGCCCTTTCCTGACCCCCACTAAAGTATTATCTTGTACCAAACATCATCTGAATGCTAAACATCTCCCAACTAGGGCTTACAATTGCTGAGTCTTCCCTGAGCCTAACTAGGAACTCTGAGTCAGAATAATGAACCAGGCCTCCCTCTACGCTCACTCTCTTTCTGTAGGAGTTTCAGAGTTGCTTTAGTGGAGGATTAGAAAGATGGAGCCCTCGTGGACTTAGGTAAGCTAGGACATTTCCGCAGCTATGTTTAAGTGTTGTGGATGGAGAACCGCCGTGGCTTTGTAAGAAGAAAAGATCTCAATCAAATTCCTGACCAGATTCCTCCTTATGGCTGTGCGAGTTTGATTTTCATTTAAACAACAATAAATATAGGCAGAAGGGTTGGAGATGAATTATGTAAGCCCTTTAGCCATAACCACTACATTCTGCCACCAAATGAGCTGCTGTTCTCACTTTGTTTTATGAGCTCTGCATAGCCTGTGTTATTGTATCTGCCAAATAAAACCCAGCAAACCATGCAAATGAAAATATCATCTTTTATCTCTCGTCGTCACCGGATGCACCCATATATATAGTTTTATAAATTCCTCTCCACCAGATTAACTGCTACTGGGGCCCTGTCTTAACAGATCCCTGGAAGGAAAAAAACATCTCTTGCGAGGAGGCACCTTGATTTATGTCCACCAACGGCTTATATCTTTAGTTGAAGCTACACTTGAAATGTCAGAAATCATTTCTTTCATTATATTTCTTAGCTTGTCTATGTGGTTCAGTTAAATCAGGGGCTTTCCCCTGAAAGAAAAAGGCCTGATAGACTGTATTTTTTTCCCAAACCACAGCGGATTGATTTGTTTAAAAACAGTGGATGTTTTTCTTTTAGTTTCAGGGTGTCCTAAATATCTGAAGAACAACAACAATGAACTGATGACCAACTAGTCCTTCAATTCACCAGTCTCAAATCCGGGGCCTCGGATAAGCCACTTAACCATTCCATATCAACATACGTTTCCAAGTAATGTAAATAACAGCACCTTGTATGCCTAGAAGAGATGTTTTGAAGAATAACCCATTTCTAAAGACCTTCAAAGATGAAAGGCTCTTTACATATGTAGAGAACGGCTATGAATTTACCAGATGTAAGCCTCTATTGCAGTGGCTCTCAACCTTCTGGCCCTTTAAATTCAGTTCCTCATGTTGTGACCCAACCATAACATTATTTTCGTTGCTACTTCATCACTGTCATGTTGCTACCGTTATGAATCGGAATGTAAATATCTGATACGCAGGATGGTCTTAGGCGACCCCTGTGAAAGGGTCGTTCGACCGCCCAAGGGGTCGCGACCCACAGGTTGAGAACCGCTGCTCTACTGCGTCCATCTGATTATTTCTATGGTGGGTTAGAGGACTCCCAAGAAAGCACAGAAGCACCGTTCTGGAAGTCTACAGAATAAGCCGTACTTCTTTCTCACTTTTCCTGAGTTCAAAGGGAGCAGTTGAGCATGGGAAGCACTGCTATTCCCTCCAGCCTCTGGAAAAAATGCAAATATAGAAGTTCTTTCTTGCCATCCCTTCCTTTTTTCTTCCCTCCCTCCCTGCCTATGAATCTTTCTCAAATGCTTATTATGTGCCAAATACCAGTATATGGTACAAGTGCTAACGTCATCGCAGAAGTTCCCCTCCTGAGAGAGCTTATATTCTATCAACGAAAATAGGAAACAAAATAATAGAGTCAGGCCCTAACCGGTTTGGCTCAGTGGATAGAGCGTCGACCTGCGGACTGAAGGGCCTCAGGTTCAATTCCGGTCAAGGGCATGTACCTTGGTTGCGGGCACATCCCCAGTAGGGGGTGTGCAGGAGGCAGCTGATTGATGTTTCTCTCTCATCGATGTTTCTAACTCTCTATCTCTCTCCCTTCCTCTCTGTAAAAAATCAATCAAATATATTTTTTTAAAAAATAGAGTACATTGGATTGTAAGAGTTTTCCGGGTTCACTTTGCTGAAGTAGTTCAACCCCCTTTCTCTCCGGTGCTAATTCATGCAGCTGGTTAAGATGCAGGCCAGATGTTGTGCGTGGAGGCCGAGGTGCCCAGTAGTGGGCTCTGTGCCTGTTAGATGCTTAGTGACTGTTGAATGAATTTTTGAAATGTGATTAGTTAGGTTAATAAAGAGTTCATATTCCTCAATGGACTGTCAATGCACACCCACCATTTCTCTAGAAGGTCAGCTTGAAACTGGATCCTGAGTGTGCTCCGAAGCTCTGACTTTATATTAAGAAAACCTAGTTTACATCAAGCCCGTCTTATCAGGAAAATCCGCCAAACTAATGGCCTGGGGTGTGTGCACACCTGCGCCCTACTGCGGCAACGTAATGTGTGGGGAGAGTTAAATACCAAGTGATCCTAATCCTCGTTCCTTTGGGGCTGGCTGTTTCATAAAGCATTATTTAAGGACAATAAACAAGACATGGTTTGGCCAAAGAAAAAGAAGGGGGGGTGGGTTGGGGAGGGTGGCATAGAATCAATCAGCAGAGTCCAGGAAGGCATGTTGACATCTCTGTTTTATTTCCCTTCTGCTGCCACCACTGCCACCAGCTCCATCTCCATCACCAAGGTCCCTACCACAGCCCACTTCCCTCTCCCCACCTCTCCCATCATTCTTCTGCCTTCTCACCAGCTCCTCAGTGTTGTTTAGAGCCCTACCTCTTCCCTGTAAAGCCATTGTCCCTTATGCTGCTCTTCTCTGTCCATCATTTGTCTCTGTCAAAAACTCTCTATTGTGCGTGTGTCTCTGTTATGCAGACTCTTGTTGCTATTCTGTCTCGGTGAGCCTGTGTTCCTGCATCTGTCCCATCTTCCCAGCGCTAAGGCATGGCTTGTCAGGGTAGGCCAGTTGTCAGTTATGTGTTTTGATTCAACGTGTTTTTTTTTTTAATTTTTATTTTGCTCCCTGAACAGCCTTAGTTTTGTCAAACAGCATCACAGCAATGGGTTCTCGGCTAAACCTGTGCCAATAGTTGGAGGGACAAAGCCAGCCTCGGGGCCCCTAGAAGGACTTGGAAATCTGTTCCGAGTTCATATTCAAGAACCACTTTTCCTATTATCTCCCCTGAAGTCATTACCGCAGCTTCGGTTCAAAATGCTTATTTTTACTGCGTTTAATTTAGAGGCGCATTTGCATTGTAAAACGGGTACTTTAAAAATCATCATTTTGGTCTTAAGCATAAAGGCTGGTTCTTTGTAAGGGAAGTAGCTCCCTGAGTTGCCTGTTATCGCTCGGAGTGAAGTAAATTTCTGGAGTGAGATTTAACCTTCTGTCTGCTCTTACTACCAAGAATAGTTTGAATCTGGTATGTACCAAGACGTTCGCATTAAATTTATAGAATTTCTTTGTAAGACGAGGTTTTCAGGAAGACAATTTTATGTTATTTCAATAATTAGGGTTGGTATGCTTTATGGGCCACTGAAAGAAAAATGAAATGTGATCTTTGCCCGGTGGGCTCCCAATGCCATTCATATATAGTGAAGTCCTCGCTATGAGGGGAAGGATAGTATTGGTGTCTCATTGGCACCGAGCACACAGTGGAAATTTAATAGCAAGAACTGTGAGAATGCATTCCTTATTTCTTTAAAGTAAGTTATCAGTGAATGATGTTTGGATTCTTTTCCTTCCTGTTGGTTTAAAGTCCAAAAAGGCGCTGAATTCAAGGGTGGACCAAGCAGAAAAGGAAGGAAAAACTGCTCCCTGTAGGGGAACACAGATAGATACTTCGTTTGGTCGGAAGCACAGCATGTGACACACAGTAGGTGCACAGCTTCTATGCCTACTGTAATATCTCTTGTTCTCGTCACCTTTCCTAAGTTTATTTGCACCTGAATTTAAACAAATGACTATCACTAAGAATAGTAGCTTTTAAATACTTAGAAGTTTTATTCTTTCATGCTCAACAAAACAATCTGTTTACTATATCTTTACATAATTTTATACAAAACAGCACAGAGATTTATGCAATTTTAAAATTGAGGTATTATTAACAGGTTTCATGTTAAATCTTTAATAGAATCCATTCACTTGGAAAAGTCATGTTTCATCAGATGATGTGAAAGAATGAAATCTAAAAGTCCCAAAGATAAAATCAATGCATCTTTTCATTATCCAAATTCATGCAACCTCCCGAACAACAGAGTAATTGCCACATCTCAATTTCGGAGGCACACTGTGGTTTTTAAGGGTGTGTAGACTCGTCTATACAAATGTATTTTGTTTAGGATAGTATCAGAATAATTTTTAACTGACTGAACTCATACAAATGTTTGGCAGGAAGGCATTCTGCGTGGCAAGAAAGACAGCCAACCTGGGGCTTGGAAGTTGCCTGGGATCACGCACGAATAAAGAATGAATGAATGACAGCGCAAAGTTAACTGTAAAAAGCATCACTGTCGGTTTTTTCTTCCATGTGCCATACGGCATAATGCATTTTATGGGGGAGAGTGGGGGCGCGAAGAACAGACAAGAGAGATTGAGAAAGAGGGAAAAGGTGGGGTTGGATGGCTCTTTGCTTTCTTTCTAAATTAATTCTCCAAAGTGGCCAGTCTTGTTGTCAACCAAGCCTTGAACCACCAGCCTCATCCAGCCATTATGTTCTGGATTTATGAGGTTCACGTAAAAGCACTGATTTACAGTAAGCAACTGAAAACTGGCTACACAGGAAAAGCAGTTCTGGGAACACTGTCTTCTGTTTCTCTCCGCCCTTAACCCTCAAGCAGGTTTGGATGCTGGAGTAGGCTCACTCTGCGTTCAGTGTAGAGGGTCAAACCCCAGTGCCCGGGGTCCATCTGCTAAGGACCTTCCCTCAAAGTTTGTGACAACATTATTTCTGTCTTACCGGCTGAGGATCGGAATAAACTATCTCCTATTTATGGCTTATCATAGTTCAGGAATGTAATAAGATTCAAGCATTACAGAATGTATCATCCAGGGAGGGATTCGGTTTATCAAATGCTTTGTGGAATTTACATATAAATATATATATTTAAAAGGCACATCCTCTCTGTTCATTTCATGATTGTGGTGTTTTCCAGTTTGTCCATTTACTTTTTTTTTTTTTACTATTGTCTCAGCTGTATTTTGCCGTTCTTCCTCCCTTTAGCCCATTTCAACCTGTTCATTTCTAAAAGCCCCAAGAGAATGAGAGAGAGAGAAAGAGGGAGAAAGAGTAAGTAAGTGAATGGGATTTCTGTGTGCTATGACACTAAAAATGTTAGTGTTTTTTCTCTTTAGGTTGAAACTAGGCTCACCTCTACTCACTTTATAATTACTATCTTTAAAATATTACACTTTGGAATATCTGATTTTTGATTATTAACACTTGTCTCCCTAATTTTTCAAGAAAAATTCCAATTATACATGAAGTTTACATAAAGTCAATATTCAACAAGTAATTCCATAGATCATTTTTCAACATAACCTATTGCACCAAGTGTAATAAAAAAAAAAACACTGAATTATTTCAGAGATTTGACCTGCGGTTCATGTTCATTTTATGGAGTTGCTCATCAAATTAAATTTTATTTGGACCATCAACATTTTATAGTGTTAAATTGTTCCTGGTCGAACGTATGTGTTATCAAGACATAAAATTGTTCTCCGACAAGAAACCTAACCATGTTTGAATGACTTGTATCATTTAGAATATCGGGACTCCCAGAAAAGTGTGGATTAATTGCAATTATACAGGACTAGGATCCCTCCAGAGGGAAGCAATGGTGTATTTTTCGGGTAGTTTTGAGACTGTACTTCTGGTGCTTTTTTTACCTTTCACTGTGGGAGAGAAAAAGAAAGATGATTATTGGCTCTCCAACTCTGACAAGTAGCTTTGAATCTTGGTAATTTGCTCACCTTGTTGTGCAGAAGTAAAAAGACCCTGCTTTGCGGCACTTCCTTGATGGGGGTACTCAGTCTGACTTAATACTTCCCTGGCTCCAATGGGTGCCCCCCAAACTAATATCATTCTGTATGATGACACCTCTGCCATCGGTCTTCAATATGAAGGCTGATGACTTTCCAGAGATGATCAAAAGCATCATTTTCAAAATCAAGTCAGAGAGTTAAAAAATAGTTCTTAAATGTAAAAAAAAGGGCAGAGAAAATACAACTGCCCCGGGGCGGGGACCAGGGTATAGATGGTTGTAGCAAATAAACAGTAAATTTACCTCTGACATTCATCATTATATTGTTATTTAGGCCATTTCAACCTGTTCATTTCTAACAGCCCAGAGAGAATGAGAGAGAGAGAGAGAGAGAGAGAGAGAGAGAGAGAGGAGAGAGAATATTGTTTCATATTTTTATATATTGTTTTTTTCCCAACTAAACTTGAACTTCAGGAAGGAGAGAACCTATCTCACACTTATTTTTTTGCTTCCTTGCGTATCCCACCAGAGTACTTCCTTGAACACAACAAGTACTCCAAAAACATTTTTATGGATTCTGACCATGTACGAATATTCCATGCATTTCATAAAATTTATAAAATCTTTTACCTAATGGAAGGATGGCCTACCGGCTTCTGTAAATATCCACTTAATCTATATTTCCTGACTCCCCTACTCAGCTCTCGAAATAGATTCTCATAGTGACTATTAGACCTTAAAGAAACCAACGCTCACAACTCTGGATGTATGGGTGTCTCCCATCAGACCTTGGGGCTGGTACTCCACTGGTAGGACTGCTCCGTAAAACCTTTGGCTGGAGCTGTGACTTTGCAGTAGACGCCCTAGCACTGAGTTTCTAAGCTTCCTGCGGACAACCTGAGGGTCCTGTCCGCATGATTTCATTACTTACTGCCCTGACACTACCACGCCACTCTCCTCATCCCAGAGATCTGTTACTTTTAACTTCTAGTCGGTGAGAATGCACAACTTCGAGAATGCACTCCCTCCCGTCTCCCCCCCCCAAACTTCTTAGTAAAACATCTACTCATTTTCACATGGTTTTTTATCGCGTATTTCACCCATCAAGAACGTGTCTCCGTTTCCCTAACTTGAAACCCGTCAGCCTGAAATTGGGCCTCCTACCAACAGACTGAAAAGGCCCTAGAATTCGCCAGAAGCACAGAAACAACACCCTACACTGGGTGGGGCCAGAGTAGGCTGAGGGTTGTCCGTATGGAAAACGAGACAATCATGAATAAGACAAGAATAAACTCTTCTTATTCACCACTGTGAGCCTACTTTTGCCCGCCCTGCATCTCAGGGAATAAGACTCCCTCCCTCTAGGGACGACTTTGACCTCTGGGCTCCATCAGGAGGGCGCATGGGAAGGGAGAGGTGAGGGTAGAGAAGGTCCCCTCCTGCTCCTAACAGGACACCCCCGCACTCTTTGGGGTCTGGGACGTCCTGTGCTCCTGGTGTGACCTCAGCAGTCATCCCACACGGCTGCGTGGCACACGCACTGCTTTGCACCAGGAGCTCACGCCTCTGGCCTGGAGCAAAGCGAAAGCGCATTTCTGCCCCGTGGGAAGGTCCCCCGGCCAGTTGGTTAGCAACAGGCTGGCCCGGGCCGGCTGGGGCAGCACAGAGCAAACACATTGCATTTGCCCATGACTCGTCTACCCACTTTCTTCCCTGCGCAGTTTGCAATTTTCCTTGCAGTCCTCGAACCACTTGCTTTCCCGGGTGAACTCGACTTTTCCCTTGCCGTCCGTGCCTCCCTCGCAAGGGTTCCAACGTCTTGAGGGTCTGCGTGTCGAGCCTCCTCCGTGACCACCATGAACACGAAGTTTCATGGCAAAGAACAGAGACGGAGTAAAAGTTTATGGAAGGGAGGGAGGGAGGAGAAGCCGGGCAACCGTGGTCATACACCCCGCCCCCCTTCCCTCCGCAGTTCAGAGTTGTGGCTTGATACGTACCAATTAAGGAATCAGGCTAAGGCTTCTGCAAGCATCAATTTGACTGTAATTCCCTAACATTTGGTCACTTGGGAATGTCCTTCCTTGTAACCGTGCAAGTGCACGCCTGTGACGCGAGGGCTCCCGGGGAAACACGGGCGCTCGGCTCCGCCGCAGCGAGACCACGTTCAGGGGAAAC
>NW_006286241.1:1219971-1232616 GCF_000327345.1 Myotis davidii
AGGTGTTGTGATCACAAACATTACAGAGTGACCCCCCCAAAAAAGAAAGGAAAAGGTTGTTAGGGGACCCAGATTGAGGGGCAGGCGAAGTTCTGCTTTTTTGTGTCCCGGGGTCGGAGCCCATGTGCAGGTGCAGCGCGCATGTTAAGGGGCTGGAGCAGGGTGGCCGGCTTGACTCGTGTGTCTTGCTGAACTGAAGCACTTTCCAGGATTTCAGAAAGGGCGCTTTCAGTGTGTTGATACCGAAAACTGAAATTTGCATCTAACTGACGAGTGTGAGAAATGTTCCTGAGAAGGTCACTGTGGCTCAGGAGCTACATAAGTGAGATCATACAGTGAACCGGGCTGGGGTCATGGCTGTGCAGTCTCCCAACATCCTGAGACGTGTCCCATTATCTCAGCAGGAGAGAAAAAGAAGGAAAAGGTGCCTCAGTGATGATGTTGAAATGGGGCTGGAGGTGTGCACGGGGTTGGTTTAAAAAGGTCCTTAAGCTGCCTCGGGAAGGAACGGTTGGGGAGGGACAAATAAAAGTTCGGCTTCCTGCATAGCTCGGTGGCCTGAGGGTGCTGTCCGTCTGGGAGCCGGCCGCCAACCCAGACAGAAGTGCTGCTAGCCCAGAAATACAGTAGAAGTCCATATGCTGCGTTTTCCAGTTTCTGCTGTTAGAAAGTTTGGGGGAGAAAAAGGGGAGACTTTGAAGTATTTTGTTTATACTAACAGAAGAGAAAAGTTCTCCTAAGAAAAAAGCTGGTGGCAGGAGTGTAGAGGAGTAGCATATGGCATTAAAAGGAGCACAGCTGGAGGTAGCATTTCCATCTGAACATGATGTCAGAGCAGCTGACAGCCTGCCATCTCCCAGCCTTTTATTCTACCACACAGACAGGGAGCCAGTGTGTGCGGGTCTGTGGTGGAGAAGGCATCTCCTTCCTCGCTAACATCATCTCCACTCTGCATCTGTCTCTCTCAGTCTGCTTTTTTTCCACCGATGTAACAGACCTGGAGCCAGCCAGCCTCAGAGGAAAGGACTTAATCAGGTTTATGTGTCCGAAAGGTAGGAGTAGCAAGAGATTAGACGGAGCATATTTGTGTTTTGGTGTTTTGTTTATTGAATTTAAAAAAAAAAAATCACATTACCTTTCTAACCCAGTTTCGGAATAATGTATGAAATGGAGTATGAAATGAACATCTTATTGGAGTTGCAAGTCTTGGGGCTTGGGTAGTTTTAATTTTTATCCCTTTTGCTGGAGAGCAAGGAAGGAACTTTAATACACAGAAATATTTCAAGTTTTGAAATGTTAAGAAACGCTTTGACGTACTGCTTTTTGAGATCACTTTGGATTAAAATGCTTTATATTGTTGTTGTTCACTGCTGTTTAGATTCCTTTTGCTTTGGGGGTCGGGGAGAAATGGTAACTCTGTGGAATCCACATTCAAACTTACATGAGAAGATTATTCTAGTTGAGAAGCTGGGTTGTTGTGTAATTAATTCCACTGTGAAACTTTATTCTTCAAAAACATTCGGCAGCACTGCTGAAACATACAGCTGTGTGGTGCTTTTGAAACCGAAGGTTTTTTAAAAAGAGAGGAAAAAAAAAAACAACACAAGAAAACTTTTGTCCTCGGGAGAATAGTTTGACTGGCTTCCTCATTTCTCTTTCCAATATATATTTAAGAGATCTTTTATTTCAGCATAACAATAATTATTTGCAGGAGTTTTTGTGTTAGCGACTAATTTAGAACTTGTAGGGTTGAGCTGCCTGAATTGGCCAGACAGCTGTAATCGCACTCCTCTGTTCTTAATCTCTTTATCTGGGCAGCAGCTGCCATATGGCCACCGTCAGCTGGATCAGATGTTTATAAGCTTCCTTCTTCGGCCCTCTCTGTCCTCTCAGCCTCCTAATTTGATCACGGCTACCTTGTGAGCTGCCCTCCAATCTTTATTTTTAGCCCTCTCAGGGATTAGGATTGATGTGCGCTGTGGGGCACTCGGACTGATTGTATTGTACATCTTGGGGGATTCCGCGGTGGCATCCAGCAGACTGGTTTGGGGGTTAGGGTGAAAGTTTCAGCCCACCTTGGGCAAAGTGTAGAAAAAGCAGGGAAGGAATTTCTAAATATGAAATGACTGTGTGTGTGCCCATTCTCCAAACGTGCTTTCTGGGGTGGGTGGGTGGAACCCTGCTTCTGGCACAGGAAAGGGGAAGTGGGGTTTTCTTGGGTTTTAAGGAGTTGAATTTTGACCCATTGTACAGCTTCGCCTTGCCTCTCCCTCCCTTTCATCCCCCCTTCACCAGAAAACCAGGGCAACAATGCGTATTTGAAAGAATAGAAGCTAGTGGGAAAGCAAAATATATCAAGTTATGTTGAAACAAAGTATTTTCTGTTGACAGAGGTAAGGCAGAGTCAGGGGAAAAAAATAGTTTCTCTTTTTCTAGTTAGGCTTTTTTTTTTTTATGTTGAACCTGTAAAGCTTTTGAATTTCATTTGAACATAATATGCCTTTATTTAAAAGTTTGAATTAATTTGAATATGGAACTCATCTTGCTTTTGCAAAGGATCAAAGTTTAGATAAGATTTTTTTCAGAGTTAAATAAAGCCCTGCTGGCTCCCAAGTCTCTAGAGGTACAGATTTTCCAAAGAAATAATAACCATTTTTCTCAATTCATTAAAAAAATATTTGGATGGGTTCGTAGTAAAGATGATCTTTCCCATCTGTTGGCGCAGCTCCTCCTGCCTCGTACGTGCGCGCTGTACCTGAAATCTTGGGCATACACATCTGTTTTTACACGCAGGGCTTTTGTTGTGATAACACTCTGACTCTAAAAGAAAGTTGTTTGCTAATTCCTGGACTAATTATGCGATTTCATGATGGGTTTTTTTAAAAAATTATTATTCAACCGAATGTGTATGTTTAAATTGTGCTCTGTAAGCACAATCAGGTATCAAAAGTAATGAAAAGGATGGTCAAACAAGTTTCCCGAATCTTCCAGAGTGTGCTGGGACTTCTCTTTGTTCATTATGAGTTGTGCCCTTTGAAATTCAAGCTATTTTGTAGGTTTTGTGGGACTTAATTTGGTGAGGAGCGTTCACTACATGCTTCTGGGAGGGGTCTCCGTCCTTACTCTCAGTAAGAGACGGTCCTGAAACCAAGGCTTTGAAAACTTGACTGAAAGTTCAAGGGAGGTGGGGTGCGTTGCAGACGGTGGGGCTGGGGTGCGGCCCTGTGGCCAGCGTGCCTTCCCTCCCCGCATTTGGGTGGTGTGCATGTGATTTGGTGGTGTTTGGGTCAGACGCCTGATTAAAATTCAGGGACGTGTGCCCCGGCTGCCAAGCCGAAGGATGGTTTTTGTGTGGGGACTGGCGTGGCAAGTTGTGAAGTGGCTCTCACGAGAAATGCCTCTCTCCGCAGGTTATGAGGACAGCATGGAGTTCCCAGACCACAGCAGGCATTTGCTGCAGTGTCTGAGCGAGCAGAGGCACCAGGGCTTCCTTTGTGACTGCACGGTGCTGGTGGGAGATGCCCAGTTCCGCGCGCACCGCGCCGTGCTGGCTTCGTGCAGCATGTACTTCCACCTCTTCTACAAGGACCAGCTGGACAAAAGGGACATTGTTCATCTGAACAGCGACATTGTTACCGCCCCGGCCTTCGCTCTCCTGCTTGAATTCATGTATGAAGGGAAACTCCAGTTCAAAGACTTGCCCATTGAAGACGTGCTCGCAGCTGCCAGCTATCTCCACATGTATGACATCGTCAAAGTCTGCAAGAAGAAGCTGAAAGAGAAAGCCACCACCGAGGCCGACAGCACCAAGAAGGAGGAGGACGCCTCGAGCTGCTCGGACAAAGTCGAGAGCCTCTCCGATGGCAGCAGCCACATGGCTGGCGACCTGCCCAGCGACGAAGAGGAGGGCGAAGAGGAGAAACTGAACATCCTGCCCAGCAAAAGGGACTTGGCCGGCGAGCCCGGGACCATGTGGATGCGCCTGCCCTCGGACTCAGCAGGCATCCCCCCGGCGGGCGGGGAGGCCGAGCCGCACGCCACAGCAGCTGGAAAAACAGTAGCCAGCCCCTGCAGCTCCACCGAGTCTTTGTCCCAGAGGTCTGTCACCTCCGTGAGGGATGCGGCAGACGCTGACTGCGTGCTGGACCTGTCTGTCAAGTCCAGCCTTTCGGGCGTTGAGAATCTGAACAGCTCTTATTTCTCTTCACAGGACGTGCTGAGAAGCAACCTGGTGCAGGTGAAGGTGGAGAAAGAGGCCTCCTGTGATGAGAGCGATGTTGGCACTAATGACTATGACATGGAGCATAGCGCGGGGAAAGAGAGCGTGGGCGCTCCTCCCCGGGTCCAGTACGAGCCGGCCCACCTGGCTCCGCTGCGGGAGGACTCGGTCCTGCGGGAGCTCGAGCGGGAGGACAAAGCCAGCGACGACGAGATGCTGACCCCGGAGAGCGAGCGAGGGCCGGGGGAGGGCGGCATGGAGAGCAGCCTGCTGCCCTACGTCTCCAACATCCTGAGCCCGGCCGGCCAGATCTTCATGTGCCCGCTGTGCAACAAGGTCTTCCCCAGCCCGCACATCCTGCAGATCCACCTGAGCACGCACTTCCGCGAGCAGGACGGCATCCGCAGCAAGCCGGCCGCCGACGTCAACGTGCCCACCTGCTCGCTGTGCGGCAAGACCTTCTCCTGCATGTACACGCTCAAGCGCCACGAGAGGACCCACTCGGGCGAGAAGCCCTACACCTGCACCCAGTGCGGCAAGAGCTTCCAGTACTCGCACAACCTGAGCCGCCACGCGGTGGTGCACACCCGCGAGAAGCCGCACGCGTGCAAGTGGTGCGAGCGCAGGTTCACGCAGTCGGGGGACCTGTACAGACACATCCGCAAGTTCCACTGTGAGTTGGTGAACTCCTTGTCTGTCAAAAGCGAAGCGCTGAGCTTGCCCACTGTCAGAGACTGGACCTTAGAAGATAGCTCGCAAGAACTCTGGAAATAATTCTATATATTATATATATATACATATATATACATAGATCTCTATATATATAGTTGTGGTACGGTCTAAAAGCAGTCTTGTTTCCTGGAACTAAAAAGTTGGGATATTAACTTGTTTTTGCACTTTAGAATAGCATGAGAATCTCACTAACTTAGCATCCTGATAAAAGAAACTTTAGGGCAAGTCAGAATAGAGAGGTGTTTTTTCTCTGAGGGGCAGGGGAAGTAAGCCAATAAGAACCTTTGAAACAAATCGTCCTATCGCAGAAGGCGTGCATAGGGCTTCGTTTTGTCAACACTGCATTGTCTCGAGGTTCCCCCCCCACACACACACACACACTATTTTTTTGTTTGGAAGTAGAAATTCCCTCCAGTTTTATTAGCCTCTTTCTGTGTCTCAGATTGCATGAATCTTTTCTGGCTGTTGGAAACGGGAATGCTTTTAGACCCAAATGGAAAATTTCTGAAATGCTGGATTATCTATTTTTAAACAAGCAGTTGACTTTAAAACTTTCTGTGGCAACTTCTGGTTTTCTGACGGTTCCCAGTGAGAGCAATGATGAGCGTACACTGGGTCACTGGGACCCTGTCTTTGTGAAGGTTTGCTGGGGATGAAGAGGATAGTGCAGCTTCAGCAGTGTTGAACTGTGTTGAAAATGTGAATTACTGTCATTGTATACTGTAATTGATTACACGGGCTGGGGGGGGGGTGTCAAAGAACTTGACAGGTTGTGTTGATGCTCTTAGTTGAGTCTTGAAGAGTAAATATTAACGCTACAGAAATGCATGAGTTTCGATATATTTTTGTCTTTGTTTGCATTGTATAACTTTAACGAGTGAGTTTAAAATTATTTAATTTCCTTAGAAAAAAAAATAGCACCATTCGGAAAATAACCTGGTGTTATGAAGAACGTAAATGCACTGTTTTTATTTTTATTTTATATAATTTAAATCGACTTTCCCACTGTTTTTAAGTTGAAACTGTTAAGCTGAATAAAAACTTAAGCTGCAAATTGATAACTTCGCTACATAACAAGGAAAATATAAATGTTTACAAACGGCTTAAAGATTTGCATGTGCAGTGCGCATTGATAACAAACTTCTGATGGCCCGGAACCCGCGCCGGCTCCAAGTTTAGGTGTCCACATTTATACCCGGTTGAGCATCTGTAGAATAACTACTGCACAAATTGACAATAGGTCATTCTTTTTTCTTTTGCTCCCTTTCTTTTTCTCCCCTTCTTCCTTACCCGCCCTCCCTATCCCACCTCCCACCAGCAGCCCCGCGTGCGCTGTGGTGACCACGCGGGGCGAGAGCATTTTGCACAGTGTTTGTTTTCCTGTCTTGCACTTACAAATAAGGTCTATGGGAGTAGCATGGAAAACGTTGGCTGTTTTTCCCTTTTTTTTTTTTTTAATTGCTTTTGTTTAAAATTTGATCGCCTTAACTACTGTAAACATAGCCTATTTTTGTGCTTAAGATACTGAATGGAAAACTCCATTGTGTGTTGCTGGACTGTTTTGGAAATATTTGGTCAAATGTGTGTTAATTTGGCTGTAATGGCATTTAAAGCAAACAAACAAACAAAAAAAAAAAGCTGTGAAAATGGCCTTGGAGCATTATCTTTAGTTACTTGAAGAGTTTCTAGTTTTGTGTTGTTTTTAAATACAGTTTATGTTCAAGTAATTTTTATTAATTTAGAGAAGACAATCAATCAATGTCTGTGAGAAAACGGACTTTCTTTTGAATTTTCTTTTTTGTGGTCATTGTGAGTGATTACTTTTTCCTCTTAGTTTCACCTTCTTCCTTTGTTCTAAAACTTAGACTGACATCTAGCTTTGACAATCATAGTATGTTTTATTTTCCTGAGGGGGGAATAACTTATAATGCTGTTTAGTTTTGTACTGTTGGTGTGTTGGTGAATTTTTAAACTGTGTGCTAACTGCAATAAATTATATGAACTCAGTTTCTCGTGTGCTGTTTTACTTGTGATTCTGTACTACACGATCCTAAGTGTGTATCGTACGTGGCATCTTTGTTTTTGATGTCAGCTCTATTCAGAGCTTAGGAAATCATTAGAATGCCTTCAAATCACTCAAATGGAAATGGGCAAACATTTTTGCTTCTAGTCATTTAAGACGAGACTAAACGCACATTTTAAAAGTGTGGCCCAGTTTCTACAACCTCGATCACAAATGTGAAGGTAATTCCCTAGAAGTGTGTGAATCCATGAAACCTCAAGTGGTCACATAAGGTTTTCCTTCAGACGCTGGCCAGCTACTAATCCCTGCGCATAAGTCATTTTCATGGGTAATTTTATCTTAAGTTGATTGGTCAGATCTATTCTTCTGTGTTCTGTTTTAAGTGGAAAATTGAAGGAGACCGGATGTCTTAATTTGGAAGACTGCTTGGCTAATGACTGGAATTCTAGGCAATTGAATTAGCAGGCATTTGATGGTCCCAGATTAGCTTATATACATCCTTTCTGTGGCTGGTGAACTCGGAAGCCCCCAGGTTTTCATTCTTAAGTTTAAATTTTAAAATGTAATAAAGTCCAGGGAACCATTAAAAGGACTCTGTTCCCTAATTTTTGTGATGGTCCCAACTTCCTGAGCGTGTCACTGGGCATGTCGGGACAGAAGCATTGCCGGTTGACCTAAGGAATTGACGGCGCACTCATACTCACGCGCTGGGTGGTTCTGTACTAGGGGTTGTCCCCTGTGGTCCTAAGTGGAGCCGGGCCAGCACGGACCTGAGAATCTGCAAATCCTGAAATCCAATTGCCCCTAAGTTCCAGCCTTAAAGACACAGCTGAAAATGTAGTTTCACATTCTTACTGTCCAAACTAAAATACATATTACGTGGCCTGTAGTAAGGTTAACATCCGTATATAGGAACCAAGTGGTAGAAGAGGTCCGGAGCTTGAATGTGTGAGCTCCCTGATGGCTCTGGGTGGAAATCCAAAGTGACTTTCATCATAAAGCACAATCATTTATAACTTCGAATTCCACTTCTCTCTTTTTTGTTGAGAGAGGGTTTCTGTTACATGAAACTCACACTTGGTTTTAACCAATTAAACATCATTGCACATTAAAGAGCTTCACAAAGTAATTTCTTGGGCAGTTACACGCTTATTCAGAAAGGACCTCGTAACTGGACACAGTGCCTCAAAGCTTTCTGAAGGTGTTGAAAGTCCTCGTGTAGCATCTAATTTAAAATGAAGAGCGTTATCTTAAACTTGACTGGCTGTACTTATAAAAGCAATATTTTGACACACAATTGGGAAAAAATAACTTCAAAAGTTCTTTGCAATACTAGGATATTTAACTACACAAATCACCACAGTTGGAAACCAAATTGATCCCTAACCCCACACCCCACCCCACCCCCGACCCCCGACATCTGGCTGATACCTAGTGTATTTTAAATAGGTAGTTTCATTTGCTTTTAACATCTGTTTCTTTTAGATAATCAATTAGCCCCAGGTCGCTGTGGGCCCAGCATTGTGTGCTGGGCACACCCTCGGGAATACCCTAGGAGTATAAAATGTTAAAGATACTGGTTTTGGATTTCCTTTCCAGTCAATTATGCTCTCAGATTAATGGTGAATCAAGTAGACTCTTTCTTTAACAGACTTGTCATGATTATTTGCAAACAGGTTATGGGAAGGTCTGAAAGAGGTGAACATTATATTAAATTATATAATAGCTCACATTTAAATGGCTGAAATATTCATTTTCCAAGTAAGTCTTTTGAACTATCATCAAAGAAAATAATTGTTTTTTTTACCTAAGAAGTAACACGAAGAAACTTTTGATTTTCCCAAGTTTTATTAATAAAACACAAAGTACCTAAAACTAGACTTTATAAACCCCATTATATCAGGTAAGAATTTTTTTTTAAGTCAACATTTTCTGTATTGTGTATCTACATTTTCTTCCTATAGAGATTAAAACATTTTTTTTTATTTCTAATATAACGAGGGATACTTTTATATGCATCTGGTTAGGAAACTCAGGTAATTTTAGATTTAATCCATAGATTATTCATCTAAATTTTTATTGTAATTATTGCAATGTTTGAAATTGCTGATGAGGAATAGGGAATCAAGTGAATTTTGAAATTCAGGACGAAGAGCTCAATTCTTTTTAATTTAAGTCAGTTGCCATTAAAATGCCAGAGATGATGCCATTTTAAAACATAAAGCAATAGATGCATTTCTTAAAAGCAAATAGCTTTTAGGAGTTTTATTTTGGCTATTATCCAAGTTTATTACACAAGTAGGATTTTTCTACTTTTGCCTTCAGAAACATGGCAAAATGTCTTTGCTCCAGATCCTGTGGTGTAGGATGTAGAACACTTATCTTTTGACTAAATTCAAGTGAATTTAGTTACATAACACGGAATAGTGTATGGTTCTAACCCAGTGGTCGGCAAACTCATTAGTCCACAGAGCCAAATATCAATAGTACAACGGTTGAAATTTCTTTTGAGAGCCAAATTTTTTAAACTGAAACTATATAGGTAGGTACATTGTTATTAACTTAATTAGGGTCCTCCTAAGGCTTAGGAAGAGCCACACTCAAGGGGCCAAAGAGCCGCATGTGGCTCGCGAGCCGCAGTTTGCCGACCACGGTTCTAACCCAACCCTTCTTAGATTTCCTTAATATTATAAAAGGAATCAGAGCTTATTGATGTCACTGGAGGTTTTGAGACATATTAATTCATTTTCAGAGACATTTAAAAAATTAAAACTGTTAGCACTTTTGCAAACTGACTCCCTAAAAATCTTGACTCATTGTTGTCATTTCTGGGGAAAGAAGCTGAACTCCTTAAATTGAAAACTTCGTAACAGGAAAGGGTGAGGTCTTAGAAATGGAACAGTAGCTTGAAAAGATTTTTTTTTTAAGCTCAAATACCTTATAAGCATCTGCTTACACTTAATTGTTGAATTAATTACCAAGTTAATTCAGGCCCAAAGATTTTTTTCCCCCTAAAAATTTCAAATACTTGAAAGAAATCAGATTTTTTGAGAGGGATGGTTTCTCCAGTTAACGTTCCTGACATGGACTGACATGCTTGCTGCTAATGGCCTCTGTGAACTTGGTACTTTCCTCGCCTGAGACTAGGTCACAGGAAATTCAAAACTAATTTTTTTCTTGAATTTGCAGGTACCTCCCCACCTTTGCCAGTCTTTCCCAGGGCTGGGCTCGGGGCGGAGCCTGCGTTTTGCTATAGGCGGCGTTCTCTCTAGCTGGTTTGGCAAGAGAAGAGTGAAAACCCAATTTGGCTTTAACATGTAGCACATTAGTCAGTAACAGTTTCAGTGAGGATATTAAGAGTGGCTCTGAGAGGCAGTGTGACACCCAGAGAGAGGCCATTCATGGAAATGACTTATTTACAGTTGGTTATAATCTCTGTAGTTAATCATTAAATCAAGTCGGTTTTTTTAAAAATGTCAATATACATGCTTAAAATGACGATCGAGGGGTTTTTCCAAGTCCTATTGGCCTAGATATTGAAGTTTGTAATAGGTGTACCATATATGGAGTTAATGTGAAGTGGTATATGGAAAAATGTATTTGAATATTGGCATCAGTTATAGGATCGATAACAAGCCGTTGTTTCAATACAGAATGGGTATATAATGAACTTGAAAGAATACCATAACCTTATTTATGTGTGCTCTGCCAGGCAGAGCTAACTTTTAATACATGATACAGCTTAACATAATGCATCTTAACTGTGTAGGATTTAAACACGTATGTTATTGGCTCAGCCAGTGTGGCTCAGTGGTTGGGCATCAACCCATAAACCATGCAGTCCCCGTTTCAATTCCCGGTTGGGGGGTGTGCAGGAGATAGCTGATCAATGTCTCTCTCTCATCGATGTTTCTATCCCTCTCTCTCCCTTTCTCTCTAAATCAATAAAAAAACATATATATTATATACATATATATTACATATATATTCCTTAAAATTCTAAGTAAGGACATACTCGCTGCATTAAAAATCATAATACAGTGTGTGTTTCACCTTTGAGAGCCTTAGGAGAGAAATTTCTGTAGGTCTCATGCCCTGAAATGATATTTGGTCAAAGTCAGAGCATTTAGGCTTTTTGTGGGACTATCTCAAATGTGCTTTTAAAAGCAGACTGAGAATAGACACACACGTTTTCAATGGACCATTTCTTTGGGACCTGCACCATCTAAACGAGTTGTATGGTGATAGTGAAATGCCCATTGCGTGAATGCTAGTCAGACAATGCTTCCTAAGGATGTCTCCTTGGACAGTTTTAAGAAAAGCATGATGGTGCAATAGTAGATCAGTAAAACATTTAAGAAAAGTATTTCTTGTTCGTGAGCCACAGCCATAGATGTCAGTGCACCTATTTGGATTTAGTGTAAAAAAAAAAAATCTACTTCTTCTCATTTATACTAGTAAGTTTCTCTGTGTCACTTAAAATCCTCAACGAATGGAAGAATTTTGAGCATAAAACCGTATTCCAGGACAATCTAATTTATAAAGTTATTTCTGTAAGTAACTGCCTTTGAGAAAAAGGGTCTCTTAAGGGTGTGACAGGAGGAAAAAGACGGTCGAAGCTTATATTCCAAGCATGGACACTGTACGCAAGCCCTTCGTGCAGAATTTGTTCCAGATCTCTTCAAAATCCCCGAGATTTTGCAACCGAACAAGCCGACAGGAACTGCATGCAGGCTGGCAGATGGGAGAGCCCTTCATGTTCTTATTTTTCTGGAAAATCAAACCAAAATTCCTGCTTGATAGTCTGCCCTGCATTTTCCTCAACGCCCTTCTTCAATCACAGGAGGTTACAGGGCCGGCATCGGGTCGTTTTCACACCGTTACAACCGAAGTTTCCAAAAGTGCTGATGTTTCTGTCTGAGGTTCTATCTTTGTGAGAAAAAAAAATCGAAACACACCGGAGAACGAAAACTACATATGCGATTGGCCCAGTTAAGCGGCCTGAGCCAGCAGGCTGCCCCTGGGCAGGGCGGGAGGCCCCACATATGGACCAGGCGGCTGAGGTTTTAGGGGCTCATTAGAATACACAACATGGAATGGGCTGGAATCCTTAGGTTAAGAGAGAGAAAGATAGAGAGAGAGAGAGAGAGAGGGAGAGAGACTATGTCGGGGCACAATGGAGTTTTGTTTTTCAGCCCGAGTGTGAAGTCTAGAAGATGTGGTGATTTCTCACATTCTATTTATACGTTATTTTACTCAAGGGATGCCTCCTGCAGTCCTAGAATCCTATGCGTCCAGGGGGAGGGAGAGGGGGAGGGCTTGTCACCGGTTACTCAGTTTGCTTCTCAAAAGGTGCTTATCTTTTTTTTAAAAAAAAAAATATTTTTTTATTGATTTTTTTTTTTTTTTTACAGAGAGGAAGGGAGAGGGATAGAGAGTTAGAAACATCGATCAGCTGCCTCCTGCACACCCACTACTGGGGATGTGCCCACAGCCAAGGTACATGCCCTTGACCAGAATCGAACCTGGGACCCTTCAGTCCGCAAGCCAGCGTTCTATCCACTGAGCCAAACCGGTTAGGGCTAAAAGGTGCTTATCTTGCAGCAGAAATAATACTTCAGTCAGAACACAGGCTCTTCAGAGACTCGACCAGCACGGGGGGGGGGGGCTT
>NW_006286241.1:1232636-1236344 GCF_000327345.1 Myotis davidii
TAAGGGACCGGGTGTTTCTGCTTTAAGTCTGTCCGAAGACGGAGGCCACCCGGCCTCGGATCTCTGTTCTCATTTAATCATCCATCTGTACTTCTTCCTCTCTTCTGAAAGCACGCAACTTTTCAGCGTGATCCGCAAAAAACAACCCCGAGCCTGCATCTGTATGCTGGATTTTGCAATCTGCATGCCGGACGGGTGGCTTCGGAAAGAATGAATTAATTTTGTTATTCAGATCGCAAAAAAAAAAAAAAATCCAATGGCCAGAATTTGATAATAATCTAATGGCCCAATTATTCGCCATTATTCGAAGACCTGGGTGGTGTGTCTGATACTCTCCCCTCACAGATCGCTGCGTCACATGCTCCTCCATAGAGACGAAGCTCATATCACACAAACGTGGAGCTGCAAGGGGCCGGGGCCCGGGCGCTTCCAGGTCATTCATTCAACCTACACGGGGGACCCAGCAGGTGCGGGGCTGGGCAGGGGAAGGGAGGACCTGGCAAGCATCGCATACATTCCCCAAGCTGTGGCCATCGATCATTTCAGACACGAGGTCTGCCTCTCTTGAGGGGCACACGAAGGTGGAATTCCTCGCTCCGGGCGCACCTTCGACCAAGTCTGAACCTGAAATCAACATTCTGGTTATTACAGGTGATAGCATCTGCACTCTGCACATTGGCCATCATTGCACTCCGCAGGGCCCAATATATCTATTTATATTTACCAATTGAACCCCAGAAGGTCGCAAGGATACTCTTTCTCCTGCTGACTGGGATGCTAGTGTCCATATGAAAAGCATTACAGCAGGACACACTCTCCTGGCGTCCGGGGGCAGGCTCTGGCCTCTCTGCCTCCTCTAGCTGCAGCCCTGGCAAGATGCGGCTGCCTGAGGCTCCCTCCCTCCCTCCCCGCGCCCAGCCGGGAAGGGTGGCTTGCGTTTCCAAAACATGTTATTTGTTCAGCCACAGCGAGGCACTGCTCCTCGCAGGCAGGCTCGGAGCTGCAGGCTGGCAGAGCCGGCGCTGGACGTGCGAGGGAGAGAGGAGAAACAGGAACGCGAGGAGGGTGGCAGCCAGAGAGAAACCTCTAGACGCGTGTGCTGCTGCTGGGATGAGGGGATTGAAGACTTTCCCACTTGCTCTGGTGTCTGGGGCTGGTTCTCACCTCCCTCTCGCAGTGTCGTGGGCTGGAAAGGAGACTCGACAGGAAGTTGGGGCCCTAGCTGGGTTGCTCAGTGGATAGAGCAACGGCCTGCGGTCTGAAGGGTCCCGGGTTGCAGGCTCGATCCCCAGTAGGTGGTGCTGCAACTAAGGTACATGCCCTAGACTGGAATCGAACCTGGGACCTTTCAGTCTGCAGGCCGATGCTCTAACCACTGAGCCAAACCGGTTAGGGCTTTTTTGTTTTTCTTTTTTTTTTTTAATGAGGAAGTTGGGAGGGTTTCCCAGTGCGACATGAGGGACCCCACCCTGATCCCAGCATCTCTCCCTTCGCATGACCAGCATCGCCCTCTTCCTTAGAATCCGGGGAACAGGAGAGGCAGATGCATTAAGCTGGCAGGAGGGAGCTGCGGGTACGTTTATGTGACATCGCTGTTACAATCATTATTTGCTACACCAAGAGGAGGGTTCGCCTTCTCACACAGGTGGGTTTCTTTCCACGTGATTTCTGTGATTGAAATTCATGGAGCGCGAATAGTCCCCACTTTATTCCCGTGTTGAGTAGGCCCCGAGGGAGGCCATCTCCACGTGCCGTGTGAACGTGAAAGAGTCGCAGAAACGAGAGGGTCCCTCGATCGCTCACTCTCGGGTGGGTCTGGAGGCGTGTGCACGCGTCTCTGTGTGCGGAGCTCCCATCACGGGCGTCACACGCTGGTTCCTCTGGACCAGGCCCTGATGACTCTCATTCCCAAACCCAAGTTGGACACAGATAGGTTTTCTCTCTCTCTCTCTCTCTCTCTCTCTCTCTCTCTCTCTCTCTCTTTCTCTGTTAATCCTCACCCAAGGATATTTTTCCATTGATCTTTTAGAGAGTGGAAGAGAGAGGGAAAGACAGAGAGCAACATCGATGTGAGAGCAACACCGATGTGAGAGCAACACAATGATTGGTTGCGTCCTGCACGGGTCCCAACCAGGCCCCGGGCTGGGGAGGAGCCTGCAGTCAAGGTACACGTCCTTGACTGGAATCGAACCCGGGACCCTTTGGCCTGCAGGCCGACGCTCTATCCACTGAGCCGAACCGGCCAGGGCCAGATGTGTTTTCTCCGAAAGGCGGAAGACACCAAGACCCAGAGCTTCAGTTTATGACTGTCACATCCTAATAGAAAACCCAGTGTGATTAATATGGACAGTGGTTCTCAACCTTCCTCATGCCGCGACCCTTTAAAACAGTTCCTCGTGTTGTGGTGACCCCCAACCATAACATTATTTCGTTGCTACTTCATAACTGTAATTTTGCAACTGTTATGAATCGTCATGTAAATATCTGATATGCAGGATGTCTTTTCATTGTTACAAATTGAACATAATTAAAGCATAGTGATGAATCACAAAAGCAATATGTAGTTATATATGTTTTCCGATGGTCTTAGGCGACCCCTGTGAAAGGGTCCTTCGACCCCCAAAGGGGTCGCGACCCACAGGTTGAGAACCGCTGCTATAGACAATGGTAAGGAACAGGGTCGCCTCCCAGGATAAAATGATTTCCCCAGAGATTTAAACGGAGCTGCTCGGGTCTCCCCGGGAGAAGGTGGCACGTGCCAGGTGAGAGCTCAGTGCACCTCAGTCTTGGACTCACACCCTGATGTGCTGGGTCACGTGACTTAGAGCCACCTGTGGTGCAAGGAGAGCCTGTGGTCACATCGGATCACAGCGAATCCATCCACCTGGCGGGTGTGCACCTGGGCGAGTCCACACCGTGGAATTCGACGCTTCTGCCTTCCTGGGGGTGGGGGGGCGACTTGGAGTAAATGTTGCCCGGATCCAACTTTTCCACGTCACAGGCCCCAGCATCGGGCCTCGATCACCCACGTTCCTCCCCCTTCGTCTTTCTCCCCTGGATCGAAGGACACACATCTTCCTTTTTAATTTATCATGTTCATAAGCTGTTTTTTTAAGGCAATGACCTGAACAATACATGTTTGGTGAAACAGCCCTCTTGGTTGATGTATTTAAGAGTTTGGTTTTTTAAAAAAGTTAAAAAACTACGACAAGAACCAAAAACAAACAAGTCTACACGCCCCCCCTCCGCACCCCACGGCTCCCTCTGCTTGGTGCCATAGACAAGAGTCCAAAGGACATTAGCTGCTCCGTTGCACACATTGGAAGGGAGCGTTTGCCTCGAGCTCAGCCCTCCTCGTAGACTGGCGGTGCTGGGAACGGTTTAGAGGGTTTTGTTTAACCGTTTCTGCGTGTGTTTTTAACGAGCGGTTTACAGGGAAGGCCAGGTTGTGGGTTTCTCGGCATTTTCTGAGCCCATCGCCTCCTGCTGCCCAAGGGATGGGCACCTGTGCTCCCACCTATGGGAGCTGAGCTGGTGGGGCCGACGCCCGCGGTGGGGCCTTCTCCGGGCCTGTCCTTGTGCCAGGGATGAGTCATGTGGGAGTTAGAGCGGAAGGAGCCTTTTTGTTGACAGCCTTCCATCTGGACTTTGGATGCGGGCTGGTGGTTCACGTAGAGCCCTGGTCGGTGAGCTGGAAGGCGCTATGAG
>NW_006286241.1:1236387-1242763 GCF_000327345.1 Myotis davidii
GGATCAGGCGTGGGCAAAACATCAGCAAAAAATAATCATAATAAATAAAAAATCCCCGGATTTCCTTGGCGAGGCTCAGGGAAGCATCCCTCCTGAGACCTGGGTCCCTGGGCTGGTGAATGTGCATGACTGTGGCTTTGACACGTCGGCCGTTAATAGTCAGTAGGATCATTTCTAGCCTCGTCCAGGTAATCCGACTGGAGTGCACCTGAATAAACACAGCCAGCGCGGGCGGCTGCCGGCTCACCCCATCCGCGTTGAATAATGAAACCACACGGAGCTGTCCGGATGGATCTCGGTTCGTCGTGTATAAATGCAAGAGGCTCCGTGAAGGAGGGTGCTCTGTGATGCCTATAGTAATACGATGGGCGGCCGGTGCGTGTTCCGCAGCCATTTACGAAAGGAATGATTATCTTAGTCATGGGGTAAAGTTATGTGATACATTGCACCATCCAGGCTGCGTCTGGGCCAGTACAGATTTTTTTTTTTTTTGTAAAAGATTACTTCTTGGCAAACGAGATATGCAAGCGCCAGAATACAGTAAAACCACATTTAATTGGCCCTCCTTGCCAACTTCTTGAACACAGCTTGGATTATTGCACTGGAGGCTGCTTCTGTTAAAAGCTGGGGGAGGAGGAAGTGGCATACTGACAAGGCTTCACAGACATTTTTTTTTTTTCACTCAAAGTACAATGATGCCCTGAGCCAAGTTTGGAAGTATTTTACTCTGTTTAATAATTATTATTAAAGATATTGTAAAACATATGCATTTGTGAAGGGGGATGTAATGGGAGTAAAATCGTGTCATGAATTTTTACTTTGGATCGACGCGCCTATTTTGTTTTTTTGACTTGACAGCCTTCCAGATTGATTCTTGCCCAAACCATGCACTCTAATACATATCATCCTTGATATTAAAGTGAGAAGACGAGTCATTTATAGAACCCGAGTGAGAACAGTTTCCTCCTCTCAGCCAGACTGTCTGGAACTGCTACCTCTGTCCAGGTAGCAGCTGACACGTAAACCAGACAGAGAATGAGCTCAGAGAGACGGAGAAATCTCCACGCAGACAATCCTCCGCGTCCCGCTCCCAAACCCGCGTGGCTCGGGCACCGCTATCATCCCATAGAAGATCAGGGCCAAGGATCGGATACTTGTTTCTTTTTAAAAAATTTGTATTTTTTTATTGATTTCAGAGAGGAAGGGAGAGGGAGAGAGAGATAGAAACATCAATGATGAGAGAGAATCACTGATCGGCTGCCTCCTGCACGCCCCCTACTGGGGATCCAGCCTGCAACCCGGGCCTGTGCCCTTGACCGGAATCGAACCTGGGACCCTTCAGTCCGCAGGCCGACGCTCTATCCTCTGAGCCAAACCAGCTCAAGCTAGACTTGTTTCTTTACATCTGTGTCAGTCTAAGAAACAGACTCGCCCCTGGAGGTGTCAGTGGGGATTCACGACAATCCTTCATTCCACTCAGGTGAGCCCTCCATGCAGCGGTTCTCAACCTTCCTGATGCCGCGACCCTTTAATACAGGTCCTCATGTTGTGGGGACCCCCAACCATAACATTATTTTCGTTGCTACTTCATAACTGTAATGTTGCTACTGCTATGAATCGTAATGTAAATATCTGATATGCAGGATGTATTTTCAGGGGTCGCGACCCACAGGTTGAGAACCACTGATAGGGATACTGCCTCCCTATCTGTTTCCCCCCACTGCCCCCCGCCCCATCCCTAACTCAGAGCGCTCAGAAGGCAGGGCCAGTGGATTCCACATCTTGAGCTCAAACATGTTTATATTGTCTCTCCAGGATCCTCTTCCCAGGCGGGGGGCGGGAGGGGGGTACCCCTGAAACTGCACTTTGGGAAACGGAATGAAGGAGACATGCTAGTCACTGGGCTGGCACTGAGCTGCACCTGCTCTGGGAACCCGGGTGTCCGCAGCCCCTCCCAGCTGCTCGGCAGCCGGGGCCTCTCCCGGGAGTGAGTGTGCTTAGGCGTCAGTGTGATCCTGTTTGCCCTGCAGTTTCTCTGTGGCACCAAACGGCCAGAGGAGGACGGCCAGGCGGCCAGGGGCAAGGGGACAGCCCTCTGCAGCCATCTCACGCCCCGCAGTGGGCAGCCTTGCCCGCAGGCGCAGGGAGGCGGCCGGGCTCCTGGGTGTGTTTGGAATGGGTGCCCGGGCCCCGGGTGCCTGGCACAGCTGGGCTGCGGCGCGGGGCTGGACTGCAGCAGCGCCGGCCCTGTGTCTGCAGAGGGGACCTGAGGACATCTGGACCAGGTCCCTGTGAGCAGGGCTCCCACTGCGGGCCTCTGGAAACCTCGCCGCACCGGTCCCCTGCGCCTTGGCCACGGACCGTCTCCCCGGAGAATTCAGGAGAGGCAGTGCCCTTGATTCCTGGGACATTTACAGCCGCCACCCGGGCAGGGCTGCCCAACGCGGGCCAGGCCAGGAGGCCCCGGAGGCTGTCTGCACGGAGCTGGGCTCCGAGCCCAGAACTGGGCGTGGCTGACGCGCATTCTCTTCTCCATTCTCCTCTCCTGTCCTCTGCTCACTGCTGTGCTGTCTTGGACAAGTGACTTCACCTCTCTGATGACTCCCTCTATATGATGTCAGAGGGGAAGAGAGAGGGGGAGCGAGACAGAAACATCAATGATGAGAGAGAGAATCATGGATGGGCTGCCTCCTGCATACCCCACACTGGGGATCAAGCCCACAACCCGGGCATGTGCCCTGACTGGGAATCGAACCGTGACCTCCTGGTTCCTAGGTCGATGCTCAGCCACTGAGCCAGGCTGGGCCGGGCTGATGACTCCTGTTTCTTCATCTTGCCAATAACCCCCTTGGTCCAAGCTCTCAATTCCTGGGGATTTTTGACCCGTTTAACTGAGATGCTTGGTTGAACGTGGGCTGATAACATGGAAATATTTTTCCAATTAGAGTAGAAATGGTGACTAATTCGCCGCTCCGGCTTCTGAGGCTGCTGGGATCAAAGGCGCGCTCACTCTGGGGAGGGCGGGCCCGGCTGAGGGGGATGGGTCTCCAGGGGCCTTGGATTTTAATATCCAGCTATATTTACATGCGCACAGGCCAGGCATGTGGCAGACATATGCTTCCGTGTCTTGGGGTCAAGCCCGGGGAGTTTGGGGCTCATTTCTATATTTTCAATCAGAGAGACCTGAGGGATGCTAGGTAGATCGATCAGGGCGAGAGCCTGCCTAGTTCCATGTGTATTTCACCCTGAACATCTAGTTTTTGGAAGGGGACGGGGATGGGGACAGAATCACCTTTGCTGTCGTTTGCTGGTTTAACTGGAGTGAACACAGTGGCGAGAGCCTGGTGGGGGAGGCATCCCTGGGAGCAGCGTTTCTCAACCTGTGGGTGGCGGCCCCTTTTGTGGACGAACAACCCTTTCACAGGGGTCGCCTAAGACCATCCTGCAGATCAGATATTTACATGACGATTCATCACAGTAGCAACATGACAGTGATGAAGTAGGAACGAAAATAATTTTATGGTTGGGTCCAACATGAGGAACTGTATTTAAAGGGCCAGAAGGTTGACAACCACTGCCTGCGAGAACCGCAGCGTGGCTTTCTGCTTTTCAGCTCCTCGCAGCGTCTGGGTTGGACAGCTCCCTGCTGCCTCGCTGGACGGGGCAGGGCCTTGCCCGTGGAAAGGCTAATGCTGGGAGACAGGCTGCTTCCCTGGGAAGGGGCTCCCCGAAGGTCCTCGCTGTGGGCACGGTCTGGGGTTTGGAGTGTCCACGGGGACTGGGGGTAGCTCTATAGATCGGAGATCACTTGAGTTAGGCCAGTGGTCAGCAAACTCATTAGTCAAAGTGTATTTCACCCCGAACATCTAGTTTTTGGAAGAGGACGGGGACGGGGACAGAATCACCTTTGCTGTCGTTGTCTGTAACAGAGCCAAATGTCAACAGTACAACGATTGAAATTTCTGTTGAGAGCCAAATTTTTTAAACTTAAACTATATTGGTAGGGTCATTGTTATTAACTTAATTAGGGTACTCTTAAGGCTTAGGAAGAGCCACACTCAAGGGGCCAAAGAGCCGCATGTGGCTCGCGAGCTGCAGTTTGCTGACCACTGAGTTAGGCAGATCATCAAACAAGAACATGCCAGCCCTAGCCGGTTCAGCTCAGTGGATAGAGCGTCGGCCTATGGACTGAAGGGTCCCAGGCTCGATTCTGGTCCAGGGTATGCACCTGGGTTGTGGGCACATCCCCTGTAGGGGGCGTGCAGGAGGCAGCCGATCGATGTTTCTCTCAACTCTCTATCCCTCTCCCTCCCTCTTTGTAAAATCAATAAAGCATATTTTTAAGAAATAAAAAAAGAGAACACATCACATTCACAAATGAACTCGAACCTTAGGGAAGACCAAATGCTTAGGGACTGTCGTAAAAATCCCGTGCCCCACCATGGGCAACCAGTCCATTGACCTAGCCATTGTCTGTGTTTCTAGCATGGACTTAGTCCATCCCAGGACAGAGGAAAACCCTACCTGAATGGTAGGTATATGTGAATATTTCTCTCTTCTCCGCGTCCAACGCAGCTAGAGAGCGGTCCGGTTCCTGATCAGGGGCAGCTGGGGATTGAGAAAATGAAAGAAAGAGTACCTGGGTTGCAGGCACATCCCCAGTAGGAGATGTGCAGGAGGCGGCTGATCGATGTTTCTCTCTCATCGATGTTTCTAACTCTGTATCTCTCTCCCTTCCTCTCTGTAAAAGATGAATAAAATATATTTAAAAAAAAAAACAGGAAGTTTTACTAAAAGTCAGGACAAAGGAGATTATGCACATCCTTGGGTGAGCCCAAGTAGTATCCATTCCTGGTGCTTGGCTGGATTTAAATAACAAAACCCGCCCCCTGGCACCTGGGCTGAAGGTCAAGCTGACAAACACTCCTGCCTTTTGGCAAAGCGTGTTTCCAGGATGTGGCTTCACCAATGCCACTGGCTTCAGCTGACAATAATTAAAGAAATGCCCATGTGCCTTCCCAGGTGCTCTCTACAGGTATATGGGGGGCAGAATGGGGGGAGAGAGATAAAAAGAAAAACAGAGCAAGGGAATGATTGTGACTATTTTGCACTAGAGGCAACGCGAATAGTTTCACTTTGATGTTTTTCATTCCGAAGTCACCAAGTGGAAGGGTTGAGGAATTCGAGATGAGCATGGAAGGGAGCCTGACACAGGCCGAGGTTCTTGTATTCATTGAAGCTCTGTCGGGTGCAAGGAACAGAAATCCAACCGACGCTCATTTAAGCCAAAAAAGGATTTTACATGAAGGCTACTTGGACTCCAGGGCGCCCAGAAGGGAGCCGTGGCTGGGCCGGGAGCCGCCGGGGAGGGCGCAGGGCTGTCGGGATTCGCTCTCCTTCCCTGGCCTCCGCTCCCCCTTGGCTGTTGATTGCCACTTTCTCTTCCTCGGTCCACATGGCAGAGCCGGGCTGCCAACTGCGGCTGCCTTCCCGTGCCTTCATGTTCAGACACCGGGGACAGGCTGGCTTCTTTTGTCAGTTGCACTTCCCAAATCCCGAGGGAGAGTTCTGATTGGCCTGTTTGGACCGGGCGCCCACCGCTGGGCCAATGGGTTGTGCCAAGGGCAGGCCCCTAGTGCCAACCTGCAGCCCAGCGGGGGCCATAGGGCACTGGGAGGGCAGGTGTGGGAGGCCCAGGGCGCGATCCCCCAGTGACGGGTGATGGTTCCCTGAACTGAGGCTGAGGCTGAGATGACAGAGCAACAAAGGCCCGTTACATTTCTCCCCTGAAATTAATGAGAAACTGTGACAAGATATGATTGATCTGGAAGCGAGAATAATACATTCTCCCCGGCGGCCTAACAGCAGTTACTCATTTCTAACCCGTGGCGCAATAGTTAAGGGAAATATTTACGTTTTTTAAAGTGCTGTAAAATATTAATCAATTCTCATTTAATTTAATTCCTCTTTCCTCTTATTTGAGAGGCAGACGCTCACCTGCCCTCTCTTACTTGTGCGTCTGCAGGCACAGCCGGCCAGAAATGTGGGTCTGCCCGGCCGGTGTTGCTCAGTGGTTGTGCATGGAACCTATGAACCAGGAGGTCATGGTTCGATTCCCTGTCAGGGCACATGCCCGGGTTGCAGGCTCCATCCCCAGTAGGGGGCGTGCAGGAGGCAGCCGGTCAATGATTCTCTTTCATCATTGATGTTTCTATCTCCCTCTCCCTCTCCCTCCCTCTCTGAAATCAATATGTATATACTGGAGGCCCGGTGCACAAAAATTTGTGCACTCGGGGAGGGGAGGGGGGTCCCTCAGCCCGGCCTGTGCCCTCTCGCAGTCTGGGACCCCTCGGGAGATAACGACCTGCTGGCTTAG
>NW_006286241.1:1243097-1247109 GCF_000327345.1 Myotis davidii
TGCCCTGCCACACTGATCCCGGTGCTGGGAGGCATATTACCCTTTTACTATATAGGGTAGAGGCCTGGTGCACGGGTGGGTGCCGGCTGGTTTGCCCTGAAGGTATCCTGGATCAGGGTGGGGGTCCCCACTGGGGAGCCTGGCCAGCCTGTGTGAGGGGATGATGGCTGTTTACAGCTGGTCACACACCCTTCAGGGTGGGGGTCCCCACTGGGGTGCCTGGCCAGTCTGGGTGAGGGGCTGAGGGCTGTTTTCAGGCTGGCGGGTGACTGAAGCTCCCAACCGCTCCTTTTTTTATTTTTATTTTTATTTTATTCTGGGCCAGCTTTAGCTTTGAGGAAAAATCCTTGGGTGAGGATTAAGAAAAATAAAATTTAAAAATTATTTAAATATAAAGGTCTCCCTGGAAAAGCAGGTTCACAGGGCTTGGGCTGAGGGCTGTGGGGTGGTGGGCGGCAGGAGGGGGCACTGGGATCAGCACGTATCACGTGTATCATCACGCCCTGTATCCTCCATGATGTATTGTTAATGTTTCCTAGGAGATAGCACCGGAAGAGGGAAGGAATGTGGCCTTTCAAATTGGCCAGACCCGGGTTCAAATCCCAGCGCGTCTGCTTCCCAGTTTCTTTTCACCAAGCCTCAGTTTTCTCCTCAAGGAGATAGAAGTGACGATACTGACGGCGCGGGGCTCATGGAAGCATGAAATGGCGACATAGGCAGGGTGCTTGGCCCAGGGCCCGCCCCAGGTGGGCGCCCCAAATGTGCTAGTTCCCCCTCCTGCCCTGGCTTGACCAACCTCCTTTCCTGCCGGGACTTCCCCCCACGGTTCAGCTGCGCCCACCTCCTACTTCTCTCCCATCCGTTTCCTGGGCAGCTGGCTCCCCCACCTGCAGCCCCTTCTCCTGGGACCAGCCCACAAATTACCCCCTGCCCTGGCCGGGCCTTCAGCAGTATCCTCTCGCCTGTTACTCCTACGCTGAGCACAACCTGCTGTGGGATGGGTATCAGCCCTTGAAGAGGAACCTGAGTTTTGCTTTTTTGGTGTTTTTTTTTTCTTAATTTTTTGGTTACACATTTTATTTTATTTTTTTAAATAATTCTTCATTGTTATAAGTATTACATATGTCCCCTTTCCCCCCATTGACCCCCTCCAGCCCTCGTGCCCCCCCCCCCCATTGTCTGTGGTCGTGGGCCATGCATATATGTATACAAGATCCTTGGTTGGTTACCTGCCCTGCCTCCCTCTGAGATTTCTCACTCTGTTCCCTGCTTCCATGTCTCTGGGTCCATGCCGTTCATCAGCTTATTTTGTTACTTAGATTCCACCTATGAGTGCGATCATGTGGTACTTGTCTTTGTCCGACTGGCTTATTTCGCTTAGCATGATACCCTCCAGGGACCTGGGATCTTGTTCAATGTGGCCCCTGCTAGAATTCACTCATTCGCTCATTTCTTCCTGTATTTACGCATCCGCTCACTCACTCAACCGCCACTGGGCGTGGGCCAGGCCTCATGCTAGGACTGGGGACACAATGCGAGTGCGAGGGCACTGTGGCTTCTCACAGTGCCCTCACTCCACCAGGCAACCCGCCTGCTCTCTGCTCATGGATTTCCCTGATTGGCCGATTTCATGGCTCCACTCCCTGCCTTTGAAATCTGCTGGCAAGTGAGGAAGAGCATGAGTCAGTCTCCCGTCTAACCCGGGGCAAGAGGACACCAGGAAAGGCTCGCTGATCCCAGGAGGGGACACAGCAGCCCTGTCCCCCTTAGCGGGCGCGGCCTCATGCCCTGCCCCTCAGGCATCTCTCCAATCCCACTTGCAGGATTCTCCTCCACCATCCCTCACCCCTCCTCCCTCCAGACCCACTGCTCCTGCTCTATAAGCTGAGTGGGCAGGACTAGAGTTGTATTTACTTACAACGACGTGTTAGGAATGTGAGGATAAGAGCTGGTGGTTTCCTGGGCTGGGCTGTGCCCGGGCTAAAGGACCCACCACACTCTGCCCCATTGTGGGGTCAGGCCCGGCTTGTTCTGTTGGGTTGTGGGGGGGAACCCTGTTCCTCCCCCCGCCCCCATCAAGCCACCTGGAGCCTCGTGGTTCTCAGGGGACATTATGCAAATCCGTGTGTCCCGATGGAGACCCCAGTGCCCGGACCACTCTCCACGAAGGGACAGTCCCTCGGACGCAGTGAACGTGGTGAGAGACTTGGTTTTATTTTTTTGTCTGTTTTCAATCCTCACTGGGGGATATGTTTTGCATTGATTCTTAGAGAGAGTGGGAGGGGGAGAGACACAGGGAGAGAAACATCGGGGTGAGAGAGACACATCGATTGGTTGCCTCCCACACATGCCCCCGTGGCTGGGGATCAATCCTCCAGCCAAGGTATGTGCCCTTGCCAGGAATCAAACCCAGGACCCTTCCGTCCAAGGGCCTGCTCTCTATCCACTGAGCCAAACAGGCTAGGGCTATTGATTTTAAGCTGCCAGAGAGAGTAGTTTTTGATTGTGAAGAGGGAAGAAAAGGCAGGACTTAGGGAAGAGCAAAGAGCCATCGCATTGATTGGTAAATCCATTCATCCCCCCAGCGTTGTGCAGGTCACTGTGGGTACAAGAGGAAGCAATGGATCCGGTCCTGGGGGACCTGAGAGGGACTGGGGAGGAAGGGCAAGGCCGTGCCTTTAAGACTAGCACCCAAAAGCTGACATTCAATGGCACCTCACGCTTAACGCACCCCGTGGCACCCCGTGGAAATGCCCCTGATCTCTCCAGCCATGTTTCCAGAGGGCATAATACTCTTCCCACAGACAAGAAATCTGAAGCTCAGACAGTAACTGCTCCGGAGCCAGGGTTCCAGCCCCGTTCTGCTGGCTCCGACGGCCATTCAACTTGCGTTCGAAAATTCAAGTTAATAAACTAAACCCGTGGTCGGCAAATCGCGGCTCGCGAGCCACCTGCGGCTCTTGGGCCCCTTGAGTGTGGCTCTTCCACAAAATACCACGTGCGGGCGCATGTACAGTGCGATTGAAACTTCGTGGCCCATGTGCAGAAGTCGGTTTTCGGCCTGGACGAGTCTATTTTGAAGAAGTGGCGTTGGAAGAAGTGGGGGGTGCCGGTGGGTTAGGCGCAGGCGGGCCGGGGGGTACGCAGCGCGGGGGAGGCCGCGCGATTCAGGCACGAGCTGAGTGAGCCAGCCAGCCAGCAGTCTCGTGGTGCAGTGGTTAGTGCTAGTCGCGTCTGCAAATCAGGATGTTTTTAGCAAAGGCCAGCTTAGGAGGACCCTAATGAAGTTCATAACAATGTACCTACCTATACAGTTTAAGTTTAAAAAATTTGGCTCTCAAAAGAAATTTCAATCGTTGTACTGTTGATATTTGGCTCTGTGGACTAATGAGTTTGCCGACCACTGAACTAAACCAATGAACAGAAATCTGGACTGTGACAAAAGTATTTTTCCCTTTTTAAAAAAAAAAAATTCAGTTCTTTCATCCTTTGAGTTTTGGGTGATTCTAGAATTTTCATGGTACAGTTTTCACTCACCTGAGTTACCTCCACAATTTCAGGAACACCTCCTCCCCCCCCCCCATGGGCAGCAGGAGCATTTGCTGGCTGAGGAGTTTGTTGCCTAATCTAGAAGGGTCTGTAGCCATAGCTTCTTGTGGCCTCCTTTGCTGATTTCAACATCCATGTGCGAAAACCTCACAAAGGAATTTAGAGCCAGAAAGGTATTTAGATTCTCTCGGGCAAATCTCTCACTGTCAGGTATGGAACCTGAGACCCAGAGAGGTTAAGCTACTGGCCTGAGGATGCACAGCAGGTTTGCAGTGGGGAGGTGAGACTTGATTTTGCCCAGGGCCTCTCATCAGTGCTACTCAGCATGGCAAAGAGATGGCTCGCCCTAGCTTGTTTGGCTCAGTGGGTAGAGCATCAGCCTGTGTACTGAAGGGTCCCGGGTTCATGGGCACATGCCTGGGTTGCAGGCTTGATCCCCAGTAGGGGATGGGCCGGAGGCCGC
>NW_006286241.1:1247163-1250556 GCF_000327345.1 Myotis davidii
CCACTCGTCTGCACCCCATCAAATTGCTAGGAGTGATCACAGTTGCCTCCGATTCATGGAGCAAACTGTAGTGCAATTATTTCCAACAGTTTGCAGGCTCTGGGACACGCACAGCCAATCTCTACGTACCCTTTGCCGGGGGTCAGACTTCCGTGGTGCCGCGTGGGAAAACCTAGCTAGCGAGCAGCCTCGGCCAGTCCCACTCCGCTGTGCACTAAGGGATCGGCCGGCGTTTAACTGAAGTCTGCCGTGGCCTGAGCTGAGGTGGCCTCACTGGGCTTTCTGGGAAAAAGCACGCGGCTTTAGCGAGGAGTTGGAGTTTCATGTCGTAGGTTACCTTCTAGAGCAGCGGTTCTCAACCTTGGGGGCACATTAGAATCACCTGGGAATCTTTTAAAAATCCTGATTTCTGGGCCTCATCCTCTGGAAATTCTGTTTCTTTGTAACTAATGTTGTGGCCTCACCCCATCACAAAGAAACAGAATTTCCGGAGGATAAGGCCCAGAAATCAGGATTTTAAAAAGATTCCCAGGTGATGCAGCCAAGGTTGAGAACCACTGTTCTAGAGCCTTTCTGAATGGAACATAGAAGGGTATGTAGAAGGGTCTGTAGAACATAGAAGGGTTGCTGCTCCTTCCTCAGATTCCCAAGAGGTGCGGGTGGGAGAACTGAGGCCTGTGGAGAACTTGGTTCTGCCAAGTGCAAACCCATCCCGAACCGGCTGTGTGACCTTAGGCCAGTAGCTTAACCTCTCTGTTTCCATACCTGACAGAGTGAGAGATTTGCCTGAGAGAATCTAAATGCCTCTCTGGCTCTGAAATCCCTTTTTAGGTCTTTAGAATCTATCTATCTATCTATCTATCTATCTATCTATCTATCTATCTATCTTTTATTGATTTCAAAGAGGAAGGGAGAGGGAGAGAGAGATAGAAACATCAATGAAGAGAGAGAATCATAGATCATCTGCCTCCTGCACACCCCCCACTGGGGATCGAGGCCACGACCCGGGGCATGTGCCCCGACTGCGAATGGCACTATGATCTCCTGGTTCATAGGTCGACACTCAACCACGGAGCCACACACCGGCCAGGCTGTCTTGTGTGTCTTGCATTTTGTGGGCCTTTGCTGCACTTACTGAATGGATGGATGGATGGATGGATGGATGGATGGATGGTGGTGTATGAATCATGTCGTCGGGAAGGAAGTCCATCGTTAGGAGACCTGCGTAGAGCTCCACCCAGATGAGTTTTCCAGTCGAAGCTGTCCATGCCTGGTGATCAGTGAACAAAAGAGCAGGAAGGACTGCAGCTGTGTCACGGCCGATAACGCTCCGGCGGCTGAGGAAGCGGGACGTGGGCAGGCAGAGCTTGAGACGTCAACCAGCTCACAGAGTTTCGGTGGCAGAATTGGGGACCTTTAAGACAAGACGGGGCGGGGGACTGCTCGGGCTAAACTTGAAAAATTCGAGTCCTCCCGAACCAGGCAAAAGTTGTCAGAGGCAATTCAGAAAGATGAGTCTGATGAATATGGAGAAGAAGATGGGGAATATATTGCTACTTAGGAAGAGCTCATCCCCAGAGCTCCCCGTGTGGGGAGAAAGTGAAGTACTGTTTACTCTCCAGAGGGCTACTGAGAAGATTAAGTGAAAAAAAAATTATAGGAAAGTGTTCGGCTAACTGTACATGCCACACAACTATATTTTATTGTTGCTACGATTCTTTCCTCTCTGGCCTGATCTTCTCCCTCTCCCCTCTTCTCGCAGAATTTCCTGGAAGTATCATCGTTCCCCAATGATGTGTTAACTGGGGTTCATTGCTCCATATGGCCAGGGTAGTTTGCCCCCCAACCACAGGTCCGTCTGTTCCCCAAGCCCTAAAGTCCTTGAGAACAGTGGTGATACTCAACTCATTTTTATCCTTCATCCCTAGAGTAGCCCCTGGCACATAGTAGGGGCTTAGTAAATATTTGCTGGCTGGCTAAAGCTCAAAGTAGTTCTTACATAGCAATTTTATCGGGATCATTTGATTTCGTGACCTTCGTAAAGAAGGCAAATGTAGTTCCCAAGACACCAACCTCATTCTTTATTTCTAGGAAAGCCAGGCCATAAATATTTATTGTTACTCTACAAAGCTTGAAAAAGTGACCCATTTCCTCCTGGAAACCATCCTACTCCCGCTCTGACGTAACTTCTAAATTACCCTGAATATCACATGGAGGGAGGCAGCTCTTCGCCATGGGAAAAGCCCCAGCAAGATATTCGAGGAAGTGGGTTTAAATCCACGTGATCTTGTCGGAAATTCTTCTTGGCGTCTCAGTTTCCTCTTCTGTAAAGTGACGCGAAGAATCTTGCCCTGCCTTTCTGCGGGGGCTGTCGTCAAGGTCAATGGGATAATGGATGCGCCTACCAAAGCCCTCCTCCCAAGGCTCCCTCCTCTCAGGTCTACCCTTTTAGACAGGACGTTGTAGACACAAAGACATTTATTGATAAACATTGGCAAAGGGCACACATGGGAGGGAAATACTAGGAAAACGTGGAGCAACAGCTCTCCCTGGGGCAGATCAGTGGATTATTCTGAGACGGGCAAATATGACCATTTGGTATGAAGAGTGAGGGCCTGCACACAGAGAAGAAAATTCTGGAACTCCACTCCCCACACCCCCCAAACTCTTAGAACGGAAAAGCCTGGCCCCAAAACCCGCCCTCTCCCATCTGCTCAGGCCCCTGCACCATGCCGGCCCCCTTCATAGTAACATGTCCCTCAAAAGTGGGCCCTTCCCTGATATGCTCGGTCTCCGCCATCTTCAAAAATATCCTCCTTCTACCCCATAAATCCTCGCCTCTATCTGTGCCTTCCCTTCACTGCCCAGCATCTTGTTGGAGTTACTTACTCTCTCCATTTCTTCATCTCTTATCCACAGCTACTGTTTTCCCATTTCTCTACAGAATCACCTTGTCCATGTTTCTCAGTCCCATGGATGCTCTCCAATCTTCATCTTATTTATGATGGTCGCAAATATGACTCTCCCTCCCCCCAAAAGATACGTTCAAGTCCCTACTCCCAGAACCTGGGAATACAGCCTTACATTTAGAAAAAATTTGTAGCCCTAGCCGGCTTGGGTCAGTGGATAGAGCAGTGATGGCGAATCTTTTGAGCTCGGCGCGCCAGCATTTTGAAAAACCCTAACTTAACTCTGGTGCCGTGTCACATATAGAAATTTTTTGATATTTGCAACCATAGTAAAACAAAGACTTATATTATTGATATTTATTTTATATATTTAAATGCCACTTAACAAAGAAAAATCAACCAAAAAAAATGAGTTCGCGTGTCACCTCTGACATGCGTGTCATAGGTTCGCCATCACTGATATAGACTATAGTTGATAACACTG
>NW_006286241.1:1252567-1253715 GCF_000327345.1 Myotis davidii
TAATGAATGAGTGTGTGTGTGATTGGAAGAATGGGATTGGGGGACAGGGAGAGGGGTGAAAAGGGTAAGATAAAGATCTTACTAATTCCACACGTAACAATCTCCACTCCGTCTTTTAAGGAAAACACTGTCCCTAACACACCAGTCTATCGGAGCCAGGCTACCCTCTGCCTGGATTACCCCAGCTCTGAGAAATCAAGTCAGGACAGACTCTCCTGGAGAAATATTGGTAGGTAACAAAGAAACGAAGCTGGAACAGTTGGTGCGTTAATATCTGAAATGTAATTCAGATGAAGTCATATCTCGATTCTGCCAATTTTCAATTGCTTCCAGCATCTGAAGCGCCACATGCCAAAACCTTCTATCTACCTCACTCAGCAAACACCTCTGCTTCCCCGTCCCTGGGGCTCAAAATCCCTCTCGCTGAATCCCCCTTCTCCCTGTGCACCCCCTGCCCCCCTCCCACCTACCCAGCTACCGAGGCCACAAACAGCCATTCCCACCAGAACTGCACTCCTCATCCCTCGCTGCTGTCTGCTCTCCTCAGAGGCTCCTCCCTGGCCTCCCGCCCTGTTCTTGTCTTTTCCAATCATCTGTGCACCATGGATGCATTCGCTTTCTAATTGCAGTTCTAAGGACACTTGTTCCCCCCACTGGGAGACACCCGGTGGGTCCCCATTGCTTGTGGGAGTGTGTTCTTGAGTTCATGGGCTTTTATCCTAAGACGCAATTGAATGATGGAGGTTGTAGCCTCTCTTCCCCTCTCGCATTCAGCATCATCCTCTGCCCTCTAACCCAAGTCCCACACCTTCCCTCCAGGCCTTTCCTCAGCGGGGACCTCCTCTTTCTCACCTGCCTTTCAGGTCAAATGACCTGTTGTGGTTTCCTAGCCACACGCAGAGACAAAGGCACCGAGGGTGGGGAAAAAGCTTTTAATTTTTCTTCTCAAATGACATGTTGTCGGACACCTGACACTCATCAGCTGTCAGGACGCATCAGTAGTTTCTTCGGGTCCTGCTATACTTTCACACTCGTTTCATCAACGGCTCGTCCATCAAATCTGAGCGGCATCTTTCTTGGGACCAGGCCTGTCCACGAGAACTTGGTGACCTGTGCTGACCACTTTTAAAGAAGGCCGCCTTTAAAAT
>NW_006286241.1:1254125-1255048 GCF_000327345.1 Myotis davidii
AAATATATTAGCTCACCCAGCTGGACCAAGAGCCTGATCTAAGCTTAGTCCTTAGAGGTTGACCAGATGGCAGACTGAAAGTAGCGCTTGGAAAGAATCTGCCGGGAGGAATGTCATAGTTCTATGGAGAGCCCCCAGGGAGTCAGCCTGGCCTAGACTCTTCACATCAGCCTGGTGGGCAGGAGCCACCCTATGACGGGGCTCATTTGGGGCAACGCAGAGCCCATCCTTACAGCCCTGTGACTGACCTTGTGTGTCTCGGAGCGTATAGATCGCTTGTTAACGTTCGCACAGAGCCTTTAGACATCTGACTATACCTTGACATTTAAAAATCCATCCGTTTTTCACTAGTTTTAGCAAACTGGTTTCAGCCCTAGGAAATTGAGGAGCTAATTTTCCAATAAGCCGTGTCTCCGGAGATGGTACACAAAATCAAAGAGGAACATACCTGGTCCATCTAACTTAGTATCACAGTCAAATAATGTGGTTAAAAGCTTCCTTGTAGCAATAAACTCAAATGCGGGGGTTATACCGGCCGCTGTAATCACTGTTGATTTTTTAATTCTCAGCCACTTAAAAATTGTCACCAGTTTTGAGATTTTTAGATCAGATTGAGATTTATCACATCCTTCTTTCATTCACTCTACCCCGTAGCCAGATGTGCCACAATATCGTTGAATGAATGCTGGACGTCCCGGGATTCAAGCCAGGGCTCCTCCATGTAATGGCAACCTGGGCGTTGAAGCCCTCCTTCATGAATGAGGAAATGACACGAGTTTTGCCCAACCAATACAAGGACAATAATCGCTAAGGGTTACTGAGTGCTTATTACGTGTTAGCAGCATGTATGAGTTTGTAGCACATAATGTGATTGACCAGCGGTTCTCAACCTGTGGGTCGTGACCCCTTTGGGGGGTTGTGGG
>NW_006286241.1:1255137-1267445 GCF_000327345.1 Myotis davidii
AGAGCAGTGGTTCTCAACCTGTGGGTCGCGATCCCTTTGGGGGTCGAACGACCCTTTCACGGGGGTCGCCTAAATACATCCTGCACATCAGATATTTACATGACGATTCATGGCAGTAGCAACATGACAGTGATGAAGTAGCAACGAGAATAATTTTATGGCTGGGGGTCACCACAACATGAGGAACTGTATTGAAGTGTCGCGGCATCAGGAAGGTGTGATAGACTATATCTATTCACTTACTTACTCATTATACAACCCTATGGAGTAATTATTATTACTCCCATTTCACAGGTAGAAAAACTGAGGCCCCTGTCCTTTAATAAATCAATTGACCCTCTTACAAGGAATAAGCATTAGAAAAAGACTTTGAATCCATCCAATCTGGGCTCCAGGGCTTAGCTATTAACCACTACAATCCATGCCTAACCACTGGGCAATATTGCCCCTTAGTGCCTCCTCCATCGGTGTTTAGTGCATAGTTGGTGCTCAATAGCCATAAATGTAGCCACCATCAGAGTCCTCACCAGATTGTAAGCTCTTTGGAAAGCAGCACAGTGTCTTATTTACCTCTGTATCTGTCCTTCACAGATGCTACCATTGGGCTTGGGATTATAGAAACTCAATAATGAGTGTGTGTGTGATTGGAAGAATGGGATTGGGGGACAGGGAGAGGGGTGAAAAGGGTAAGATAAAGATCTTACTAATTCCACACGTAACGATCTCCACTCCGTCTTTTAAGGAAAACACTGTCCCTAACACACCAGTCTATCGGAGCCAGGCTACCCTCTGCCTGGATTACCCCAGCTCTGAGAAATCAAGTCAGGACAGACTCTCCCGGAGAAATATTGGTAGGTAACAAAGAAACGAAGCTGGAACAGTTGGTGCGTTAATATCTGAAATGTAATTCAGATGAAGTCATATCTCGATTCTGCCAATTTTCAATTGCTTCCAGCATCTGAAGCGCCACATGCCAAAACCTTCTATCTACCTCACTCAGCAAACACCTCTGCTTCCCCGTCCCTGGGGCTCAAAATCCCTCTCGCTGAATCCCCCTTCTCCCTGTGCACCCCCTGCCCCCCTCCCACCTACCCAGTTACCGAGGCCACAAACAGCCATTCCCACCAGAACCGCACTCCTCATCCCTCGCTGCTGTCTGCTCTCCTCAGAGGCTCCTCGCTGGCCTCCCGCCCTGTTCTTGTCTTTTCCAATCATCTGTGCACCATGGATGCATTCGCTTTCTAATTGCAGTTCTAAGGACACTCGTTCCCCTCACTGGGCGACACCCGGTGGGTCCCCATTGCTTGCAGGAGTGTGTTCTTGAGTTCATGTGCTTTTATCCTAAGCCTCAGTTGAATGATGGAGGTTGTAGCCTCTCTTCCCCTCTCGCATTCAGCATCATCCTCTGCCCTCTAACCCAAGTCCCACACCTTCCCTCCAGGCCTTTCCTCAGCGGGGACCTCCTCTTTCTCACCTGCCTTTCAGGTCAAATGACCTGTTGTGGTTTCCTAGCCACACGCAGAGACAAAGGCACCGAGGGTGGGGAAAAGCTTTTAATTTTTCTTCTCAAATGACATGTTGTCGGACACCTGACACTCATCAGCTGTCAGGACGCATCAGTAGTTTCTTCGGGTCCTGCTATGCTTTCACGCTCGTTTCATCAACGGCTCGTCCATCAAATCTGAGCGGCATCTTTCTTGGGACCAGGCCTGCCCACGAGAACGTGGTGACCTGTGCTGACCACTTTTAAAGAAGGCCACTTTTAAAATATATACTTTTTAAATTGATTTCGGAGAGGAAGGGGAAGAGAGATAGAAACAACAATGATGAGAGAGAATCATGGATCGGCTGCCTCCTGCACTCCCCACCCCCAATGGGGATCGAGTCCCCAACCCGGGCACGTGCCCTGACCGGGAATCGAACTGTGACCTCCTGGTTCATAGGTCGATGCTCAACCACTGAGCCACTCCAGCAGGGCAGCAAAAACCACTTTTGAAGCAGCCTCTCCAGCTATGAACATGCCTCCATAGAAGGATGGAGTTGTGAAGGGAGCGGCTAGAGCAGCCGTGGGCAAACTACGGCCCGCAGACCAGATCCGGCCCGTTTGAAATGAATAGAACCAAAAAAAATAAAGACCGTACCCTTTTATGTAATGATGTTTACTTTGAATTTATATTAGTTCACACAAACACTCCATCCATGCTTTTGTTCCGGCCCTCCGGTCCAGTTTAAGAACCCATTGTGGCCCTCGAGTCAAAAAGTTTGCCCACCCCTGGGCTAGAGCCTGCAGCCAGGGGCCAAGAGTCAAGAGCATGAAGGTGGGCGGTGGGAGGGGGAGTGGGAGGAGTAACTGTGTCCTGGGGCCAAATGCCCTCCTCTTTTGACCCCTTTAGATGCCTGTTATTCCTCAAATGCCGGGAATAAAATGACGAGTCAAGTTCTTTTCCGTTCCAGGAAGGTCAGGCTAGATCTCAGTAGAAGGTTTTGGACTCGGCCAACAGCAAATGCATGTGTTCCGTTTTGTTTTGTTTTCAGATTTGGAGACAGACTCAACAATGATCCAATGGACATTTCCAGCATCTTGCTGATCCCTGGGCAAGTTATTTCATCCATGTCTAGCCATCCTCTCTGCTTTGAACAACTGAGAAGTAAATTCGTTTTTCTAGGAGTCTTTGACTCTGTCCCAAGTAGTGATGCCTCTTCTTACCAGACTCTATTCCAGCCAACCTCTTCCCCATGGTCCACTTGAGTGGGATTTAAAATAGAAATCTCTCCAATATCCGAAAGTGGGTTTCTGAAAATACGAACCCCTCAGTTTGCTACGCATCCCTTTAGAATTCTATGACAACTAGAATTCTTCCAACCAGGGCTGGGAGTCTGCAACCGAGGTACGTGCCATTGACTGGAATCGAACCCAGGACCCTTCAATCCGAAGGCCAATGCTCTATCCACTGAACCAAACCAGCGAGGGCCCATATTTCCCTATTTAATACAAAATACACATGGCCCTATTTGTTTGGAGTCAACCTTGGCAGTCTCATGATCGATGGGGCCGGGTAAGCAGACCCCGATCACAGAGGAACACTGAGGGTTACTTCTTCCCTAATCTGCCCCTCCATCTTGTGGGTTCACGCCAGAGACTTCACCATGCATTCCAGGCACAGACACAGACCTTAGGTTTATACCTCCACTTAGAGCTTACAAAGCACTTTCACTTCTGCTATCTCATGGGTTCTCACAACAGTCTCAGGAGTTTCTTACTCAATTTTATAGGTAGGGAGCCTGAGCAAGGATGAGGGACTAGTCCAAGGTCACGTAGGTAAAGAGTGGAGGCAGGAATGGGAACTCAGACTTTTGGACCCGCTGCTCAGCATTCTTCCGGCTCAGCCCCTCTGTCTTCACCCAGGACCACTCGGTGGCCAGTAGCTTAACACTCAACGACACGGGAGTGGTTGGCTCTGCATCTCACCCTGCGTGGAGCCTCTCACACACAGGGCTGGCGGGTTCAGGTTCGCTTAGCAAACGCATTCTCCGTTTCATCGAGAGGCAGGAGCACAGCGCTCAGCAGTTTTAATGCGTATTCTGAGTAGGATTCTGCTGGCAGATCAGGCTCAATTTGTGGATATTCAGCCAGGGGGTTTCCTGGTCCTCAGAACAGGGTAATTAAACAGAACTGTTGGAAAGGCTCCCTCTGGGATGGGGACGGGAGGCAGCACCGTGTGAGGACTCGGGCACCGGCTGGCATCGTTACCCAGCCCCGGGGGAGCGGGGGGGTGGGGGGGGGCCTCTCTGGATCTGAAAGAGGAGCCGTGCTTCTGGCCGCCTTGGCTGCTGTCACTTCCTTCTGCCTCCCAGCCCGTGTCCCGGGCTCCTGGGCCCCCTGAGCCCGTCCTACAGCGCATGTGGGTGGACTCAGGGCTCTTTTTCCTTCCAGCAGCGGCAAAAGGAGGAGGACGCTGAGCTGGGCCGCGTGGGGAGGGAGGGCAGAAGAGAAGATGCTGGCACTGTTTTGCAGAATTAATGGCTAGCGTCTGCTGGGGCTATTCACTGGAAATGAAATGAAACAACAAAAAGCAGGGATGCAACGAAACAACCCAAAGGATCGAAAAACATTCTGGTGATGAGCGTGCAACTCGCTTGCTCTCAGCAGCAGAGGCCCGAGGGTGTGCACCCTTGGACAGGTGACCTGTGCAGGGAATGCCTGGACAGTCCCTGTCTCTCGGGGACACACGCACACGCAGACATGTGCATGAGAAGGACCCCGTGTTCGCGTGGTAAGCAGTGCACTGCCCATGCCCATGGGAGGTCTGACTCAAATGCAAGTCCCTGGAGAATTGAGAAAATGATCAAAAAGGGTGGGTAGGAATCCAGCAAGTCTATTCCGTTCAGGAATAATGCTGCGGTCACTCACCGCCCTTCCGTCTCAGCGAGGAATTTTGCGGTAGACTCCTTCTGCGGAAAGTTTTCTCTCCAGTTTTCGTCTGTTGTGATCATCATTGTGCATCAAGCTGCTGTCGCACCATCTTTGGCGGGGACTTTTGTCAACTCCTCTGGCTATGTGGGGTCGGTGCTGCGGAAGGAAGATGGCCCTGAAGGGCTCAGATGGAGCCTGGTCCCTGCCTCATGTGAGAAGTCTCTGGACTGTTCAAACTCATTTTCTAGAAGAAACATAAAATATAGAATGCAAACACTATCTTTTCTAAAAATTATTTTTATCGATTTAAGAATGAAAGGGGGACATATAGAAACATCCATGATGAGAGAGAATCATGGATCGGCTGCCTCCTGCTCGCCCCCTACTGGGGACCGAGCCCGCAACTATGGCCTGGAATCAAACCGTGACCTCCTGGTTCATAGGTTGATGTTCAACCACCGAGCCACACCGGCTGGCAAACATCTATCTTTTTAAGGCTCACCCAAATTCCCCCAAGACGCTGTTTTAGCTGGGAAGTCAGTCTCCTATCCCATGGGAGTTTACAGTAGTCTCTGATTCCATCAGAAAGCTTTCTATTTACTGTCTGCCCCCACCTCTGGGTTTCTCAAACCTGGTGGGGGAACCAAATGCTAGAATCCTTCCTCAGGGGGGCAGGCGGGAGTCCTGGGTCCTTGGGAAGCTGGCTGCTCTGGAGCTGCCCCCGAGTTTGTGGGCCACAAACATTAGGCTGTGTGCTTTAGTTATCTGTTTGTTTGTTGACTTGGTCTTGGCTTCCTTTTTAGAAAGTAATTTAGGCTAAACAATGTTTGAAAAATAATTTGAGGAAGTCACGCTCCACTTGAGGTAATTGGCTACACGTGGAGTTGTTTTAAAAACGAAAATATGGGTACCGGGAGACGTAAGACAGAAAATGGTAGTGGGTTTCCATTTTCTGATTAGGAAAATGGCAAGTCGTTTCTAAACATGACTTTGTGCCGAAATGCAGGGTGGGGCAAAGTGGGTTTGCAGCTGTGAGACTGCAAAACACGGAGTTTACCCTTGTATTATTACTTATTAATTATTGCACTATTTTTCCATACAAACAACTGTAAGCCTACTTTGCCCCACTCTGTATACTAGTACTCTAAATCATTAGATTGGAAATATCAAGGCAAATGAACTGGAAGCCTCAACTGATGAAATTCTCCCTCCCCTCCTGGCCTGTCTACCCTGTCTCTCCATACATTCTATTTTTTAAAATATTTTTATTGATTTCAGAGAGGAAGGGAGAGGAATAGAGAGTCAGAAACATCAACGAGAGAGAAACATCGACCAGCTGCCTCCTGTACGCCCCCCACTGGGGATCGTGCCTGCAACCGGGGCATGTGCCCTTGACTGGAATCGAGCCCAGGACCCTTCAGTCTGCAGGCCGATGCTCTATCCACTGAGCCAAACCAGCTAGGGCCAACTGATTCTATTTTAAAGGCAGAGACAATTGAGCCTTCCAAGAAAACCAGTCCATAAGAACAATAAATGATAGGGCAGATATATTTGGGCTAATGGATAGGCCTTTTATGTCTCTTCAGACAAAGTGGAAATTGTAATAATAATAAAACAACGACTCAGATGTATTGAGTGATTACTGTGTGCCAGACGCTGCACTCGGTGTTTTACATCCCTTACCTCATTTCACCCTCCTAACAGTCCTAGGAATCGGTTACTACTGTTATCCCCATTATACGGGTGAGTTTTAAGCAACGTGCCTATAACTATAACTAGTTATATAACTAGTCCTACAGCTAGCATGGAGTGGAGCTAGTATCTGAACTCAAGTTTGTGGAACTCCAGAGCCCATGCTCTTAACCACTGCCCTCCACTAGAGAAAATGAGCTTCTGGCAAAAAATAAGACTGAACGTGCATGATGGCCCTCGCTGATATTTTTATCTCAGCGCCATAGTCATTTTTTTAAAATATATATATATATATTTTTATTGATTTCAGAGCGGAAGGGAGAGGGAGAGAAAGAGAAACATCAATGATGAGAGAGAATCATGGATCGGCTGCCTCCTGCACGCCCCACAATGGGGATCGAGCCCACAACCCAGGCATGTGCCCTTGACTGGAATCAAACCCTGACCTCCTGGTTCATAGGTCGATGCTCAACCACTGAGCCATGCGGCCGGGCTCCCCGCCTTTCCTTACTAAATGTTAAACCCAGCCCTGGGGGAAGCGGTCCTCCGAGGAAAGAGGAGGTTCGGCTTCCTTTCCAAGCTGCCGACTCAGGGGGCGGTGGAGGCGACAGAAAACGGCTGATGGGCATCACGGAGCCTCGCAGGGTGGGCAGATGCTGTGGAATCCGTGTGTTTTCTGGGGCCGCGTTCCTTCCCCTCAGAGCCCTGGTGGTGGCGGCCTGCTCCCCTCTCCGGAGGATGGGTGGGCGCCTGGCTATGGCATTCTCCGGCCCCCCCATGGCTCTGTGTTGTTATCTTTAGGCACCAAGTCAAGCAGCAGGTGCCGTGGGGGTGGCAGCTGCCCCGCTGCTCCTGTCCTGGCACCGTGATGACCCTTCTTCTTGTATCAGCATCAAGAGAATGCCGTCATCCCGCGGCGCCCAGGGAAGAGCTCTGCCCGCCTCCCAGGCCAGGCGGCCTGCAGGTCCTTCCCTCCCGTTAGCTGTGAGGGCCCCACGCAGGGAGCGAAGGGGAAGAGACCCACGGACGAATGCCCGCCTGTGCCCTGAGGCTGGCGTTTCTGTTACTTGGGATTTCTCCTTAGCTGATGGTCGTTTCAGATTTTAATGTTATTGTACCTAATTTCTAGCAGGCGATGGGTTGCTGTTTTTTTAAAGCACAATGACTATTAAAGCAGACTTGGCTTTGGGTAAACTATTTTCAGTAAAATGGATAGGATTTAAAAAAGAAAACCCCAACACTAACATCATCAATCTAGATGTGAAAGCAGGTTGTTCACCACACACCCTTCCACATATTTTATTGCCATTTAAGAAATGAGCTGGCTTATTAGTCTGATAGAATTTTAATCTTGTATAAATAAGCACGAATCCATGGCAAGGCATCTCAAAAATCTAATTTATACATACTCAAACGAAAGCTTTTAAACTTATTAAAAATGCTAATATGCCTGTAGACAATACCAGTGAATTTGCATAAAATCCTATACCCGGAGTCACCGTGTACAGAGGCCAGGGCATGGAATGGGGGACATCGAGACTCAGAAAGCATCTGAGGACTCAGTGAGCATCTCCAATTGCAAAGCCAATTTTAAGCCCTGCTGACAATGGCGTACCCATTATCTGCCATATACTGTCTGGTTACAGATTCAAGTACCTCATTACATGCTTCGGCAAAGAGAAGACAGAAGGTCCTTCGTTAGAGGTTGGCTTTAAGGCGGGCTGTTTCATTCGTTGTGACCGCCCCCACCCCCTAAATTGGCTCATAACGTAAATGGTCCTACGTGCCTCTCTCTTTTTTCCTCTTTTCCACCGAAGAGAATTATGAGTGAGAAAACACAACCCACTGAGAAGCAAATCCTCACTGTGAACCCAGCGGTTGGAAGTCCTGACTTGATTGATTGCCCGGATGTCCTCCCTGCTCCCTGGCAGGGCCATCCTCGCCCCTGCCCAGGACCCCAGGGCCACCTCCTCTGTGCTGCTCGCCAGCTCAGGCATCCATTATCCCCTGCGCTCAACAGCTGTCTCCTGCTTGCACTCCATGCCACGTGAGGCATTCTGAAATCTATCATCCTCCTCCTCATCATCATCATAATTAAAGATGTCTGTTTAGCTTCCATGATTTTTTGAGGGGATCCAACTAAGTGTTCTCCTTCCCTCTTCCCGAATTACTGTATCTGACACCACAAAACCGAGAGGCTGGCCAACGGAGACTTAGCGTCTCCATGACTCGGGCAGGTAGAGCCGACCCCCGGCAGCCGCAGTCCTGGCAGCGTTTGCCCTGGTGCCAGCTCCATGGAGGACATGGTTGCCGGGGGCCCCATGCAGGGTGGGAGTCACAAAGCCACATGGTCCCCAGGCTCCGGGTACCTGAGACCCCATCGGGCCCAACTGGGACACAGGCAGTAACCTAATGAGAACTGATGGATTCTTCTTCTTTTTTAATCATCACCTGAGGATATTTTTCCATTGATTTTTAGAGAGAGTTGAAAAAGAGGGAAAGACAATGAGACATATCATTGTGAGGGAAACATTGCTGGGTTGCCTCCTGCACGTGCCCTGACCAGAATTGAACCTGGGACCCTTCAGTCTGCAGGCCGACGCTCTAGCCACTGAGCCAAACCGGCTAGAGCAGAGCTGATGGGTTCTGAAAAGGAAGGTGAATACAGGAATGCTGCTGCCTTAGCTATTCCAGCAGCCGGGACAGTCCACACAGAGTCGCCCAGGTGGGCCAGCTTACCTGGCCAGGATGCAACGTTTTCCACACCAATAGCAAAGTGTCTCTTATAAATAAAAGCAATTCTCTTTTTGTCAGAACTTTATATTTCATGAAGGTTTTTCAATTTAAAAATATATATGTTTTATTTATTTTTGGAGAGAGAGGAAGGGAGAGAGATAGAGAGAAACATCTATTGGGGATCGAGCCCGCCACCCGGGCATTGCCATGACGGGGCATCAAACCAGGAACTTCTTGGTTCTTGGATCAACACTCAACCCTCGAGCCACATCCAACCACTGAGCCACACGAGCCTGGTATGTTTTTCAATTTTTTAGATTATTATTTCCACAGTTTACCAAAGGGTGAACAGCTGACTGTTCTAGTTCCCACCTTATTTCTGGCAAAATTAGGAGACGGTGGAGTCAATTACCATCTGCCAGACACACAGCAAGTCAGTGGTAAAATCTAAGTGAGAGCTCAACATCTCTGTGAGGGCTTGACTTCCCTTTTGTCCATTGACCCCCACACACAAATAATATTCAATAGACTAGGAGCCAGGCACTCCACAGCACACATTCTACCATCTTATAACCTTTCAGGAAATCCTTGAAACACCCTAGACCAGCAGTTCTCAACCTGTGGGTCGCGATCCCTTTGGGGGTCGAACAACCCTTTCACAGGGGTCGCCTAAGACCATCGGAAAAACACATATATAATTACATATTGTTTTTCTGATCAATCGCTTTGCTTTAATTATGTTCAATTTGTAACAATGAAAATACATCCTGCATATCAGATATTTACATGACGATTCATAACAGTAGCAACATTACAGTTAGGAAGTAGCAACGAAGATAATTTTATGGTTGGGAGTCCCCACAACATGAGGAACTGTATTAAAGGGTCGTGGCATTAGGAAGGTTGAGAACCACTGTCCTAGGCCGTAAAGTCCTATTATGAGTAGTCGGGCACCAGCTCTTCCAGGTGAGATGTTTTCTGCATCTTTAATGACCTGCTTGTCGTCTTTTATAACCCAAAGTTATGATTTTGGTACTTTGGGAAATAATTATTAATTTATATTTACAAAAAACAAAACACACTCGAATTACAACCTCTGCGATACGCATGGCTTTGGGATTGCACACCTCGCGTCTTTGGACAGGAGCTGTCAAGCATCAAATCCTCGCCCTGCCTCGCTGGCAAGCACACTTCCTCGCTGCCTAAAGGTTTAAAGCCACACAGATTGTCTGAGCCAGTAAGTTGATTTGGTGAGCGCAGGATGCTAATGAGCCTCTGATCCGTGCAGAGGCCACCGCGCCACAGCCCGCACCCCTCACCCCGCCAGCTGTCTCACAAATGCCTGCCATTGGCCACAGGGAGGACCGGCCGGCCGGGGGTGGGGACGGTGATTTGGTGCGCAGGATGCTAATGAGCCTCTGATCCGTGCAGAGGCCACCGCTCCGCAGCCCGCACCCCTCACCCCCCTCACCCAGCCAGCTGTCTCACAAATGCCTGCCATTGGCCACAGGGAGGACCGGCCGGCCGGGGGTGGGGATGGATCAGTGCAAATCCATCATCGCTCCAAGTGCATCGCTCAGGTGCCGGCCTTCCGCCTGACCGGCCAGCCGCACGTGCCAACGGAGAAACGCTCTTTAACATCCGTGTTGTTTTTAGGGAAGATTTGTGTGTGTGTGTTTTTTTCTTGTGCTGAAAAGAAATGTAGACTGGTGTCTCCTTGATGGCTCGGGCTTTTTAAAGGTGTTGTGTCCACATCCAGCCGGTGTGGCTCAGCAGCTGAGCACCAACGTATGAACCAAGGTTATGGCTCGATTCCTGGTCAGGGCATGTGCCTGGGTTGCGGGCTCGATTCCCACTGGGGGGAGGGCAGGAGGCAGCCGATCCATGATTCTCTCTCATCATTGATGTTTCAGTCTTTCTCTCCCTCTCCCTTCCTCTCTGAAATCAATAAAAAATATAAAACAATAATACTAAAATAAAAGAAAGGGTTGTGTCCAGTGACATGGGGGTGCAGGAGGAAGCTCCCAGGGCTGAGGGGAACTTGCAGGCCCCTGGAGACTGCCCGCCAGGGTGAGTGATGGTGGGCATGTGATGGCAGCGCCCAGCAGCTGGGCCCCGTGGGGAGGCAGGGGCGATGTGCAGCAGCTGGACAAACGCAGGGGGTCAGGCGGCGTTTGTGGACACTCAGTGGTGCCTTAGCTATTCCACCGCCTCCTCCCCGAGCGCTCCTGGCTGTAGGAGACATCAAAGCCCATTCACCAGGAATAGCACCCAGGGGCTGCCCTATGCATAATCGCCCTCCCAGGATGCTGGCCCCGAGAGACTGTCTCCTGGGGGCTCCACGCCTCCCAAAGGCGGCATCGAATTCCTCCACGCGTGTTATTTCTGGGAGAAGGAAAGGCCCACGGTACCGCTGTATTGAGAAGGCAGCGTTAAAAGCAGTGTTCCTTGGCCATCCACATTCTCTTTCTGATGAAAATGCCTCTTTAACACGCAACAGATTTTTTTAGGCAGCGCCTACAATATCCGGGGATTGAGGACAAGGGCTAACACGTAGGACCTCACCTGGGCTGGGCTCTCCAGGCCTCCATCTCGGCTCCAGATTACGCCCCTTTTCTTATTACGTCCGGGGTCTGGATGTATTCGCGATGGGAGAGAAATTATTTCATTATCCAAAGGCCTTTTATGAGAAAAAAAAATGAATTTTTAAAAGACAAGCAAACCAAGTCTCTAAGGTTTAGGAGCTAGGGTTATTATTTTTTAAATGGCTGATGTTGAAGAAGATCAGTGGTTTGCAACCTTGGCTGCACATTAGAAGCACCTGGGAATCTTTAAATTCCTGATTTCTGGGCCTCATCCTCCGGAAATTCTGTTCCTGTGTTACTAATGTTGTGGCCCCACCCCGTAACAAAGAAACGGAATTTCTGGAGGATGAGGCCTAGAATTCAGGAATTTAGAGATTCCCAGGTGATTCTAATGTGCAGCTAAGGTTGAGAACCACTGAAGTAGATGGACATGAGCAGGGAACTCACCCCTATCTGGTCAGAGGAAGAGGCATGATACACTGGGGGGGACCTTGGCAAAGGGGTTAAAAGGCCATTTTGCGCAAAAGGAGGTTCCAGTTTTGTGCGCAAAGTGCTTGAACCCAAGGCAGAGAGCAGTGTTGCCTCAAGCCTGTTTCCTTTTTAAAGGAGTTGGGCTCCGAAAGCTCACTTAGGCGGCTGCCCTGTGGGATTCAGGATGCTCTCCCCTCAGAATGTAAGGCCTCGCCCTGGTCGGGTGGTTCAGTTGGTTGGAATGTTGTTCTGTACACCAAAAGGTTTCCGGTTCTATTCCTGGTCAGGACACATACCCAGGTTCCATTCCCGGTCCCTGGTTGGGGCGGGTATGGGAGGCAACTGATCTGTGTTACAGTGGGGCCTTGACTTACGAGTTTAATTCGTTCCGTGACGGAGCTCAGAACTCA
>NW_006286241.1:1267507-1267908 GCF_000327345.1 Myotis davidii
GCATCTTGAAAATGCTTTCCTTGGCTCCATGGCCTCAGGGCCGTGCACCCTTCCTGGCTCCTCCCTGAGCCATTGGTGCTTCATGATCTTTGGGGCCAGCTCCCTCCTTGGGACTCCCTGCAGGTCCCCTCTGTCTGGTCCCCATCTCTGCGTGGCTCGCTACCTCTCCTCCCCGGGGAGGACTCCGTGCCCACAGGCATCCCCCACACCACGCTCTGAATCACCCTCACTGGCTTCCCTTCTCTCCGGAGCCCTCTGACCCCCTCAGATCCCACAGAATCACGTCCCCATTCTGTTCATCAGTCTCTCCCACCGGGAGGTGGGCCCCTGGACAGGGATTTCTGCGGATTCTGTTCCCTGCTGTGTCTGGGCACCTAGAGAAGTGCTTGGCCCATAGTCAG
>NW_006286241.1:1268026-1271582 GCF_000327345.1 Myotis davidii
GGCACGTCCATGGCATACTCAGCCCCGGGCACCTCATGTGCCACACCAGCTCGGCCTGGTTCAGTGACCCTGGGTGGGGGCGTTGAAGGATGGAGAAAAGACAGACAAGAGAAGAAAGCTGGGTCTGGGTGGGATGCTGCTCCCAGATGGAGAGACAGCACCAGCGCCCACCAGCCGTGTCTTTATTTTATAGCAGATTCCACGAGGCAAAGTAAGGGCGTGGTCAAGATGTTTACAACATTCTCCTGGGTTTCAGTCCTACTCAGCTACATGCACCTGAACTCCAAGCCCCTATGACTCAGGCACATGGGGCCACGTGTTCGGACCATAGGTTCAAGCTCACAACTACAGCTGTTGGCTATCATTGTGCTGGGAGGGCCCTGCCCTCCAAGCTGGGACTTGCACGTGGCCATGGGAGGACTGTGCCCTCTCATGAGTCTGAGGCTTGAACCTGTCCAAACACTGTAGCCGCTCTCCACACGCCAGGTGTGTTAGCTATTCTTTGAGATCTTCAGAGCTCGGTGATAACGTTGGGGACCAAATCCCAGCCTCTGTCCCGTTGCCTGGGCCACGGCTTCTGGTGCCTGGTGGTTGTTGCGCTAAGTGGGCACCTCTGTCCTGAGGCCGCCCCCTCTGGACCTGGCCCTGTTCCCGGGGCTTCCTCCTTTCAGTCCCTGGGATCTGCTTGAGGGCTTCCTGAGTATCCGCTCAGCTCAGACACTGAGAACTCCTCTGACCCTGCAGGAAAGTGAGCAGAGGACCTGTGGCATCCTTTCATCTACTGGGCTGCACCGCACTGGTAGGCAGAGGTGCGGCCACGTGGGGTGGGGATGGGCTCTCCAGGGACTGGGGGAGGGAGCCCCTGGGGGCGTGGTGGAGACCTCCTCCTGCGCTGCCACAGCCTGGAGGCAGATGGTCCCCACAAGCCGAGCACAAGCCCACCCCCCCCTTGAATTCCCATCTTATTTCTGGCAAAATTAGGAGACGGTGGAGTCAAACACCTTCTGTCAGACACACAGTACGTCAGTGGCAAAATCTAAGAGCTCAACGTCTTTGTGAGGGTTTGACTTTCCTTTTGTCCATTGAGCCACACACACAATTAATATTCAATAGACTAGAAGCCAGACACTCCCACACCACACATTCTACCATCCTAGACCAGTGGTTCTCAACCTGTGGGTCGCGAACAATGAAAATACATCCTGCAGATCAGATCTTTACATCACGATTCACAACAGTAGCAACATTACAGTTATGAAGTAGCAACTAAAATAATTTTATGATTGGGGGTCCCCACAACATGAGGAACTGTATTAAAGGGTCGTGGCATTAGGAAGGTTGAGAACCACTATCCTAGGCCGTAGAGTCCTATTTTGAGTAGTTGGACAGAAGCTCTTCCAGGTGAGATGTTTTCTGCATCTTTAATGACCTGCTTGTCATCTTTTATAACCCAAAGTTATTATTTGTTACTTTGGGAAATAATTTTTAATTCATATTTACAAAAAAAAAATAAAACTAGAATTACAACCTATGCAATACGTATGTCTTTGGATGGGAGCTTTCAAAAGTTAAATCCTGCCCTGGCCAGTTTGGCTCAGTGCATAGAGCACTGACTCACGGGTTCTGGGTTCGATTCTGATCAAGGGCACATGCCCAGGTTGTGGGCTCGATCCCCAGTAGGGAGTGTGCAGGAGGCAGCCAATCAATGATTCTCTCATCATTGATGTTTCTCTCTCTCTCTTCCTCTCCCTTCCTCTCTGAAATCAATAAAAATATATATATATTTTTAAAAATATCAAATCCTAACCTTCTATCAGACAGATAGCTCTAGGCAAAATGTTCAGGTTTGCCTAGAGTTACCTGGAGACACCACCCAGTTTGCTCTGTACCGTCTGGGTGTCTCTGGTTCCAAGTGTGCCCCATAGCTTCAGACGTCAATTTCTAAGGTTTATGTTGAATTAATTTCCTTTTTGCGTGTCAGGCAAATCCTGAGATCACCTTTGAAATTTTAGACAGGGGCAGATGTCACCCAATGTGGCTGGCAAGCGTTCTGCACGCCATTTGTTGCGTGTGGTCCTTGTTTTCCCTTTTGCTTCTTTTGTTCCCCCCCTCCTCTTTCTTTTAAAAAAATCACCATCGCACTATAAAACCAATTAAAACAAACTTTTCAAAGACTCTGATTTCCTGGCGGAGATATTGCCACCTCTGACTTTCTCTGATGCGCGAGATAAGACTTTCTGATTAACTGGGGGTGAGATGTTTATCCAATCTGTTCGTTTTATACCTTATGCGTGTACTGCGTCTTCATTTTCATGCCATGTCAGGGGCACCTACTCTCTGAAATTAATAAATACAATACATACCATCGACGTGTGAAATTTCAAAAGAAAAAAACCCAAAACGCATTTCCATCGTTTGACATACAGAAATGTACGCGCACACTTTTGAAATCTACTGTCAAATCATTTCACATCTGTACCTAAAGCAAACAGACATCATGCTAACAGCTTGTTAGAATTCAGAAATGCCACCCGCTAATCAGCCCACCTGTGGCATTCCAGGCCTTCTTGCGCGCGGCAGAGCCGGCTGCCAAGAGCCTTGACAAGAAAATGTATATTAAATTATGAATAAGATCGGGGATACTGTACAGTGAGGGGCGAGGCGAACGCGCCACGTGTGGCCGATGACACGCTGTACCTTTCCATTCGAACGCCTGCCTAGAGGTGACCTCGCCCCGTCCCCGTGTGCCGTAAATGCCGAACCTTCTGCTAGTCTCTGGATGAGACATCACCGGGGAGGTTTTTGCATCAGGGTTTGGTTGTGTGTGGCTGGCAGGGGCTAAAACCAACACCAAGGAGAAGAAGAAACGCAGAGAGCAAATTTTTTAACTGATTTGAACAGAAACAACCCCATTTTTACTATCCGATTCTCTCCTGCATCTCAGAGTAAAACAAAGGGGGTGTCCTGTAGTGATGATGACAACCAAATCCAATCATGGGGTATTCTCTAAAACACTAAGAAAATGATCTTTTGAGCTTCTTAGCAAAAAAAAAAAAAAAAAAAAAAAAAAAAAGTCAAATAAAAAGGAAAAGTGAAATAAAGCTACTAAGATTCCAGGGAAAAAAAATGGGGCAAAAGATGCCACGCCTGGAAGCTCATGAAATGGGGGGTAAGCGTGACATTGCACACACGATTACATTTCTCCCGATTATTAATTTCTATAGACTGTCCACTGATGTGCCCGCAGAAGCTATCTTCTCCGGGGGTCTGTGCGTAAGAAATGCGATTTTAGCATCTGTTCTTTCAAGGCTCTGTGCTCTGGGAAGGCAGTGTGTGTTGCCATAAATCTAGGTCATTAATTTGTATCTGTTCTTTGTTTATTTAAGAAACAGGACAAAAGGGCAGCTGCTGAAACATTTGGCGGTGCCGAGGGGTAGTGCACACGACCAGCTTGAGTTTGTATCCACAGCTACAGGACAGGAGTTTATGGAAACACTTTGCCAAGCCATGTGGTGTTCGGCTCCCCGTTGCATCAATACCCTTTTAATTACCTGAT
>NW_006286241.1:1271599-1277454 GCF_000327345.1 Myotis davidii
TTGGGGGGGAGGGGGGAGTTAGAGAAAAGTGTCAGTGCAAACGCCTAAGAACCTGCGGATAATCAGATTTTTTTAAAAAAGGGAAACATCCTAATACGACGTCTGGCAATTATGGAATATCAATATAATCCTGCCACTGGCGAAGTTAACACAGTGACCCATATAATTTGATGCGTATAAGCTGACGCACAGTAATCTCCAGGAAATTGATTGTTAACATCATTTCATGCCCCGAGAGCGGCCATTAAGGGCAGGAGCATTCGAAAGGCGTGCTTGTCTCTGGGAAGTGTTGGCGAGGTTTTATTTATTATCATACCCCTCCTGGAGTTAGTCAATCAGGTGTGTTTAGAAAGGTCACCGGCTGCTGGTTGATACGGAAGCCTTCGCACTGTAATTCAAACGGATCACAAAATACAGCCGCATTTTCAAGGCCGACCCGGTCTAAGCTACTTCAAATGAACAACATGGAGGCAAAGTTCTGAATTTGGAAATAATCGTGGTGATGATGATGATGATGATGATGATGATGATGATGGTGATGATGTGACAAGAAATGGTAAGACTTCGTAAAAGGCTGTCTTTGAAAATTATGAGTTTTCTATTCAGAGCTACTTATTGGAAATAAGAGAAAGAAAAGAAATTTATCACAAATGAGTATAATTCCCAAAGAAAATTTTCTGCCTAGAATCGTTTGTCTTTTGAAAAAAATATAAAGCCACCTTTGCATCTTTCTAGAACTCTCTCCCTGGGAGAGGGTGTGGTTACTTGTCAATGTTGAGTTTGCTTCTCTTGAGCAAACCTGTTGGATGAGACATAAATGACTCGGGGGCCCAGGGAGCCACCTGTGGTGTTGATGAGCTTGGTGAGGGTGTGATGGAAATTTATTTTCTGGGAATAAATGTAATTTCTTTTTTTTCGTGGAAGGTTTTTGCACGTGAGTAGAAATAGTCTTGTTTTTTCAGATGCGCTCTGTTGAGGGAGTCAGAACTGGAAATGTGGTCCAAAGCAGGGATTGCTCTTTCAAGGGCAAAATCAAGGCCCTTTCCGGACACTGGGAACCTGGGGACACGCGGGCACTTGTTTGGGGGGGGCTCTCCTCCCGGCATCCCCGCAGCAGGCAGCCGTCGGAGAGGGCCCCAGACCCAAGACCCTTAGGAGGACTCTCAAGCGAGTCGTGTCCGCCATCTCATCGGACGCTGTCTTGGCGTTCATCATGAGGGTCACAGGCAGATCCTGGACTCTCGCTCTCAGAATGAATGCGAACTTGGTCCAAAGAGAATGCGTTCTTTCCTTCCATGACATCGATTGGGATCAAGTGGCACAGAAAAAAAATTAAGGGTCAAACCACACAGTCCCTAGGAATCGCTGAGTAGACTCTTCCCTGGACATCAGTGAAGAAAGAAAGGAAAACAAAATCAAGGACATAGAAGATCTCACAAGAGTTCTTATGCTCTGAGCCTGTGTTTAGAGGAGGAAGCACGTGAAGGGTGCGTCCCACAGGTGCGTACGCCAGGAATACTACCTTACGTCATTAACAAACCATTGGCTGGCTCCCAACCCACATCTCTCTATGCGGCACCTGCTACATAGAAGAGACAGGACAAGAGGAAGCAGGGCATCACCATATCTAATACTCTCTGGAACGTAGTTTACACTTTAAATAGTGAAATATTTCTCATCTGGAACCTTGCTGTGTCTCAAGTAGAATCCCTACACTCCATCTGTAAGCTCAGATGAATTTAAAGCTTTTTGGTAAAAATTTAGTCAAGTATTATTAAACCAAGGGGGGCAGGAAACCCTCAGAATTTATGTCTTAAGGAAACTGATCCCTGACTCGCCACTGAGCGGGGCACAAAACACTTTGTGCTTGTCCTGTCCGGCCGTTATGTTTCAGGTCTCTTCATCGCCATGTTTTTCTTTTATGTCTGACCCCATCCAGACGTCTTTATATTCCCCCACACTGGCCCTTCCCCAAGGGTTTAATGGATGAAACACACACACACACACACACACACACGGTAAGATGCTGGATTCCCACTCCCCTAGGATAGCCAAAAGGCATCTATGTAGTTACTTACTGGGCTGTCTATGGGTATAAAGGAAATGTATTCTATAGATACAGGAAGATAATATTTATGTGGGAGAGAAGTCATCTGGGTCTGCTACCTATAGCTCTTCCATTCTCTAGTCTTGCTCGTTTTTCAATTCTATTCCACCTCTTGGCTGTTGAGCTCCTCCTCTTCCCTCTGTCTCTTCCTCCCAACCCCAGCTCAGAGCCCACCATCTGATCATCCTCCCGGGTAGTGGTGGCCTTTGGGGTGCAGCCTAGGTGTTAAGTGAGCGATTATTCATTGTGATCTCCAAGCACGAAAGCCCTCCTCTCCCTTATAGAGACTCCACTCCCTAGAGAACCGTTTGGCAGCATTTCCTCAAAGTGGGATAAAAAAATGCAGCACATTTTTATTAAAAAAAAAAAAAAACCCACATGGCATCTCTCAGGAGACTTTTGATGCAGGTTCCATTTCTGTGAAGAGGAGATGCGTGTTGTGGTGGGAAAATCATGAACTGGGACTCAACAGAGCTCCCTTCCAGGCTGGCTCTGCTGCTTGCTAACTAGGGGATCTTGCACAACTCATCTCCCTCTCTGAGGGCCTTGGGTCCCCGGAGTAAAATCAGAAAATGGGGCCAGGAGACATCCAAGGTCCTTCCCGCTCGAACACTCCCTGAGTGCAGGAAGTGGGGTTCCCGAACACCAAAAGGAGGCTTTCGTCAAAACTAGAATTTGATGGCTCATGAGGAAGTTGTAACTCAGGCTTCTATCCTTCTGGTATTTTACCTTCAAATCACAGAAATGTTGCCCCCTTTGCCAAGGTTTCTCTAGAAAGAACATCGAATAATCATTTATGCCCGGCTGGCATGGCTCAGTGGTTGAACATCGACCTATGAACCAGGAGGTCATGGTTCGATTACCAGTCAGGGCACATGCCCAGGTTGTGGGCTCCATCCCCAGTAGGAGGTGTGCAGGAGGCAGCCCATCCATGATTCTCTCTCATCATGGATGTTTCTCTCTCTCTTTCACTCTCACTTCCTCTCTGAAATCAATAATAAAAAATGTATTTAAATAACAATAATAATAATCATTTAAAGTACACATTCTTCCTTTGGGGGGGCAAAGCCTATCGAGTGAGATGCAACAGATTTTTTAAAAATGATCCCCTTATAATTGTATCTACTTTATTGATGAATACTACAAAGTAGAAGGCTTCTTCTGAGAAATCACTTTAAAAGGAAAAGATTTTTTATTTTAAAGCTACAGTAAGATCAACCCATAATTATGTCTATGTAGCTATTTACCTATATGCATATTATATCATTCAAAAAATGAAATTAGAAAACTGTCCTTTTCTCTTGTCTCAATAAATGCTCTATAAGTGTTGGGAAGCGTTGCATATTGGGATGCAGTTCGCACTGTAGAGCACGCATGTCAAGCTCAAAGGCTAACATGGGCCAAATAAACAAGGCATGCGGCCCGCGGGCTGTGAGTCTGACGTGCTTGCTGTAGGGGATCCAGAACCCAAGAGTGAGCACAGCTGCTCCATATCTGCACGGGGAAAGGAAAGGAAAGAGGAAAGGAGGGAAGAGAGAGGAAGGAAGGAAAAGCAGACAGGCATGGTCGATTGCCCTTACCTGCATTTGTGCCGATGTCCGCAAAATCCATGTTCCCCCGTGTTGGGGGGCATGTCCATTGCTGCCCCTGAGCTTAGAAACTGCAAGAGCAAAGTGGGGGAACCATGGTGCTTTCCTACCCAGCACACTAGAAGCATTGTGCCCCAGTTATATGAAGTCGCCCAGAGAGCCTTTTAAAAAGAATCGTTTGATGGTTGATGCTTAGGGAAGTAGAAGTGATTTAAGGCAGCGTTTTCCCCATCTCCAGCTCAGCACAAAGTAGCACACCAGGAAACCCTCTCTAAGATGTGGGTACATGCCCTGGCCCCTTTTGGCTCAATGGATAGAGCATCAGCCTGCGGACTCGAGGGTCCCGGGTTCGATTCTGGTCAAGGGCATGTACCTTGGTTGCAGACACATCCCCAGTGGGAGTGTGCAGGAGGCAGCTGATGGGTGTTTCTCATCGATGTTTCTAACTCTCTATCCCTCTCCCTTCCTCTCTATAAGAAATCAATAAAAAACACACACCATATTTTAAGATGTGGGTACAAGCCAAGCTCTTCCCAACCTACAGATGCCTGTGTTCCCGAGGCTCTCCCTTCTCCCATCCATTAGTCCACCCGCATTTCTGGCTGCCCTACCAGAGCAGGCCCCAACCCAAAGTCGGGCTGCTTGCAGCATCTATTTCACTCTCTCCCTGGACACCGTCTCATTGCAAGCCCACTCCCTGTCATAGCAATCCTTCCTTCGCTTCTCACATTCCAGACCGTGATCTGGAGCCTCCCCCTAAGGCCATGCGTTCCCTCCTTTGACCGTTGATTTGGTCAGGAACACGCTCATCCTGCCCTCCCTACGTGGGTTACATAAAACGTGAACATTTTCCAGTAAATTAAAAAAACACACACACATTTGCAAAATACTGGACTGTCCTACAGAGCCCAAATCCACCTGAAAATAACATTCGTCATGGGCAAGCCATCTCTTAGATCATTTAAACCCAGTGGTTCTCAACCTTCCTAATGCCGTGACCCTTTAATACAGTTCCTCATGTTGTAGTGACCCCCAATTTCATTGTTACAAATTGAACATAATTAAAGCATAGTGATTCATCACAAAAACAATATGTAATTATATATGTGTTTTCCGATGGTCTTAGGCCAGTGATGGCGAACCTTTTGAGCTCGGCGTGACAGCATTTTGAAAAACCCTAACTTAACTCTGGTGCCGTGTCACATATAGAAATTTTTGATATTTTCAACCATAGTAAGGCAAAGCATTCATTATGAGAGCATTTGAGCAGAATCTTGGGGGAAGATCCGACTGCAGATTAATATTTTTGATATTTATTTTATATATTTATATGCCATTTAACAAAGAAAAATCAACTTAGGTGACCCCTGTGAAAGGGTAGTTCGACCCCCAAATGGGGTCGCGACCCACAGGTTGAGAACCGATGATTTAAACCTCTTTCCACTCAAAACTTCCCAAGGTACTTGGGGACTTCTGGTACTTACGCTGTTATTAGAATCATGCGATTTACATCTCAACCCGGATATCATACAGATTTTGAAGTTACATAAAGAAGCTAATTTTTCAGCTCATGGTAATTCCCTAAAGTTATAATAATTCAACATCTAAATCTATGGATTTGATAGCCAAGCTTATAAATTACTGAAGCGACCTTAGCTGTAACTTATTGAGGATTTATTCTGTACTAGGCAGTGTGCTAAGCATTGTCTCACGGCATTTTCTTAACAAACTTAGTCCCACCCTAGTCAACAATTTGCCCAAGATCACACAGCTAGTAAAATCTTAGAACAGGGGCCAAGGCTTGACACCTAAAACAATACTTTTAATCAGTCTACTAAACATGAAAATATGTAGCGTAGACTTCTTAAAGGGCCTAACTGTAGGTTGGGAAAAAGCTTGGCTTGTACCCATATCTTAGAGTAGAAATATGGACTTTGAAGCAAAGCATTCATAACGAGAGCATTTGAGCAGAATCTTGGGGCAAGATCCGACTGCAGATTAAGAGGTAGTCGATTCTGGTCTGCATGGGCACAGTGGTCTCACACAGAGGATGGTAAATGCTATTCATACACTGGAGGGGAATAAATGGATATTTGCTGGAATATGAAAGATGTAGGTTAAGTGCATAAAATATTTTCCCATAGTAGAGAGTTGTGAGA
>NW_006286241.1:1277510-1304728 GCF_000327345.1 Myotis davidii
TGTTTCACTGTAGTCCTGTAAGACAAGGGATAGATTTTCCTTTGAGCAGAAGTAAAGATCCGAAGGAACTAGGGGACTTCCGGTGCTTAGCACAGGATTCTGTAGTCATCGCACAATTCTAAATAGTATCCTGGCCTTCCATTCTTTTAGTGACAAGTCATTTGAGATACATCATGTGTGCAGACCCCAGTAAGATGAGCCTGGGAGTCAAAATTGGATGAGATTCCATGATTTCTGAACCTTACAATGACAGTTCAGACAAGAAATGAGTCATTGCAGAAGGACGGGCATGAATCAAGTAAAAGGATCTTACCCTGATTTAATATTTGCTAATTAAATACACTTTGACCCGTCTCTTTTCTATTCTGGAGGTTCAAGATTCAATCCTATAAAGCTTCTGAAAAAAGGGGGGAAAATTCCCCCTTTTCATGAATCCCATAGGGGAGGCAATTTTTTAAATCATTGTCAAGCCCTTAACTTTATAGCTCTATTCGGAAAGCTTAAGACATTTTAAAAAGCTGCTCTTTGAAACAATACATTTTTACTTTTTAAAGCAGTTAATAATTAACCAAAGGGAAACAAATCTTGCTGTATGCAGCAGATGAATTAGGAATTCAAGATCTATTCAAGTAACATCTGTGGAAGGTACTAATCCAGCCACACTAAGCAATCTACTTTGTTAGCGTCATAGGTTTGGGCACTTCGGAGGGAGATGGCGTTTGAGATCAAGTCAGAGATAAATTAGTCTGTGGAGTGTTAGAATTTTAGTAAAACTTGCAACCCTGATCCATAGAACTGTTTTCTGGTGATTTCGTAAGGCTCTAATAGCTTACTCCAAAGAACAAAATAAACTGATGAACAACAACAACAAAAATAGATCATTATTTTGACACTAACAAACATGGGAAGACCAGGGAAAGTCTAGTGGGCTGGACTGTGCTTGTGACCCATCAGGTCTAGCTTTTACATCTAATTTACTGGACAAGATAATCACTGTCTTTTTTCTTTCAATCATGGGAAACAGCATTCCCTGTGTGTCTTGGAGGGAGCTAGTCTGTTCTTTTAAGAAGCAACAACAACAGTGCCCTAACACCCCTCGTGCCCTTCAGTTTTAAGAAAAATATACATGAGTGACGGATTTGAGCAAAATCCATACTTAATCCAGATTGCAAATTGCACAATGGGTTCAGAGAGTTTGTTTTTATTTTGGTGCTTAGCTCTTCAATCCGTCCCCTGGACTCTTGTCGGAGGCTCCGATTTGAGTGTCCCTCTTCAATATTTTCTTGATTAATTTAAGCTTGTAATTTGAGGTTTGAGACTGATTATCCAGCTTTTTACACAGCAGTACACCCCCCCACCCTCCTCGCCCTCCTCATTTAACACATCACAGAGAACTGAGTGTCAGGCTTCTGTCTCATATGTTCCACAATTCTGTGTTCTGGTTTGATGCTGGCAGAATTCAGATGCCGCTCTCCTTCGAGACGAATAGCGATCTCTCCAAGTTTCATAAAACAAATGCTTGTGACTTATAGGAATTAGAAATGCAAATATTGAAGTGCTTTAGAGGAGCCCATGGTCCCTTTTTTTAAAATTCCGAGGCGTGGGCAATTAAACTGACCTCCCTACACATTGCAGGTAACATTCTAGATTGCCCAGGAATGCAAGGAGAATGGGGCCCTCAGACAGAGGATGGAGAGAGAGAGAAAGAGAGAGAGAGAGAGAGCAATGAGGAGAGAGAATCATGCATGGGCCGCCTCCTGCATGCCCACGCTGTCATGGTTTCCCGTTTGGACAGATGAGCACAGCGCTCACACGGCCGTGCGTGCTTGTGCGTCTGTCCATCTGATACCGAAAAATAAGGCAGCATTTAGGTGTCTGGAAGCATCGCTGTCAGCTGTTGAAGTCTCCACTGTTGATGCCAATTGTGTTTTCCCACATGGCCTCCAAATCTGTTTCAATAAAAATGTCAAACACTCATGGTTTCTGAAGTTGTGGGGGGCATTTGAGGTGACGTACATAGGCGGGGACAACATCTCAACTGTCTCTTATCCCCCACAATGCCTAGCACAGGGTTCTGCTCAACTGTTATGGGTTAGCAATGGAATAATGGATGCATCTAGTTCAACTGCTATCCCAACGCAGACACCGCTGCTTTGCACCCCTGACTGTCTCACTACCTTCTTTTATTGTTGCTTACCTACCTCCTGAGGGTGAGCCAAAGCTGGTCCAGCTGTTAATCCTGATCTGCACTTGGGCGAGTTGTCTGTTCCTTTTCCTACAGGATATTCCTTCTAATCTTTTAAGGCAGTTATCATATCCTCCCTTAGCTATCTCCAGAATGTTTCCCCATTCCTCCTGCCATTACTTATGCCCTTGGCTGTATAATAAAGAGGAGATTGCTAGGAGAGTGCCCAGGAAACTTACATTTCTGTCTCCCTCCCCCCGCCCTCCCGGGTGATTTATGAGTGATGTGACATTTGGTGAGTCACTTAATCTCTCTAGGAATTTATAGATTCATTATAAACAGCCTATTAATATTTATCTGCTTACTTGATAGCATTGCTTAGGGGATCAAGCCTTCTGAAAATTATAAGATGTTATGGAGACATAAGATATTATTAGTAGTAAGAGGTAGTTTGCAGGTACTTCAGCTATCTGTATCCGTCCTGTGGCCACACCTATCGTTTGTCATTTTGTTCCTTAAAATGTAGTGACCGGAATTGAATTCACTGTTCCATCCATGGCGGCCTTGACCAGAGTACAGCAGAGGTTGAGAGGAGGAGAGAGGAAGAAGTGACCTCACGTTATGAAAACTTACATGTGCCAGGTCCTCCCTTCTTTATTTCTTTTGATAACTCTTTCAGGCATGTATGATATAGGTAAATAAAGAAATCCTTAAACATTTAAAGTAATTTGCTCATGTCACCTAGACCAACTTGACTCATGCTCCTTCTATTTTGTCATGTTGCCCATAAATCCATTGTTCCCATAACTGGGACACTCTACTTCTGTGATTGGAGCATTAGATAGTGACAACTTTTTTTTTTTTTTTTTGCCCTTGGCTGGAGCATAATGGTAACTCATGTTAAGGGTGCAGTAGGCTAAGGGCTTTAGCTTCTCATTTTTATTTTGTTCCACATCTATTTCTATTCACCCAGTACTCAGAGAACAGGTTTGGAGGAACCCAAATTCAGGTTCTTTCATAGATCCATTCTGAACTTGACATGATTTCACCTTATTCACAACCTCTCTCTGTTTCATAATTTATTCTACATTTTTATTGGGGATAAATATCGAGATTACCAATTTTCAGTTTTTCTATGTCTTGTTATCCTTCCTTTTGAAAATAGAGACATTTGTCCATCCATCCTCTCATTCTTGTCTTCTTATTTTCTCTTCTTCCCTCTGTTTTCCCTTCCTTCTTAAGTGAGTTTTACATGTAAACCCCTCAGAAGAGTGCCACAAACAACATGCTAAAAATGTTACTATTATTATTCAGTTAACAAGTCATGATTAAGCATTTCCTATGTAGTAAGGGCTGTGCAGGTGCTGGGTAAATGTTGGGGAAGGCCAGTGCAGGGAAAGATAAAGCCTTAGGGTAGTCAAGAACACTCTTTGAAGACGTGACCTGAAGAATGAGAAATCATACAACATGAGAAATTTCCTGGCAGTGGGATCCTGAGACCACACCTGTCATTTCTCCTAGAACCTGAGGTACAAGTTTAAATTCACACAAAAAACAGCTAAACACACAATTAGTAGTTCCTCACTCCACTTGGTCTTTGGTGATGTGCTCAATCGTTTCAAATGTGAAGGCCATTCTCCCTTTTGGAAAAACTAGAAGCCAACTAGAAATGAGGAGTTCCATTTTTTTCATTGCTTAGAAATAAGCCAATCCCTTCTTTCTATGTTCACCATCTCTCTTTAAATGTGGCCTAGTAAGCCGTTTCGGTCATCAGCCTTCTGCGGTAGGCTGAATAATGACGCTCAGAAATGTTGGGTCCTAATCCCTGGAATTAGTCAATGGAAAAAGGGACTTTCCAAATGTGATTAAGGAATTTGAGATAAAGAAATTATGCTGGGGAGCCCGAGCTATACTCACACATGTCCTTCGAAGGGAGAGGCTGAGGGAGATTTGACAGATGGAAGATGAAGAGGCAATGTGACCCTGCAGAGATGGCAGTGGCGTGGCCATGTGACAGTGAATGGGGGCAATCACCGGAACCCGGAAGAGCCGCGGGATGGACGGTCCCCTCGAGTCTCCAGAGGGAGCCCAGTGGCTGCTGACACCTCGATGTCAGCCCAGTGATACCAATTTTGGGACTTCTGGCCTCCAGAACTCTGAGAGAGTCAGCTTCTGTTGTTTAAAGCCACCAAGTTGGTGGCTATTTGTTATAGCAGCCAAAGGAGCTAATACACTCCATATATATATATTTTTTTGTTAATCCTACATGAGGATATTTTTTCCATTGCTTCTCAGAGAGAGAGTGGAAGGGAGGGGGGAAGAGAGAGAAAGAGAGATCACTGTGTGTGAGAGAAAGAGAGATATCAATGTAAGAGAGACACATTGATTGGTTGCCTCCCACACTCATCCATACTGGAGATGGGGAACCAACTAGACCCCCGGTATGTGCCCTTGACTACCAATCAAACCCAAGACCCTTTGGTGTGCAGGCCTACGCTCTTATCACCGAGCAACGTCGGCCAGGGCCACTCATATTTTTATATGTTCCTAAAACTCCAATCTCCTTGGGTTGTGTGTTCTTCCTTCCTTTTTTTTTTTTCCTTAGATGCATATTATTTATGTTTTAATAAAACACATTCCATGTATTTTCTTTTAACATCTGAGCTCACCAAACTGCTATCCTTGCTTCACACTGGTTTCTTTAAAAGTCAGAAAAATAAAACATTGCTTGGGCAGATAACATAATGGTTTTCCAAAGTCTTGCTTCTTGGTTTTTCAGACGTTGGTGGCACAAGAATGTTCACCAGTTATTTTTAAAATAGGAGAACTTTTGTTCAGTAAGTTCATAATGTTGCACCAGAAGTTCTGTTGATGCCAAGAGATGCAATGAGCTAATACCTGGTGGGGGATGCTGGGAGGGAGATGGGTCAAACATGGACCCACAGAGAGCTCAGCTCCTGTCCTCCAACCCCTGTGAGGTCCCATGGCAAAGGCTGCCTTTCTAAAGGGACAGACAGTGTAATGCCTCTTGAATAACCCTATTAGGTGAGTCCCAGTGTGACAGTGGCCGAGAATTCCTGTTTACTTATATCCCTATTCCTGTTCCTTTTTATTTGAAAAGGACATTTGTTATCACTGCCTGTCTAATGTTCAAAATACTCATCTGAGAGAAGTGACTGCATTTCAGAAGAGGCTTGAGCAGCCCATCTATAATGCATGCGTTTGCTCTGCGGACAAGGTATCATACATTGAAACTACGTAGAAAGGAACAGATAGAGGGAAATAATGTATTGCCATCACGTTTACTCCATTCTGCCCTTGGAGCCTTAGGGCTACTGGCCACATCTGGATGTGGGACAGGGGGTTTGGGTGGGAAAGGAGAGGGAAGCAGCTGGAACAGGCAGTGAGTGGGGAGGAGGTAGCGATGGAGAAGGAGACACAGAGGAAAACGGAAGAAGGTTTGACCCAGATTCCCAGCTGCCAAGTCTTTGAATATCAGAACCCAATTAAGTGCTGTCGGGGGGAGGGGCAGAGAAGAGAAGTGTTAGAAGCGTGACGTTCAAGAGTCCACATTTCCGATTCTATTCCTTTTTGGAGCAGGGACCCCAAGGCCCGCTCAGTGCCCACGTCCCACTTTCGGATTCACCTGCGCTTATCTTCAAACAGGGAACGTCTTCCTTCCTTAGTGAGATGAAGCTAATTTATTCCGCCACATGCCTCAGAGACACTTAACCTTGTTATTCGATAGCCGTGTGCTTTCACACCCAGGTAGGAGGAGCTGTCCGACCCTTTTCACCGGGAAAAGCGATGGATTGTTTGAATGGAAAGGATCTGTGACTGTTGGTAGTGGCAGATTTGGGCTGTTTTGTTGTGTTGTGTTTTTAAAATTATGTTTTTATTGATTTCAGAGAGGAAGGGAGAGGGAGAGAGAGATAGAAACAGCAATGATGAGAGAGAATCATGGATCGGTTGCCTCCTGCACGCCCCCCACTGGGGATAGAGTCTGCAACCTGGACCTGTGCCCTGACCAGGAATCCAACTGTGACCTCCTGGTTCATAGGTCAACACTCAACCACTGAGCCACACCGGCCGGTGGGGGTGGCAGATTTGGAAGTGACGAAGGGGTTGCTCAGACTCCCCTCCAAGCGACCAGGCCACAGGAGAGGTGCCACTGCCCGGCTCACTCTTCTATTGATGGGCAAGAATTCTTCCTGATTCCTGATGAGCTAACCCTGATGTATTCACAGAGAGCAGTGGAGTGATGTGAGGGGACTTTGTCTATTTCTCTTACATTTTCTAGGATCAACATCCCTATCGTTGCATTGTGATGTCTTCCCTGAAGTGTCCATCACTGTCCAGCTCTTCGGTTCCATGTTGCTCCTGGGCCTTTATTAAGCATCCACTGAGCAGAGGGCAGGGTGTGGAGCCCCGTGAAGAGCTCAGCACAGGAGCCTGGGTCCTAGGAAGGGGACCCAACACCCACAACCTGCACATGACAAGAACATACAGCCGCATGTTCCTGACGACAGAGAGTTCGATCCAGGAGCTCTCGGCTCTGAAAGACTGCATCAGGGACCCTCGCGGAGCAGCAGGTGGGAGAAGAGGTAACCACAGAGCAGGGCCAGGACTGGGGCAAAGCGAGGGAGGCATTTGCCTCTGGTGCAAAGTTTAAGGAGTGCCAAACACTCAGGAATCAAGATAAAGACTATTGTAACGCAATATTTTTAACAATCCCAATGCCAACATGTTAATAACGAACAAAATGGCAAAATCTTAAAGAAAAACAGGATTGGTATTACTGAGTTTTCCTTTTTTCTCAGGCTTTGATATGGCTTCACTGAGGACTGTTACTGAACCTGTGAGTAGTGGGGCAGAAGAGATGGGCGGCCTGAGTGACAGAGACAAAGATACTGAGAAAGGAGTGGAAACTTCACATTAGGCTGTTACGGAGTTAAGCTTGGCTGGGCAGGTCTAAACAAGGGGATGGAGGGTGAAATGGGGGACAGATGTGAGAGTCATCAGAGGGTGGGATGAAGAATCACAGTGAGGCCCGGCGGGCGTGGCTCAGAGACTGAGCATCGACCTATGAACTAGGAGGTCACGGTTGGATTCCCGGTCAGGGCATATGCCCGGGTTGTGGGCTCGATCCCCATTGTGGGGTGTGCAGGAGGCAGCCAATCCATGATTCTCTCTCATCATTGATATTTCTCTCTCCCTTCCTCTCCTTTCCTCTCTGAAATCAATGAAAATAAAATGAAGAGTCACCTTGAGAACTAACAGGCGAGATTCATCATAGTGAATTATCAAAACTGCGGAGAGCGTCCCATAGAATCATGCTGTATCTGTAGCGTACGGGATGGATGGTGATGGGCAGAAACTGATTTGGGGGGCCGGTTAGGAGAGAAACAGGATGCGCAGATGTCTGCGAAGGGGTAGTTGTGGCAATCAAAAGGAAACATTTCTGAAAGATGTTGTAGTTAAAGAGAACTGGCAGAACCCATCACTTGGATGTGGGGATAAAGGAGAAAGAAGCAGCAGAAGAGATGAGCCATCTGCCAGGCCTCTGGGTAGATGTTAGCCTGCGCGGCCCATGGGGATATCTTGGCAGCGACTGGCACGAAGAGCCGGGAGTAACATTAAAGGGCAAAGTCGGAGAGACAGACTTGGGGGTTGGGTGTTTATGGGAGATTTGACCCCCATTGAAGCAAAGTGCTCAAGAGTAGGGGTTCAGAAACAATGACCGGGAGGTCAAGAGATTGATGTCCGTGTTTCTCAACAGTCGAGTGCTGTTTGCATTTTGGCATAACAAGTCCTTATCCTTTGGGAGCTGTGCTGCGTATCCCTTCCCTGTACCTTCCTTCCAGTAAATGCCAGGATCCCTTCACTACCCTGGGGACCCCACGCGTAGGCAGATTCTCCCCAGGACCGTTAGGAATCCCTCTGGGGAAGAAGAAAATGTGGATTCAGGGGAAGAGATGCCAAGAGATGATAATGTTCAGAAAATCCAGAGACAAGAAAGGTTCCCAAAAGGACGGACAATCACTGGTGTCAGACGTTAACAGAATGATCGATGAATGAGGACACCTTGAAAAACAAAAGACAACTGGGGAGGTGCTACGAGGAGCACCCTTCGTCATTCCCAAACAGCCCGGTGTTGTCTGACACGGTAAGTGATTGGACAGCTGCATTTTTTCAGGAGGACTCCGTGTGTAAGCTTCATTACTGTTCTACAATCTCGGAACCTAGCTCTATTTAAAATGGCACGGATCTAATGTATGTATTATTGGTATAAATGCATATGTCCATGTCAGATGGATGACTCATAAGAAGGAGTTGGTTTTTCTCATCGAAAGTGTTATCTCATTGTTGTGATCTGTCCATTAATGCCATCTGTGCAGCTATTCGTGGGACGACAATATGCAAATACCAGGAAGCTTAGCTAAAATTTTCCTTTTCCTTCTTTCTAAATGTAAAGAGTATCCTTGTGGGTGTGCATGTGGAGACAAAAGGGCAGCGCCGCCCTTTAAAAATGAACTTGCCCAACAACACCTGGTAATTTTTATAATTAAATGCAGCCAGGGAGCTGGTTGTGGTCTCTTCCGTGTGAAGTCCAATACCTGAAAACATGTTGAGCTCTTGACCTGCATTTTGCTGTGTCTACAGTTTCTCCTTGAAGTGCCATACAGGTTTTGTTATGGCCTCATCTTTTGGAACATTCTCTCTTGGAAGTAAAACAGGGAAGGGAATTTTTACTTATTATCTTTTAATTCTGTTTTGGTCTACTCTTGCCATTGGACGTTTAGTTTGGCATATGGTCTTTGGAATGATCTCGGTTGTCCTTTTCCACGGAGTGCTGTTGGTTGTCCTGAGTCAAATCAGATTAAGTTTTGTGACTGTCTACTTAGCATTCGGGTCTTCTCTCAATTACTGGTTTTGGAGTGCTTTATTATTCCTTCCGTGCTAGCTACCGTGTTCTCCCCAGATTGGAGAAGGATCGTGGGGTGATAGTTCTAAACATAAAGCACTACCTTTAAAGGTTCTTAATTGCTCTTTCCAAATCTCATATTGTCAACAGAGGTCTTTTTTCCCTTCTCATCGTGTTCAAAATTATCTGCCCTTTTATGGACGCCTTGAGACCAGCACACAAGGCTAACGGCGAGGGACCAGATGCCTCATTCAACTCCAAATAGAAGGAAATCTGTTGTCTCAAATAATCCCTAAATTCAGACACTTTCCGACAGCTATTATCAAGAGACCACATTCTAAGAGCAGATGTGTTATTAAGGCTGAGAAATGTGATGAGGACTTCGTGATCTGACAAACGATTTCAATCTATGTAACATTCCAACATTTCGTCTTGTAATAAATGAGAGATTAGGAGATCCGTCTTGGGGAGACAAATTGTGGAAGGTAGCTGGGAGCTGGAGTTGTAACCGATACTTCATACCAAAACCTCCCCCAAATTACACTGATAGGCCCCTTTCTTATAGAAAATCTGTTCGTTCGACAAGAGCCATGATGATGTGTTTTCATCTCCAGATTCAATCCTACAGCTCCTTGCTGCGGACAAGAAACGCAGCTCCTGCCCCGCAGTGAGGAATGAAAGACAAACACAGCCAGCCTTTGGCTCCCGCACCTAGGCTCCATCATTTCTTCATACCGTTAGGGTTACCTTGACGTGATCACTCTATTTAGAACAGTGGTTCTCAACCTTCCTAACGCCGCCACCCTTTAATACAGTTCCTCATGTGGTGGTGACCCCCAATTTCATTGTTACAAACTGAACATCATTAAAGCATAGTGATTCATCACAAAAACAATATGTAATTATATATGTGTTTTCCAATGGTCTTAGGTGGCCTCTGTGAAAGGGTCGTTCGACCCCCAAAGGGGTCACGACCCACAGGTTGAGAACCGCTGGTTTAGAGCCTGTTTGGTGAGGCAGTTCTGCTGAGGGCTAAATACTCTTCTGAACTTCTTTTTTTTTTTGGAAGGTGCAAGAGAGTCCTGTACTCTTCAGATTGTAGACTCTTCTGAGTTCCAGGGAATGGTTTCCCCAGCCCTGATCAGAGTCACAACAGCGTACATTCCTCAGCACGTTCAGTTCAAGGTGCTCATTACCCGGGGTGGGACTTTGATCTCCCGAAAATACCTGCGGTGCCAGGAGAGCTTGGGGATAATCCTGTCATTGTCAAGTGTAATGAAGCTTAGATCCAGGTGAGCTTCAGTTACTGTAAATAACCCGAAAAGCAACTGAGGCGCCCAAATTCTCTCCAGCAGGGCTGTCCCCAACTGGGCCCATGTGGGAATGCACATTCCGCCCCGCTTTGCAGAAGGCAGACCACACAATGGCCTTGGCCGGCTTTCTTTCATTATCTGGATTTGCTTGCTCTCCCGGCTCCACATTGGAGGATGCGTCCCCGGTTTGAAATTTGGAATATCATCTGATATTCCCCTTACGATGGGTACTATTTTTATCTCAGACCTTCAGGACCAGAATTTGACAACCAGATTTGAAAAGCGAATGATACTAACATTGTAATTTAAAAACGTGTTAACTTGTCAAAATCCTAAATATGCAAATGTAGCAAACAGAAAGAATGGAGCCCCACAGTTGGGCTCGAGGGGCAACTCTTCTCTTTATTTATTTTTGAAATATATTTATATTGATTTCAGAAAAGAAGAGAGAGGGAAGAGATATAAACATCAATGATGAAAGAGATTCAATGATTGGTCCTGCTCGCCCCACACTGGGGATCAAACTCGCAACCCAGGCATGTGCTCTGACCGGGAATTGAACCGTGACCTCCTGGTTCATAGGTCAATGCTCAACCACTGAGCCATACCAGTCCGGCAACTCTTCTCTTTCTTAGCAGCCTATAGTCCATGGCAAAGCCCACTCCGGGCCTCAGTGTGCATGCGGACTGAGCTCTCACCAAAACAGTTCTGATTTCTACCCTGAACAAATTTAAGCTTTATGGCTCTCACCATCCAAAAGTCATTGACTCATTCACTCACTGAACATTTATTTAGCCCCTTCTATGCACAACATGAAACGAAAGTGTTTGCAAAGCCTTTGGGAAATAGACATTTAAAGAAACTGGTTTCAGGCCACAAAATGGTATCATCGCGACTCGGTTGCAGTAAATTCTTTGTGAATACAAGACTTGTACCAGGAGTTGAAAGAGCACTAACATTTGTGGCAACTCTGCCTTTGGTGAGCTTTGTGATTTAGGCCATGTTTCTAAGACCTTCCAGCCTCAAATTCCTAATCTCTCTAAACTCTGGTGACTAAGTTAAGTGCCTACTGTATACAGGCACATGCTGGGCACTTTTGAGAGGACAAAGATAAACCTGACACCGATTCTGACCTTGTGCAACTTCCAGGAGTTATGAGAGCAGATACACACGTAACTACAGCACAGGAAGGATGCATGCCATTGGTAAGAGAGGCACAGGATGCTACACAAGATCAAGAAAGCAGTGACGCCGAAACCGGTTTGGCTCAGTGGATAGAGCGTCAGCCTGTGGACTGAAAGGTCCCAGGTTCGATTCCGGTCAAGGGCATGTACCTGGGTTGCAGGCACATCCCCAGTAGGAGATGTGCAGGAGGCAGCTGATTGATGTTTCTCTCTCATCGATGTTTCTAACTCTCTATCTCTCTCCCTTCCTCTCTGTAAAAAAATCAATAAAATATATATATAAAAGAAAGCAGTGACTCTCTGCATCAGGGGAAGGAAATACATTTGATTTGGGTCTTCAGGAATAGGCAGAATCTTACCCCAGACGGAGGAGGCACGAGAGAAAGCACACAGAGGTGGGATGAAGCACGGGCGTTAGGTTCAAGTTCAAAGGAAGCGTTTGTTTCGTTATTACTTGCTTCCTTGATTGTTTATTTTTTTTGGTGTGAAATACCCATGATGTCATTTCGAGGCTCAGGGGAATTTGTCCGAGAAAAGATGTTGAAGATGTGTTGAGGGAGGGCGGGTAAAACAAGGCCAGAGTGTCCGGCACCAGGTGAGGGGCATGGGCCGAGGGGAGGGACCGACGCTGTGGAGAAACAAGGTGAGGCCGAGCCAAGAACAAGCATACGCAGAGGTTCAGGCAGAGCTCAGGGAGCTGGAGAGCCCACCATCAAGGGCACTTGTGTTCCATGGCAGGTTTGGCCTCTGTTGGGTCAAAGGAGCCAGAGGGTGGAGAATGAGAAGATGGATGAAGGTTTGGAAACTCTGATGAGATGGAAAGGGGCCGATGATGGTTACGTAGAGGAACGGCTGAACAGAGGAGCTAACAAGATGGTGGTTTCTTCTAGAAAGAATCGGCGTGGCTCAGTGGTTGAACATCGACCTGTGGACCGGAAGGTCATGGTTCAACTCCCAATCAGGCCATCTGCCTGGGTTGCGGGCTCAGTCCCCAGGGTGGGGCGTGCAGGAGGCAGCCGATCCATGATGCTCTCTCATCACTGATGTTTCTCTCTCTCCCTCTCCCTTCCTCTCTGAAATCAATAAAAATATATTTTAAAAATAGATAAATAAAAATCTGAGGATGGGACGATCTAGGGAAAGGAGACCCAAAGGTGTTATCAGTTGATACTGAATGTCTGTGTGTAGAGTTGAGCAGCCCTTTGCTAACCCTCATCCAATCCTACTTGGTTCCTCATCTCTGGTGCTGTGAGAGCCTCGGCCCGGGCTCATACTTTTGCTCATGACCTTCTGGCTGAGATATGAGGACAGCCCACGAAGGCTACGACCACACGGATGACGTAACAGACAAAAGTAGCACATGACACTGGTCCTCTGCGCACCCAAAGGCAATCCCAACTTATATTCCTGCAAAGTGTGTTTCGGGGGTTCAAACATAAATAGTCTTTCTAACTAAGAAAACAAACCAAACATATTAAGAGTGTCAGCGAAGGCCATAATACGTTTAGAGTTTGGCACTGAGTTTATTATTTAAATTTTTTTTTATTGATTTCAGAGCGGAAGGGAGAGAGCGAGAGAGATAGAAACATCAATGATGAGAGAGAGTCATGGATCGGCTGCCTCCTGCACGCCCCCACACTGGAGATGGAGCCTGCAACCCGGGCATGTGCCCTGACTGGGTATGGAACCGAGACCTCCTGGTTCATAGGTCGATGCTCAACCACTGAGCCACGCCGGCCAGGCATACTGAGTTTATTTTAAAACGTATCTTAAAAAGCCAGGGCTCCAACTTTTCCCATGGACTTACACATGATGAGAATCTGTCTCTTTATATTTAGCTGCAGGCCACCTAACAAGTTCTTAGGCAAAGCACATTATTTTGCTGGTACAAGATGAATAAATACTGTATTTGGAAAGTTCCAGTGTTCTTCTTTAAAATACTGCTGTTTCCATAGCAATAACATAATGTACTAAAGAGTAGAATAGAGTTTCTTTAGAAACCACGTGGGCATGCCTCCATGAAGGACTTTGAAGTATCTCACCTGCTTGTGGTCCAAAGTGGAACAATAGTTCATTGAACCAATCATCATCTCATGAAATGGAACTCGGCCAGTATTTTACCGCTGGGTCAAAGGTCAGCCTTCAGCTTTAGGTCATATGTACACCACTTTGTTAGGCTCTGTGCTCTCAGGGGTGAAGAATAGATTTATATTCATTTGCAAGAATAGAACATTAAAGAATCACATAAGGTAAGGAATAAGGAGAAAGAAAGGAGAAAGGGAGAAGGGTAGGGGCATTGTAACCAACAGAATCATTACCGGGTTGTTCCATCAGGGATTCCAGAATAAGCCTCATTGTATTAAAAGTAGCAATGGAGCCCTGGCTGGGTTGGCTCAGTGGCTAGAGCATGGGCCTTCAAACTGAAAGGTCCTGGGTTCGATTCCAGTCAAGGGCACATGCCTGGATTGCAGGCTCGATCCCCAGTAGGGAGCATGGAGGCAGCCAATTAAGGATTCTCTCTCATCGTTGATGTTTCTATCTCTCTCTCCCTCTCCCTTCCTCTCTGAAATCAATAAAAATACACTTTTAAAAAAGTAGCCATTGGAGAGTGTACAATTCAAGTATTACAAATAAATATGCGGATTGAGGGAATGAGTCTCCTGTGAGTGAGAGCTCTGTGGGAAGATGGGGTGAACCTGTTAGGATGGGCCTATCGCCGTTAAAACTCATACTAGGTTGCAAGACGCTCTCTGAAGACCTATCTCCTCTGCGTTCTGACTGGAGCTGGGGCCTTTGTCTCCCTGTAAGCCTCCAAATTCATTTATTTTGCCCTGATGAGCCCCACCCGGCTCTGTACCCCGCCCCCCGCTGGGACTCCCAAAGCTGGGGGAGCAGAGGGGTGGCAGGAACGTCACAGGAAAGGCCGCTGGTGGCTGCGTGGCATCTGGCAGAGGGGACGCAGGTCACCGATGTCCCCCTGCGGGTCATCCCTATTCAGAGAGAGAACAGTGGAAGGAGCAGCGGGCCCCACCCCCGCCCTCAGGCCATGCATTTCTGTTCCCTATACAAGGCATCATTGTGCACCCAGGGGCCAGACCTTGAACTCCTTAATGTCTTCAGAAACCCGTGTCTATCTGCCATGGGCGGGCTCCTCGGTGCCACCGTCTTGCCGGTGCCCTGGTCACCAGCCCGCAGCCACCTCTTGACTCTGCCAGACTTTGTTTGAAGGGTTTGGCTAACTGTCCACAGGCTCCCGAGATCGCCGACAGGTCTGCAGCCGTCGTGGGAACAGAAAGAGCTCACGGGCCAGATGTGCGGTCACCGAGTCAGAAGGCCTCCCGGGGTGGCCACCCCGGCTTCAGCCTCAGACAGGCTGACCGGCGACTCCAGATGCCTCCGCAGACCCTGTAATAAATCAGTGAGCAGCGAGGTCACGGGGAGAGTGCTGAAACGCAAGCCCATCTTTTCAAGTAAAGCCTTTCTAAGTTTTGCTGTTGCCCCCAGCAGGGCCAGAAGTCTCAAGGGGAGTGGGGGGAGGGGCGCGCATGGGAGAGGGGAGCAGGAATCTAACTCTATCAAGAAGGTGAATTTTTGGTTGCCAACCAACCACCCAATTCTTTTAACCACTGTGATTCTATCCAGATGTTCTTTCTTAAATGCAAAGGCCTCATTTTCTTGCCAAGAAATGGAATGATTGATCAAACCTTCTTTAAATCATTTCATCTTATCCATTTCCATCTGAAGGAGCAGCTATGGCATTAATATTAATATTCTCATTGTCTCCCCCGAGAGAGACATGCCCCGGTAACCCCCTCCCAATTACTGCCGACACCACAGGGTAGGAAGTGAGGGGCGGGGGGGCTCTATGCAGGCAGCACAGCGCTACGGATGTTTTCTTAGCAACAGCTGGTGGCAGCCCCCGGCCATTTTTTTTTTTTTTTTTAATGCTGTGCTTGTCAAATCACTTCTTAGACTGCATGGCAAAGGTAAGAGAGGCACAGGCCGATTCCGGCCCATGCCAGAGAAGCCACATTCAGAAGCTGATTAAGGGTCTCGCAAAAGAGGATCTGCTCCCAACATTGTGTAGGTAACACTGGAGCAATTAGACAAACAGATTGAGTAACTGAAACCACCTGTAGGATCTGAAAAAAAACACACACACAAAACCCACTCTGTCTTCCCTTCTCCTTCTCCGAGACACTTTGATAGGGATGGAAATGTGGGCCGCACATGTCCGTCGTGGATCCTCCCAGGCAAGGCGAGCACACTGATGATGAGGGCGGGGCTGGCAGCGCCAGCCTCCGTCTAACCGTGTTGGACACAGCTCACCATCAAAAGGAAATCTGTGCCATGTGCCCAGTGGAGAAATAAATCTTCCTTTACTCGCGTCGGCCTCGCCTCGATCTGAGAAGCCCACATGGACACTTTCATCTTGTTTCGTGTTCGGAATTCCAGGTGGCACGCTCAGGTGCACTCCGCTCACATGTGGGACGTGTGCTTGACAGAAAGTTTTGACGGTTAAACATGTGTCCTGCGCGAGTGTCGCTATTTCAGTTATTTGTCTGAACCTGATCAAAACGGAATGCTTCGTAGACATTCAATTATTAGCACACGCTATCCTCTCAGCCTTATGCAACCATTCCGAGTTTATTAAAATACCAGTTGTGTATCGTGCAAATAATCTTATGGACTTGCATCTGAAAACATGTTATAAGTGTTAGTAGAAAAGTGCATGGTTGAGAAATGCATTGCTTTTTTTTTTGAAGAGAGGACTGTCTTTTGGTGATTAATTTTAGAGAGAGAAGGGAGAGAGAGGCATTGATTTGTTGTTACACTTGTTGATGCATTCATTGGTTGATTCTTGCATGTGCCTTGATGGGGAATCAAACCCACAGCCTTGGTGTATTGCAGTGATGGCGAACCTATGACATGCGTGTCAGAGGTGACACGCGAACTCATTTTTTGGGTTGATTTTTCTTTGTTAAATGGCATTTAAATAGATAAAATCAATATCAAAAATATAAATGTTTGTTTTACTATGGCTGCAAATATCAAGAAATTTCTATGTGTGACATGGCACCAGAGTTAAGTTAGGGTTTTTCAAAATGCTGACACGCCGAGCTCAAAAGGTTCGCCATCACTGGTGTATTGGAACGATGCTCTCACCAACCGAGCTACCTGGCCAGGATGGAAATGCATTGCTTACTCGAGTTCATAAGTGATGACTATTGGGAAGAAAATGGTGAACATAACCCAAACGTGGATCCAGGATGTGTCTGCCTCCCGGGAAGAGAGACCAGAATAAAAGCCAGTGGAAAAGCATCATGGCTGCCCTCCCTGTTTCGTTCAAGAAATACATTTCTCCCCTATGGGTCCAATCCTATATAATAAAAGGCTGATATGCAAACCAACCAAACAGCAGAACGGGTTGCTATGACGCACACTGACCACCAGGGGGCAGACACTCAACTCAGGAGCTGCCCCCAGGTGCTCAGTGCGCTCCCACAGGGGGAGCGCTGCTCAGCCAGAAGCTGGGCTCACAGCTAGCAAGCGCAGCGGCAGTGGTGGGAGCCCCTCCTGCCTCCGCGGCAGCATTAAGGATGTCCGACTGACGGCTTAGGGGGCCTAAGCTGTCAGTCGGACATCCCTCTAGGGCTCCTGGACTGTGAGAGGGTGCAGGCCAGGCTGAGGGATCCCCCCACCAAGGGCATGAATTTCATGCACTGGGCCTCTCGTATTCTTACAAATAAAATGTTCTAAATATAACAGTACATAGAACCATGGCTTGACACTGCGGTGGAATCTCATGAACAGCAACAATAGCCCCATTTGGACTGTGCGGTCTCTCCCTAGGCAGTGCTGTACACCCCCTTTTCACGGTCAGGTCAGAGGCCAGGTCACTGCAAAGGGAACAGGTGCCCTGCTGGGGCTGCCCGGTCGGCCAATTGATTAGTTTAGTGGGTGCTCATCTGGGGGCTTCATTTCCTTCTTGTAACTTGAAAACCCAGTTTTTCAGGAGGAAGAGTGCACCGCAGCCTAGATGACTGTGGGGAAGTTATTTTTAGAGACGCTAAGAATTCTCATCGTAGGCAGAATAATGGCCCTGAAAGATGCCCAAGTCCTCATCCCGGAAACTCAGAATAAGTTAGTCACCTTACACGGCAGAAGCGACTTTGCAGGGGTGATCACGTGAAGGGATCAGAGACGGGAAGGGTACCCTGGATTACCCAGGAGGTCCAATGTCGTCACAAGAGCCCCTACATGTGGAAGAGGGAGGCAGAGGAGTCGGAGGGAGATGGGACTGCAGAAGGGTCAGACCGATGCAATATGGGCTTTAGCTCCGTGTTGCTGGCTTTGAAAATGGAGAAAGGGGTCATAAATCAAGGAATGTGACAACGGCCTCTAGAAATAAACAAAAAAAGGCGAGGAAATGGACTGTCCACTACAGCCTCCAGGAGGGCATGAACCCTGTGGACACCACTATTTTAACCCCATGAGATCTGGGTCAGATTTCACTTTCCAGAACAGTAAGACGACAGGTGTTTTAAAGCGCTGAGCTTTTGGTAACTTGTTACAGCAGCCAGGGGAGACTAATACATTTGTGGCACATGCTTCTTTTTTGTTTTTATAAATATTTTTTTTGACTTCAGAGAGTAAGGGAGAGGGAGAAGGAGATAGAAATCATAATGTTGAGAGAGAATCATCGATCGGCTGCCTCCTGCATGCCCCACAATAGGGATCAAGCCTGCAAAATCGGGACCTGTGCCCTGACTGGGAATCGAACCGTGACCTCCTGGTTCAAGGCCAACGCTCAACCACTGAGCCTCTGGCCAGGCCCATGATTCTTTTTGTTTTCTGAGGGTTCTACTTGGTTAATGACTCTGGCTGCCTCCAGGACATTGTATCAGAAAAACTCGCCAAGGTCCAGACTCGGATAGAGAAGAAAGTGGATGTGGAAGGGTGAGGATGTGCCCGAACTGAGTACGTCTAGCATCTATTCATCATTGCAATCGTGTTTCCTGACAGTCCCTCAGAGGAAGCTGTGATTTTAGTTTCAAGAAATAAAACCATTTGGGTTGGCATTACTGATATTTGGCTTTATTTAGAATTTCTAGAGAACGGGGACAGGTTCGTCACTTACCAAGCAGTGATACACAATCTGAATCGAGTGCCTCTGTGTGTGGTTAACATGTTCATCTCACAACAAGCGAGGTAGAGAACAGCAAAACCAATATCTTTAATGTTATTCAAGGGCCATCGTTTAAACCGGTGGGAGGAGTCTTGATCAAACGGCTCTTTTTTGTTTCATTCTCTTTCATCAGGGAAGCTAGAGGTGGGAAAGACTCACTGATCATAAATTAATGATCCTGTGTTCGCACAAAGGTCCCCGCTAATTAATAAAGAAAAATGAAACGCAAAGCGTGAGTATATCTAAATTCCTTTCAGTCTGGGAGGACGATTAAAAATTCTTTTCCTCAGACTGAGACAAAATGTGTTTATGTTTTACACACACAGAGAAAGTAGGCTTATCAAATCCTGACCCTGAGTCTTTCAGTGACTCTTTTTAAGCAGATTTTAAAATATATATGTATTTTTATTGATTTCAGAGAGGAAGGGAGAAGGAGAAAGAGATAGAAACATCAATGATGAGAGAGAATCATGGCTTGGCTGCCTTTTGCACGCCCCCTACTGTGGATCAAGCCCACAACCCGGGAAATGCCCTGGCCAGGAATCGAACCATGACCTCCTGGTTCATAGGTTGACACTTAACTACTGAGCCATGCGGCCAGGCTTAAGCAGATTTTTATCCCAAACAGAGGGCAGGCACATCGGTCAGCATCAAAGCAGACAGAGGAAATTCCATGATGCTGTGTCACTAGACAGTTGAATTACCTTTACTTATTGTAGGAGGTGGCTACACAGAGACTCACGGAAGACCCTCTTAAAGGCTGACTACCCTATCATGTCCTTCAAAGACATATGGTAAGATGGATTTCAACCTACAGAAGTACTTCTTTGAGAACTGGAAAGTTTACCTAAAGGAAGAATTGATATTAATCCTTCTCAAACTCTTCCCAAAAAATGTAAGAGGAGGAAACACTTCCAAACTCATTTTATGAGGCCAGCATTACCCTCACACCAAAACCAGACAAGGACAAACACAAGAAAAGAAAATTCTAGGCCAATATCTCTGATTTCACATAGATGCAGACATCTTTGACAAAAACTTAGCAAACCGTAATTCAATGGTACATTAAAAGGACCATACAGCATGATGGAAATTGATATGTGTTCCCCTTCATTGGAATGTAAACTAGTACAGCCACTGTGGAAAACAGTATGGAAGTTCCTCAAAAAAAATTTTTTTAAAACTACCATATAATCTAGGAATTTTACTTGTGGATATTTACCCAAAGAAAATAAAAACACTAACTTGAAAATATGAATACACATGCAGAGTCACTGCAGCATTATTTAAAATAGCCAAGACATGGAAACAATATGTGTCCATCGATAAATGAACGGAACACCTTTCAGCCACAAAAAAGAATGGAGTCTTGTCATTTGCAACAACATAGATGGGCCTTGAGGACATTATGCCAAGTGAAATAAGTCAGGCAAAAAAAAAGACAAATACGGTGTGATTTCACTTATATGTGGAATCCAAAACACAAAACAAACACAAACTAAACAAAACAAAGAAAAGTAGAACCAAGTTCACAGATACAGAGAACAGATTGGTGATTTCCCGAGAGGAGAGGGCAGTGAAGAGGGTGAAGGGCTTCAGAAGGTACACACTCCTAATTATAAGATGAACAAGTCCTGGGGATATAACGGACAGCGTGGTGAGGACAGTGAATAATACTGTGCGGCACATTTGAAAGTGCTAAGAAAGTAAACCTTACAAAGTCTCATCACAAGAAAACACTTTTTTTTTTAACTCCGTGTGGTGAGGGATGGTAACGAGGCTTATCGTGGTGATCATTTGGTAGTGCATACAAATATTGAATCATTATGTTGTTCAATTGAAAGTAACATATGGTTATATGTCAATTATCCTATATAATAAAAGCCTAATATGCAAATTGACCAAATGGTGGAATGACCGGTCGCTATGACACACACTGACCACAAGGGGGCAGATGCTCAATTCAGGAGCTGCCCCCAGCCTGCAGGCCCCAGGCCAGCCAAGGCGGGTGCCGTGGGGGCACCCCGATTGTCCAGCCAGTCACCGCGCAGATCGGCCGTGATCGCCGGCCAGGCCTAGGGACCCTACCCGTGCACGAATTTCGTGCACTGGGCCTCTAGTCTATATATATAAAAGCCTAAGAGACCGTTATGACCAGCTGGTAGATATGATGCACACTGACCACCAGGGGGCAGACACTCAACACAGGAGCTGCCCCCTGGTGGTCAGGGCACTCCCACGGCCAACCTCCTGCAGCTGGCCAACCTCCCGTGGTCCCTGCCCCGCTGGCTGGCCCCAATCGGCCCCGATCACAGGCCAGGCCGAGGGACCCCACCCTCACATGAATTCATGCACTGGGCCTCTAGTACTTTGATGAAAAATTATGCTAGGAATATCAACCAACCCCTCTGAGCATTAACTACCTCCTTGTAAACAGGAGAACAGTAATTTTACAAGATTACTATGAGGATTAAATGAAGTTGAATGAGATAACCTGTGAAACTAACTAGAACCCATCACAGTGCCTGACTCTAGTAGGTGCTCAATAAAATTTAACTAATATGCTCAACAAGATCAGCCAGTTTCCTTTACTCTGACTGTATTCAACAAGCAACCTTCTCGTGCTAATGTAATTTCTCAAGAAATCTTTTGGACTGGAAATAACAAGCGCTAATAACATGATGTTCAGTGTTCTCTCATCTTAAGAGTAAACATGCTTCCATATAATACTTGATTAAAATTAATTTTTCAATGTGTTTGATTATGATGAGTCATTTTCTAGAGACTTGGCCTCCTAGGGAACTAATATAAAAGAACCAACTTTCTTTTTCTTTATTTTATTTTATTTTATTTTATTTGCAAAAGCAAAAAGTCATTTATTTCAAACCTAGGTTTGGCCCCCCTGCGCCCCCCCCCCCCCGCCCCTTACTGGCACAGCAGCAGGTGGCAGAGAGAGCAAGAATCAACTTTCTTGACCTACGAAACTAAGGACCAGGCCTGCGCTTGGGATGGCTACATCAAGGCTGATACCTTCTAAAGTTCAGACTCAAACCATCAGCTGGTATTTCTCCCTGTCCTTCACTCTCCACCCCAAAGCACTGAAAAAGAGATATTAGCATTGCCTATGGGTACTGAGCGCACAAAAGAGGTGGAGTGAGACCTCATCATGAAATCAGCCTGGACAGTTAGCTTAGGTTCACTCATCCATTCAGCAGAAATTCACTGAGCATCAGTTGAGTACCAGTCTCTGTGCTGGGTCTTAGTCGTTAAAGACAGAAAAACAGGGCCCCTGCCCGGGGAGTTCACACTCGGGGATGTACCTGTAGATGTTTGGAGAGTCTGTCAGGAGTCTATCTAGTTTACATCATGCATGAACCCCCCCCAAACAGAAATTAGCTCAACGTGGAAGATTGCATACCTGTATTTGTTTACACGAACATGCGTGCACACCAGCATGTCGTGGGAGGTCTTGAGCTTTATAAAAATGGCATCACAGCAGTAAGTTGACTTACATGGTTGCTGCGAGGTAGGCTTAGAACATGACACATTGGAGGTGCTACCTGGTTGTCTGATCTGGAAGATGTTCGTATTTCATTCATTCACTCACTCATTCATTCACTTAACAGTTATTTATTGAAAGCCTGCTGTGTCTGGGGAATTACCCTGGGTTCCAAGACTAAGTGGGCTCCACTGATTCAAATCCTCCCCATCGACCAAATCCCTGCTTCAAGTTCACTCTCTCCATAATGTAGACCCGACCCCGGAATTTCTGTACTGAGGTCTAGGTCACCTTTGGATGATTAAATAAAATGGAACTGAAGTTTAAGATGCATACAAAAAGCATGCATAAGTTTACACTGTTACAGCGGAATGTGCTCATGTGCCCATCACCCACATTTATTAGTAAAACAACAACAACTAGAATGCTACCAGCACCTGCATCCCCTTAGAATCGCTACCTCCCACCCTCCAAACACGGCTAATTACTGTCCTGACTTCTAACAGCACAGTTTAGCTTTGACTGTTTTGTACTTTATATAAAGAGAATCCTATCTTTTTTTTTTATCTTTAGGCAGTTATGCTTCCTGAGCTGCTGTATTATATAAATTTGGTGTGTGTTTCTTAAATAATGAGAATGCCAGTTTCTTTATGTAACTTCCTGGTAGGAAAAAAACAGAACCTGGAACAGTGTCTTAGGCAGAATACATTAAACAGGGCGCTCCTCATCCTGTTTAATTGCCTGAGCTTGTGGAGATGTAGACTGGAGATCTTACCTTGAACTTGTCAAGAATGGGGATCGAGCTTTATATTCTAGTCATCATTCCAGGACACCACTCCGAGTGTGTGTGTGTGTGAGTATGTGTGTGTGTGTGTGCGTGTGTGTGAGTGTGTGTGTGTGTGTGAGTGTGTGAGTGTGTGTGTGAGTGTGTGTGTGAGTGTGTGAGTGTGTGTGTGAGTGTGTGTGTGAGTGTGTGAGTGTGTGTGTGAGTGTGTGTGTGAGTGTGTGAGTGTGTGTGTGAGTGTGTGTGTGAGTGTGTGAGTGTGTGTGTGAGTGTGTGTGTGAGTGTGTGAGTGTGTGTGTGAGTGTGTGTGTGAGTGTGTGAGTGTGTGTGTGAGTGTGTGTGTGAGTGTGTGAGTGTGTGTGTGAGTGTGTGTGTGAGTGTGTGAGTGTGTGTGTGAGTGTGTGTGTGAGTGTGTGTGTGTGAGTGAGTGAGTGTGTGTGTGAGTGTGTGTGTGTGTAAAATTATTCAGGGTGAATTTATCCCTGGCTGCTTTAAGCAGCATTTCTGAAAATGTGCACGAGAATAAAACACTTTTCCCCATCCTAATAGAAGGAACAGACAGCTCTCCGGAATGGAGTTAACTTTACTGCTGACCTTTTGGGTTTTTCCAAAACGCTATGTCTTAGTGTTTCTCGTCGTTTCCTTCCGGGGACTTTATTGATCGAAAGGAGAAGAGGGTCACCGTGTCCCATTAGCGACGGCGTGGCAGGTGGTTTATCTTCCTCTCCGACCTAGGAAACTAGGCCCTACACCAGTGATGGCGAACCTATGACACTCATTTTTTTGGTTGATTTTTCTTTGTTAAATGGCATTTAAATATATAAAATAAATATCAAAAATATAAATCTTTGTTTCACTATGGTTGCAAATATCAAAAAATTTCTATATGTGACACAGCACCAGAGTTAAGTTAGGATTTTTCAAAATGCTGGCACGCCGAGCTCAAAAGGTTCGCCATCACTGCCGTACACCCGTGACCTATTCTCATTCTCCATTCTGTTGTTCTTGTTTGTTTGTCTGATAGATTTATCAGCATTAACACTTGCTAACAGCCAGGCAGGTCCTTTGTCAGAAAAGCAACACACAACCCTACTGAGAGCATTTTCCTATACACTTACTGCATTTCCAGCCTTGTCATAAGCCTTCTCCGTCTTCAGTATTCTGGTTGGCATTGACCTCTACTGTACACTCAGGACCATCGCGAATGAGTTGCGCTGAGAGATGAGGAAAGAAGTCCTTAGGACGTAACTTCCTAATGGAGCCATTCTGGGAACCACTGACCTAGCAAATGGCCCCCGTGTGTTCACTGTGGATGTCCATCTCCAAATAGCCACAGACAAATGCAGCGAAGTCACAGAAGGGCATGCTGCTTAAAGGGCACTGCGGACGTAGGAAGACAGTGGTTGGATCATCAGGACCCAGCTGACAGATGCTCGCAGTACAGGAAGCAAGCCGCAGGTCGTGGGGGGGGCGGGGCAGAGCTTCAGATCTGCTGACCTCGAAAGTCACCTCCAAGAATTTCTGCTCTCTGCTTCTATTTTATCTATTGTTGCCAACTCAGTGTTAGACGTTATACCAAACTCGGGACTGACAGCCCACATCGAGATCATTGAGCCATCTTCCCACATTGCATCAGGACTTAGCCCTTTAGAACTTTATTTCTGCCCTAGCCGGTTTGGCTCAGCGGATAGAGCGTCAGCCTGTGGACCGAGGGGTCCTGGTTCGATTCCGGTCAAGGGCACGTACCTCGGTTGCAGGCTCCTCCCCGGCCTGGGCCCTGGTCGGGGTGCATGCAATAGGCAACCCATCGATGTGTTTCTTTCACATCGATCAAAATTTCTCTCTTCTTTCTCTCTGTCTTCCACTCTCTCTAAAAATCAATGGAAAAAATAACCGTGGGTGAGGATTAAAAAAATAATAAATAACGTTATTTTTTATAAGCAAGGCCTTGAGACTGTCACTTCAAGATTCACAGACTATTTCTGACCTTCTGCCCCTTTTCCTACACACCAATACCCTTTTATGTTAGTCTTCAGGCAGCGGTTCTCAACCTGTGTGTCGCGACCCCTTTGGGGGTCGAATGACCCTTTCACAGGGGTCGCCTCAGACCATCGGAAAACACATCTATAATTACAGATTGTTTTTGTGATTCATCACTATGCTTTCATGATGTTCAACTTGTAACAATGAAATTGGGGGTCACCACAACATGAGGAACTGTATTAAAGGGTCGCGGCATTAGGAAGGTTGAGAACCCCTGGTCTTAAGGAGTTATGTCATGAAAGATTCTATTAAGCAAGGGCGCTAACAAACCCAACCGCCCTTCCAGCCCCTTGGTTCATATTTTGTTGCGTGTATTCGGTTCCAGCGGCAGTTTTCCCACTTTGCCAACGAGGTGATGGGAGGGGAGAGGGCCGTGGGGAGCCGAGAGGCAGGTTCACAAACACCTTGCATTCTCGTTCGCCCTTGTGGTGAAGGTGGCTGTCAGGGCCAACACGTGACCTGCCCACCGTCCCTAGTTGCCATGGCGGTGACTAACGGGGTCTCCAGTTGGACACACGGGCTTTCTACCATTTCAACGAAGACAATGGGGGAATGTGTATGTTTTCTTGACCTTTTGCAGGAAATCCTGCCCAGTGCACACAGGAATGCAGCCCTTCCCTGACCGCTGGTGCTCAGGCCTACACTTGGGGGCGGGCTTGAGTGACCCTGGGAAATGACGCTCACGTTCTCACTGGACAAGGAAACCTCCAAGTCATCACCCAGGCCCGGAGGTGCTCACAGGCAGCGAAACCTCGCTGGGCCTTTAGTCCATGAAAAAACAATGACGTTTGTTTCAAAATAGACTAAAAGGAGGTCGAGTATACCTTTGACCCTGACGTTGCCCGTTTTCCCGGCTTAGTTTTCGGCTTCTTACAGAGCTTCCACCCACCAAGGGCAACGGGGTAAAAGATACGAGCTGGAACAAGAGTAACGGGAGGTGTGTTTCATGTAGAAATAAGTGATTGCTTAATATCTTTATCCTAAAAGCCAGGGCCTCTCAATTAAGAGAAAAATAAAAATCCCAGCGCAGTTTCCTTCCCTGGGCACTGCTGGGGGTCACAGGAGGGGTCACGCACAGCTGTCTCCTCCGCACTGGCCCTCTCGGATGGCGACAGCATCTCCAAATGAAACATCTGTCTCCCTGCTTCTCTCTTTCCCAGGCAAGTGGCGCTTAAGGTTCTCATTTGGGGCTCATCAGGGACCCCACACACAACCTACCCCACGCCCCCACCCCCCCCTCAAAAAGCAGCTTCAGTGTTAACCATGTCTCTTTCTCTCTCTGACTCTGTTGACCACGCTCCCCTTCCTGGGACTGTAAGATAGTTTAAAGACAGACAACCACAAAACGTGTGCTGGTGTCACTCCAGAGGGTGAAGAACACACAGGTAAAGGACCCAGTGGGATGGAGTGCCTTCCGTGGGAGCAGATAAGCCTTCATTCTTTTTTAAAAGAAATTAGGAGAAGCAATGAGTGAATGAAGAAAACAAGCGTTTGGAATACTTGTATCTAATGTAGCGAAGAGGCAACTAGATCCTGAGTGGGGTGGTGTTGGGAGTGGTGCTGTCTCGGGGTTAAGGGTAATAGGTCAAATATGAAGGACCTGCCCATGAAGCTTTCTCGTCCTTTTTTTTTAAAAAAAAAAATATATATGTATGTTGATTTCAGAGAGGAAAGGAGAGGGAGGGAGAGAGATAGAAACATCAGTAATAAGAGATAACCATTGACCGGCTGCCTCCTGCACGCCCCCAGTAGGTCCGAGCCTGCAACCTGGGCATGTGCCCTGACCAGGAATCGAACTGTGACCTCTTGGTTCTTAGGTCAATGCTCAACCCCTGAGCCACCCTGGCTGGGCCCTGGTTTCTTGGGCCCATGCACACTCCCTGGCTCACACACAGCTACACTCGCTTTGCTGTGGCGTCCAGACCATGTCCCCGAGCTTACAGGATGGCGTGTGCTCTGGTAGCTCTACAACAGTGAGCTGGAAACAGCCTTCATGCTCCTCCGGGTTGTTTTAGAGGAAGCTATGCCTAAGGAGATGCCATTGTTTGTTTGCTGGGGCGTCGCATAGAACCAAGATCATTTCCAGCTGGAAGCAA
>NW_006286241.1:1304793-1312508 GCF_000327345.1 Myotis davidii
AGCGAGGTGCCAGTGTGGGGGTGCGGCTGCCGGGGACTCGGTCTCATTCCTGGCGTCTCCCCTCCTCTGCTTCCCAGATTGCTCAGCGCTCAGCTCTCTGGCTTCTCTCTCCACCTCCTTGGTCATTTCACATCCATTTCCTCCTCCTCCTCCTCTTCCTCCTCCTCCTCCTCCTCCTCCTCCTCCTCCTCCGAGTGGCCCCTGACCTCTTCCTCTGCTGCTGCTGTTTGGAAAACAAACAACACGGACGCAGCGAGTTCTGTAGCCATAGTGGTGCCCACAGACCAGCAGCTGTTGACTCACAGGAGTGGGACAAGCACAGGGGGCAGGTATATCGCAGAGCTTCGCAAGGCTGTAGTTCTCCCCTGGCCCCCCACACCCTCGCCCCAGTCAAGGTCACCATGGCCCGTTCCCTGTCCTCTTAGTCATTGTAAACAAAAACAGGTCTGAACACATCCAGACCTTTTAAACATTCAATTAATCAATTGGATTAGCTCATTAAAGTGGGTTAATTAATTAACAGGTAATTAATTGGATAGCTATTGAATCAGGTTAAAGGCTGCCTGAAAGGAAGACCTGAAGAGTAAACCTGAGTACATTGAAATTTATTCTGGTTTTGGTTAGTATTACAAATTGATGTTCGTTCCATCCATTCATCCATCCAACGGAAGTTTGTTCATCCACCATCTCATTCAAAAACAGTTGTTGCATGCATTCTAAGTGCCAGGGATGGGGTATTTGAAGTCATATTGAACAGTCTAGTTAGGCAGGCAGAAGAGTACTAAGTAATGATTACACTGGGGTAGGATAGATACACATAGATCCAACAGTATGTACTAATGACAATGGTTTGTGCAAGGCTCTTGATTGAACACTATAAAAGACACAATGATAAGTAATAATAGTCCCTGCCCATTAGGGGTTTTGAGTAGCAGAAACAATAAGACACAAAGAATTTTAATGCAAAGTAGAATGTAGTGTCACTTATTCTGAATTTCTCTGTAATTTATAGCTTCTTTAAAATGAGGGGCAGGCCCTCGTTGGTTTGGCACAGTGGATAGAGCATCAGCCTGCAGACTGAAGTGTCCCGGGTTTGATTCCAGTCAAGGGCACATGCCTGGGCTGTGAGCTTGATCCCCAGTGGGGGGCGGGCAGGAGGCAGCCAATCAATGAGTCTTGATGGTTTCTATTTCTCTCACCCTCTCCCTTTCTCTGTGAAATCAATAAAAATATATTTTTTTAAAAATTAGGGACAGAAGCATCCTGTGTAAGTACAAGAAAAGAAGCAGAAGAGGTTATTGTTATTTTGAAATAAACAGAAAAATATCTTTAACCCATGATTGATTGTTCAATGTTTGTATATTTTTGCTTTTAATTTTGGCCAACAGTTCTCTAAGCAAATACTTTTCTCCAAATTATGTTAAGCAAGTGTCTTGACAGGGAGACAAACATAAATTTCAAATTTGAACTTAAAATAATTTTGAATTATTTTTTTTTAATTTTATTGATTTTTTTACAGAGAGGAAGGGAGAGAGACAGAGAGTTAGAAACATCGATGAGAGAGAAACATCGATGAGAGAGAAACATCGATCAGCCGCCCCCCGCACATCTCCCACCGGGGATGTGCCCGCAACCAACGTACATGCCCTTGACCGGAATCGAACCCGGGACCCTTCAGTCCGCAGGCCGACGCTCTATCCACTGAGCCAAACCGGTTTCGGCAATTTTGAATTATTTTAAATAATTGAGCACTATTTAAGGCATTAAAGAGCACAACGTAAAGAATGATAAAATCTTAAAAGAGGTACAAGTGTTTGACTACGTACATTGCCACAGTGAAAGAGTGAAGGTGGGTGATGAAAACAGCACTTGGAGAACTGAACCTGCAACGTGCAGAAACAGCTGAGCTGAGCAAAACTCCCCTCCTCAGACCGAGCCCATTCGTTATTTAAGGACCCGTGAATAGATCATGAATAAAACCCATGTGTGGTGGTTTTAAAACATGGCTGCCAATTCCTTGGCACGCTTCCCACGGTGAGGTGGAGTCTAATTCCCTTCCCTTGAAGATGGGCTGGCCTGACTGACAAACTTCCAACAAAGAGAATGTAACCAAAAGAGAGCTCCGAGGCGAGGCTAGTGGGGCAGTGCTGCTTCCAGCCATCTGTCTCTCTTCTGGGGTGCCCACCTCACAACACAGCTGCCGTACGGTGAGGAAGTGCAAGCCACAAGGAGATGCCAATAGCTGAGGTCCCAGGTGTTTTAATATGTTCCCAGGATTGCCCTGGCTGGGTAGCTTAGTGGGTTAGAGCATCGTCCCAATATGCCAAGGTTGTAGGTTCAATCCCCAGTCAGGGCACATGTAAGAGTCAACCAATGAATGCATGAATCTTCCTTCTTCTTCTTGTTGTTGTTCTTCTTGTTCTTCTTGTTCTTGTTCTTCTTGTTCTTGTACTTCTTGTTCTTGTTCTTGTTCTTGTTCTTCTTCTTCTTCTTCTTCTTCTTCTTCTCCTCCTCCTCCTCTTCCTCCTCCCCCTCCGGATGTCCGTTCTCCTTCTTCTTCACCTTCTCCTTCTTTTCTCTAAATCAATCAATCAATAAAAATCAATCAATTAATCAATAAAAAATAAAATGTGCCCAGGATTTGTTTTAATCAGGTGTGGTAAGACACGCAGACATGAAGGTGACTCATGAAGAAGAGGTTTTCTATGCACAGATCCCCACAAATAGGAGGACCACCCAGAGGAGCACCAAAGTCTATCGGGAGGCAGAGGGAGTGAGGGGGAAACCCGGGCAAAGGCCTCTATTGTGGTTCCCCCGGGAAGAAGCATGAGGTGGGGTAGGCAGCTTAGGGTTGGCTAGTGGTTCTGATGGGTCCTGGATGTAGGCCTTGTCTCCAGTTGTCTACTGCCTGACCTGGGTGCTTAGGGCAGGTGGAAAGGGGCCTCAAGTGAGAGAGCAGTGAAGGAGGTGGTCCGGTGTGGGCTCTGGATCGCTTGGCTTGTGTAGGAGGGTGTTTATAGCTCTAGGAATTGTCTAGCCCTGGGAGGGGCAGCCCCCAGAGCCAGCAAGGCACCAGAGGTCAAAGTATCAGAATAAAAAGGTGCTTCATCCACCAGCTGATGGCCAGCGTCCACTATGGGACGAGTGAGGGAGGAAGCCTTTGGGATGACTCCAGAGTCTGATCATAGTCGATTGAGAGACACTGAGTGAGAACTGCCTGCCTGAGCTGGGTCAACGCCCCAATCCCATATGAGACAATAACAACAACAGCAATAAATTATTATTATTGTTACTAGAGGCCCGGTGCATGACATTGTGCACTGGGCGGGGGGAAGGGGGGTCCTTCAGCCCACCTGTGCCCTCTCCCAGTCCAGGACCCCTCAGGGGATGTCCGACTGATGGCTTAGGGGAGCAGGCCTAAGCCAGCAGTTGGACATCCTTAGCACTGCTGTGGCCTGTTTGCACTTGCCAGCAGTGAGCCTGGCTTCTGGCTGAGCAGCACTCCACCTATGGGAGCAAACTGACCACCAGGGGGCAGCTCCTGTGTTAAGTGTCTGTCCCCTGGTGATCCCTGCCCGTCATAGCAACTGGTCATTCTGCCATTCGATTTGCATATTAGCCTTTTATTATATAGGATGTTTTAGGCCACTAATGGGTGGTTCGTTATGAAGAAGTAGATGACCAGAATATCCTGTTTGAAGAAGCCACAGTATCGCATAAATCACTTTTAGATGCCATTGCCTATTGTTTTAAACATTGAAAAACTTGAATGTACATGGCTAATGTTATGCATCCTCACATATAAGAAATTCTCCCATATAAGACATTCTTTTAAAAGCATTGCTATGACATTTCTAGAGTGGGTTAAGTACATAGATTGTCCTATCAATTGCAGCTTCCATTTTGAAGCAAATTACTCTCATCAGTGACTACCTACAAAGTAAGATGTTCATGTTAGTGCTGCTCATTTTAGGTAAGAACCATTGCATGAGGGAACATGTCTGCTTGAAGTAAAAAAAATTATGGAGCAAAAGCTTTGATTGGGATCCATCCTAGAGAGCAGTGATAACATTATTTTCCAGGAACATAAGAGGCTATGGTAGCTCCCTTTGGGAGAGCAGTTCGAGGCTACAAGGTTTTCACTTGGGCTTGCTGGGAGATCAGAGAGGCTCAAGTCCATACCTAATCAAACATTTATTCACTCTTACCAAGAGCCGTCTCTGTGGTTTTGAGGCCCATTCATCAGCCTCCTTCTAATCCAGTCTTCGCTAATCCACTCCCCACCAAGAAGCCTGGCCCTGGAGACAAGATGGCTCAAGAAGGTTCACTCTTCAAGCGGGTGCTCACGTGGGTGATGCTTGTGCAATAGCAGGTTCCAGAGGTTTCCGCTCAGGAGGTACTGGCACCACCAGCACCTCAGCAGAATCAGGGTGGGCAACTCCTCTGCCACAGAAAGGGGGAACCACATACTTTCCTTGTCCCCGTCTCTATGCGTCTCCGGAGGAGAGGACCTACAGTAGACCAGGTATGGATGCTGCAGACACCCTGGTCCCCCTTCCAGCTCCTCTGGCTCCCCTCTTCCCAGATTTCTTCCCCCTAACCCCAGGGGCCCCTATTCCAGTCTTGTCCTATAGATTTCTTATTTAAATGGGAGCTCATGAGGCAACCTCAGCCTCTTGGACCCTCGGTTGTAATAGGACAGTGGTGAAAAGACAGGTGAGAACGGGGCGTTCGGGGCAAGGGAGCTATGCCTACCTCACCGCTTCCGACCAGATCAGACCGGCTATTGCCCCCTCCGTGTGCTGGGAAAGCCCCAGTTCTACTTCTGCTGTGTTAAAAGGCCACCTGGCAAAATGTAGCTCAAAGCAGGTCAGGAAACATGATTTTATTTTTTCAATTTAAAAACGTGTTTTCAAATTACAGTTTACACTCAATATTATTCTGTATTCGTTTAGGTGTACAGTGTAGTGGTTAGACCATCACAGGCCTTACAAAGTGTCCCCTGTCCCCACCCCCCCAACCCCGATATTTCCAGTACCCACCTGGCACCATTGACTCTATTCCTGATACTGTCCTTACATCCCCAGGACTAAGTTGTAACGACCAATTTGTACTTCTCCATCCCTTCTCCTTTTTCACCCCGCCGGCCATCCCCATCCCTCTCTGGCAACCATCTGCCTGTCCTCTGTATCTCTGAGTCCGAGGAAGCCTAATGTTAAATGCCACGAACCAGAAGATAAAATAATGTGTGTGTGTTTTTTTGATCCTAGGATGCCAACTGATATTAACATTTTACTAAGTTGTTCTATACACATTTTCCAAATAAAACCCCAAATTATCAGTGAAACCGTAAAGGAAATCTCTTTTTTTAAAAAATATACATTTTATTGATTTTTTACAGCTAGGAAGGGAGAGGGATAGAGAGTTAGAAACATCAATGAGAGAGAAGCATTGATCAGCTGCCTCCTGCACACCCCCTACTGGGGACGTGCCCACAACCAAGGTACCTGCCCTTGACCGGAATCGAACCTGGGACCCTTCAGTCCCCAGGCCGAAGCTCCATCCAGTGAGCCAAACCGACTAGGGCAAGGAAATCTCTTTGGATGCAAAGTCAGGAGATCTTTGGGTCCATCTGTGTGGCCTGTAAGGTTCTGAGTCAGCCTGTCTCCCCATTTGTAGCTACCGGGCACTTCCTGTTGAGTGAGTGAATGGATGGGAGAGAAAGAGACATGGTGTCTTTGACACACAGAGAGGCAACGTATGCACTCAACCAAGGAGATCAAGGATGACTGATACTCCTTCTAACACCCAATACTGGAAGAGAGAACTATTTGACACAGAATCTATACCACTAATTAAATTGACAGCGGTAGCCAATTGTGCCCGAGTCTGGCTGCTCTGCGATCAACAACTTCCACCCCCATCACAGACACACAACTTCCTGCCAAGTGAATAATCTTCTCGTTAATTCAATTAAGTTGTTTAGAAATCGGTGCCTTGTTAGATGCAGGGGCTGTTCCTCTAGAAAGCTTCAAGGCTCTACCAGAGGGACTCCTCCTTCTGACACAGGTTAGGGTTTTGGTGGGAGGAAAGCAGTTCTGATGACTACCCTGGCCGCTTCTTGTCTTTTAATTTATGATTTCAGCATTTGCTACCTGTTCATTTGCAGATTTTCCCTTCATGCAATTGCTGCTATTTGTGATGAGCCTATAACTTACCGCAGGCTAAAATGCAACCCCCTGGACAACGACTTGCATCTCTAATAAATGCAAATAGAAGCATATCTCCATGTATTCACAAAGAATTCATTTAAATAGTCAATAGCGTTCCTGAAAGATCCGGGCTACAGATGCAGGCAAAACCCACCGGATGTAAATGTGTCCAGTCAGCGAAAGAAATGCATCGTGCGACACGGGTCTTGCGTAAGTGTCCCGAAAACCAACACTTTCAAAAAAAGGAAGAAAGGGAATGAATACGTACAATGACCTGAGCGAAACAATTGTCTCCTAGGCTCCTCTATGTTAGGAACTGAAATAACTGTTTCATTACTTATAAATCGTGGGCACCTTTTGAAAAAGGGAGGTGATTTCAGCAAATTGTAATAAAAGCATAAGTACAATAATGTCCCAAGCCATTAATAAAAGAATAAAGAAAATCATAGCGATAGCCAAGGAGAGGGGGAAGATCAGGTCAAGAAATCCCATTGAGAAAAGTTATCCCACCTGAGCTTAGAGGTTGGCTCTGAGTTTCCTGGTAGGCCAGGCATTCTTGGTTATGTAATGACTAGAGGCCTGGTGCACAAATTCGTGCATGGGTGGGGTCCCTCTGGGTGGCCTGCTGGGATCGGGCCAAAACCTGCAGTCCAACGCCGCCTGCAGCTCCTACCTGCCATTCCCGCTCATCCCGGCCCCACTCTCCCAAGGAGAGTGGCCTGTGTGATTGGGCTGAAATCAGCTCTCTGACATCCCCCGAGGAGTCAGATTGCCAGAGGGCACAGGCCAGGCCGAGGGACCCCACTGGTGCATGATCGGGGCCGGGAAGGGATGTGGGAGGTTGGCCAGCCAGAGAGGAACTGTGGTAGGGCTCCAGGGCTTGTCTGGCCCTTCTCACTCAGTCCCGGTCAGCCAGACCCCAGCAGCAAGCTAACCTACCAGTCAGAGCATCTGCCCCCCTGATGATCATTGCACATCATAGCACTGGTAGACTGGTTGACTGTCTGCCCCCTGGTGGTCAGTGCACATCATAGTGAGAGGTTGAATGTCCTTAGCATATCATTAGCGTATTACACTTTGATTGGTTGAGTGGATGACTGGACAACAAGGCGCTGAGCATATTAGGCTTTTATTATATAGGAGCGTTCTGGAGGCTGAAAAGTCCAAGATCAAGGTGTGGGTACATTGGTGTCTGGTGAGGATCCACTTCCTGATTTTGAGATGGCAGTTTTTTCACTGTATCCTAGAGGCTCTTTTATTGCACGAATCCATTCATGAGAACAGGGCCCAATCACCTCCTAAAGGCCTCACCTCCAAATGCCATCATATTAAAGGTTAATTAACATATGAATTTGAGTGGGTGTTGGGGGACACAAATATTCAATCTCTAGCAATTCATATACACCAAAATATTTACAGTGATTTTCTCTGGGCAGGAAATGTTTGGTTGCCTGTTTTATTTCTTGTTACTTATCTGTGTTTTATATTTTTCTACATTGAGCA
>NW_006286241.1:1313030-1314492 GCF_000327345.1 Myotis davidii
AAGAGAAAATGGTAGAAGCTCAGGAAGGTCAGGTACATTCACCAAGGCCTAGCAGCTGGGAGAGAGTAGAGCTGCAATTCAACTGTATTTTTCTCTGGTACCAAATTCCCTTAGATTTCTTTGGAATGTTTGTTTTTTTTTTAATACAGAAACCACAGCAAAATGGGCACGTGTACCAACAAAACCATTTTTGAATACCTGAATCTTTCCTCGGCTAGTTATCTTAATATGTTGTTACATGGGATAGATGAAGGTGGATAGTTATTCCAATGTATTTGACCATTTAGAACAGGTAAAGATATAGAGTTGGAAGTTTGGGGTAGACGTGAAGAATTCAGTATTAGTCCATCTGTGTGTTTCAATAGTGATAATGTTAGTGACCATCTTCGACACGAAGGGACAGACAGTCGGATGGTGACAAGTATAGCTTTCTTCTTTAATAGTTGTGTCATCACGGGCAAGTTTCTGTAACCTCTCTATGCCTCAGTTTCCTCTTTTGTAAAACATGGGTAATAACAGTACCTATCTCATAGGGTTGTTAAGAGGATAGATGAGTTATATAGTGTTCTTCGAACAGTGCCTGGTACTTAGGAAATTTTGTCTGGATCTCTGTCAATTTTTTTTTTTTAATTTGCTCAGGGATGATGTAATTTTCACAGTTAAGACTTAGAAGAAGAAAAAAATGAACCAAAAAAACTCAACATAAAATCTTTTTTAACATATACACAGGCTGTTGTTAAGAAAGGAACGATGCAGGTCATCTTAGTCAAAACTTGGTGAGTGTAGAATGCAAACTGTTGACCTCTTGCAAGGTCCTCGCGTGACCAAATGGACATTGAAACCCACTCATATCAGACAAACAATTTCTTCTTTTATGTCAACGCAAAACATTGGTGAAAGTTGCCTCTATTATTATGCTGCCAATAACTGACCCTCTTTGACCTCTAAAAAATGGAAGGTTAAAATGGTTCAAGGTAATATCAATGGCTATGAAAGAACAATGTTCATTGAAAACGAAAATCAGCTCTAACCAGTTTGGCTCAGCGGATAGAGCATCAGCCTGCGGACTGAAGGGTCCCAGGTTTGATTCCGGTCAAGGGCATGTACCTTGGTTGTGGGCACATCCCCAGTGGGAGGTGTGCAGGAGGCAGCTGATGGATGTTTCTCTCTCATCGATGTTTCTAACTCTCTATCCCTCTCCCTTCCTCTCTGTAAAAAATTAGTAAAATATATTTTTAAAAAAAAGAAAAAAGAAAGGAAACGAAACACTTCTGAGCTTCCACTTTGCTGAGAAGAAATGGCTCAGACAGGGGGACCTGAGGGGATTGTGGGATGTCCCTGTGTTTGCCTTTCAAGTCTGAATGGAGGGAAACAGCCCCTTAGAGTTGCCACCACACTTCCCGGAGCTTCAGGCAAAATAGAACACTTTTCATTAGTCTCAACTTGGTCGGCTCCAGAATGT
>NW_006286241.1:1314877-1315294 GCF_000327345.1 Myotis davidii
AAAGATACCTTCTTTGGCCTTCATGGTATTGCTACTGTCCCAGAATCGAGTATTTCAGAAGCAAGAGAGGCAGCAAAATATTTCCTTTTTTTAATTCTCTAAATTCTACCCAGTATCTCCCATCGTCAAAAACAAAGAGGAATTTAGCTGGTAATATTTCAGGAGACCAAAGGAAAGAAACAGTAACACTACACCATTTTTTACCAACTATTTACTGAGCACTCAAAAACAATGGTGAACGCGTCATTCAAAGTGCCCTTCCTCCTTGTCATAGCATTTCAAAGCTTTCGTCGGATTCATCAATCAAGCATCACAAAGCTTCTTTCAAGGCAGCTGAAATGCACAGATAACATGATGTAATAATGCTTAGTGGTCCCTCAGATGGTGACAGCTTCCTACTCTGAAGGGTCGAAAGAC
>NW_006286241.1:1317206-1323290 GCF_000327345.1 Myotis davidii
GGTTCAGAGACAGACTCCGTAACTGATCGCCACGGACGTAAGAACAAGTCCATGTTCACGGTGAGCCTCCGCAAAGGCCGGCCCTGGGAACACAAACACCGTGAACGTTGTACTGAGCGGTGGCACGGGAACAGGGACCATTTCATGAGAACTGCGTGCCGGTCGCGGCGCCAAGTCCCGTGCCCACACAGGCCTCTCTGAAACCCCTGTCCCGACGAAGCGGACACCTCAGACACAAAACCAGACAAGCCACCAGCATGTCCCGTGATGGGCTGCCTCCCTGTAAGGCTCTTCCAGGCGCACGTCCCCCCTCCCTGGCCCATCTGAACGTGGGCCCACCTGCTTCCGAGGCTGCTCTGGCCACACTCAGCGCCTCTTCTCAGGAGGAAACCGCTCCCAGAGAAGAGCAGGGGATGATGCTTCATTGTGAGCCGGGAAACTGAACGTCTAGTGACCTCCCACGGTGCATAAAGGATGCACAATAAATCCGCACCCCCCGCTCCCAGCGAGCTCTCCACGCCCACGACAGGCCCGGAGCCACATGCAGGAAGAGGCAGGAGGGGAAGGGACGCAGCGTTGGGTGAGGCAGCAGCGATGCCAAGTAACTATGGCTACGGGATGCCCAGCAGGTGTGAGGGCTCTGCCCGCACCTGAGGCCGCATCTTCCCAGCAAAGCTCTGACGTGGGCTCGATTGTCACCTTCACTTTATTGATGGAGAGAGCGAGGCGAAGGGCGGGTAAGCTGAGCCCCTGTGGCCTGGGCACGGCTTTTCTTTGCACCTCTGTTTCCAACCTTCCCCTCTCCTCCACCTGCTAGCCTCTCCCGTGCTGTGATGCCAGCCGATCGTGGGAATCCAAGGCGATGGCCCCACAGATGCCCACGAGTGAAGGCGAGAGACGAGGTTTTACCCAGACATGGACGAGGCGTTCTTATGTGATGATCTAAGCACACGCTTCCAGGCCGCATGTCCCCCAGGCTCCCACCTCCTCCCAGGAGATGCTGACGGAGCTGTAAGGGCCCCCATCCGGCAGATCAACAGCAACATGGTCCTAATATTTAGCAGCTGTGCCCTCCCCCTTGCACAGATGCAGACCCTGAAGCAGGAGGGATATGGTACCGGGCTGACCTGGGGTCGCACGCAGCCCAGCAGGGATTCCAACCCGCAGTCTCTGAATTTTCAGCCGATCACCGTCGATCTACCGTCCACGTGGCCGTGAATGGGTGCCTGTGTGGCTGGCCTGCTGGAGGGCGAATAGACTTGATATGCTTTCTTTTTAAAAAAAATATATATATATATATATTTTATTGATTTTTTACAGAGAGGAAGGGAGAGGGATAGAGAGTTTGAAACATTGATGAGAGAGAAACATCGATCAGCTGCCTCCTGCACACCTCCTACTGGGGATGTGCCCACACCCAAGGTACATGCCCTTGACCGGAATTGAACTTGGGACCTTCAGTCCGCAGGCCAAGGCTCTAACCACTGAGCAACACCGGTTAGGGCTTGATATGCTTCTCAGTCACTATGCCCAGGGCAGCATGGAGACAGCCCGGACCAAGCGTTTCTCTCCCAGGAAAGCTCAGCGAAGGAGACGGACTCCAGGAGCCCCGGTCAGAGCAGGAGGCACCGCTCCCTCCAAGACCCCCAGGCCACATGGGTGTTCTGTGCTGTTACTGATCCAGGGGTCTGCTGATGCACCCATTGGCTCTGGGAGCTGGAGACCACAGGTGGGGACTCCTTCATCTCAGCCTCCCCCCTTCCCCAGCTCTGAGCTGTGCCAGCAGGAACCACACCCCTCCCCCTCCGGGAGCCACTGTTGTGACATTTGCAAACCCCACTCCTCCTCAGTGTGACTAAGAACAGAGACACCAGGCACTGGTGGGCAGGAGGGGGGCGCCTTCTCTTTGCAAATACAGCGAACGAGGGAGCATCACCGATTCTGAGTCCTGTCCCCCTGGCCACAAAGCCAGGGGGGATGGCCATGGGTTTGAGTTCCCACCTTGGCCCAAATCAGTACATCCTCTGCGTGGAGTACATCACAAGCCAGAAACTTGCACATTTGGGGGGGGGCGCTGTCCCTGGTGGGGCCCCCTCCTCCTGCCACAACCTGAGTCCGTGTGGACGTCCTGCGGGAATGGGACGAGCTCTTGGCAAGCACCGTGTGGAGGGGGCCCCTGGCACCCTGGCCCCCCACAGGGTAGCCCTCTTACTTCCTGCTACTTAAAGGGGAGGGCTCTAAAACACCAGGGGGTCTCAAACATGATCTGTGGACGGCCACACGTGGCCATTGGTTTCATATTCTGATGGACTGCTAACGTGTGTAATACTGCCTGCATATGTTTATGGAATTCGTCACTCGCTTACATCTACTAAATTACAAGCACACACACAGCCCCTCAGCCTGGCCTTCCGTAAGACTTGGTACCGTGTCTATAGTCCTGACGAGATGACTTGCTGAGAAGGCGGGGATCATGGCAGAACAGAGGTCTGGGGGTTCTCTTTGGGGCCTTAAAGTTTTTAGAAGCATTAAACGACTAAAGCACGCCCTAACCGGTTTCGCTCAGTGGGTAGAGCATTGGCCTGCAGACTGAAGGGTCCCGGGTTCGATTCCGGTCAAGGGCATGTACCTTGGTTGCAGGCACATCCCCAGTAGGGCGTGTGCAGCAGGCAGCTGATCGATGTTTCTAACTCTCTATCCCTCTCCCTTCCTCTCTGTGAAAAATCAATAAAATATATGTTTTAATTTTTTTTAAAAAGATTAAAGCACAATATCAATGTGGACATAAATAAACATTCAAAGATGGTTATCAGAAAAAAAACAGAAGGCCGTAGAGTCACTTCTCTAGTTACTCTAACCCAGGGCTCCCTAAAATCGTAAGTCAGGCAATAAACTTGAGAGGCCTCACTCGGTCAAAGGGTAGGGGTCAGAGGGCCCTGCTGGTAGCACACGTGTCACCAATCGGTACTTCTGTATGTCACTGTAAGTCAGAGCAGTGCACACCTGACAGGAGACTTGGGATTTGGCCCTGGGTGGAAGACTTGGGATCAGAATCTTCCAGGGACCCAGTGGAGGAAACTGGTGACATCCTAATGGTGGAATTGCAGATTCCAGGGAGTGGACAAAAAAAATTCAGGAATGATAGCATTGTCCCAGCCGGTGTGGCTCAGTGGGTAGAGCGTCCGCCTGCGTACCAAAGCGTCCCGGGTTCGATTCGGTCAAGGGCACGTACCTTGGTTGCAGGCTCCTCCCTGGCCAGGAGGCAACCAATCGATGTGTTTCTCACCCATCAGTGTTTCTCTCTGTTTTTCCCTCTCTCTTCTACTTTCCTTAAAAATCAGTGGGATAATATCCTTGGGTGAGGATTAACAACAAAGTAATGACAGCATATAAGTTTTGGGACTTTGTCAAGAGACCAATCCCTTTCACAGATTTGGGAGAACCTTCTGTGGTCACAACAACGTGATCTCATTGTGCCTCATCATGACCAAGGACAGAATCAAGTTCATTGTTCAACAAGGTCCTCACAAGACCTCAATGGACTTGCTTGGGTTGGGGAGACAGTTGTTTCTTTAGTGAGTCAGTTGTGGGTTGTCTTTTTTTAACCCTTGGAAGATGTGGAATTAAATATTTAAAGGTTGAAATAAATCAAAAAATATATTAAGATTTTAGCTAAACTGGGAAATAATGTGTGTATATTTGTTTTATTGAATATTTGGAATGTTTGAGAGAAATAAGCACATCTCAATACGTAAGAGAATGTCGTCCTAATTTCACACTTTAATTTAATATATGAAATTCAGTCAATTAACTTGACTTATGATTCTAGTTGAAAAATATAGTAGATTATTACCAAGGTTGTAAACAGTATAGAAACAGTTTAAAGGGCTTAGTAGTTGTAATATGTATGTTTCCTTTTATTACATTTATTTTTTTTAAATATATTTTATTGAGTTTTTACAGAGAGGAAGGGAGAGAAATAGAGAGTTAGAAACATCGATGGGAGATGTGCCCGCAACCCAGGTACATGCCCTTGACTGGAATCGAACCCGGGACCTTACAGTCCGCAGGCCGACGCTCTATCCACTGAGCCAAACCGGTTTCGACTCTTTTATTACATTTAAAAGAGCAATATAGGCAACTAGAGAAAATTTTGTGTGTTAATCAAATAGTTGAAGTATTTTAAAAAGTAATTGAGCCCTGGCCCGTTTGGCTCAGTGGATAGAGCAGCAGCCTGTGGACCGAAGGGTCCCAGGTTCAATTCCAGTCAAGGGCACATACCTCAGTTGCAGGCTCCTCCCCAGCCCGGGCCCTGGTCAGGGCTCATGCAGGAGGCAACCAATTGATGTGTTTCTTTCACATCGATGTTTATCTCTGTTTTTCTCTCTCTCTCTCCCACTCTCTAAAAATCAATGAAAATCCGGGTGAGGATTTAAAAAAATAAATTAAATTTTAAAAATTAAAATAGAAAGTAATTGAGTATATTATTTTTAAGTGCAGCTTAAAATATTTATGGGAATTCAATTAAATAGTAAAAGGCTTCTTAAACGTGGTTGTAAAAATGTAGTTGTATGAATAGAATTAGAAGATTTGTACGTTGAACCTAAGTGCTTAAGGTTCAACCTCAAAGTTCGGTTTTAGAACTTTTGAATTTTTAATTTTAATAAATCAAGTATTAATCTTTAAACCCTGAAGCCCCTGCAAGGACAGGAAAATTCAAATGGAGAGTTGCAGCTGTCCATGACCCATCAGCTTTTTCTTTTTTGCTGTGAGTTCCTTGAAGATAAGAGTCAAATCTCTGAAATGATAATTTTTTGATTAGTATGGTTTTTCCGTCAACTGTTTCACCTTTTGATCAACTGGATAACCTCCTATTTTAGTCTGCATTTATACAGAGCAGCATTGACTATCAAGCTAATATCAACCTTCTTATTTTATTCAGGTAGCTTTAAGGACACAGGTGGTCTTGAAGGTAGCTGTTTTAAAAGGTTGGCTCAGCTCTAGCTGGTTTGGCTCAGTGGATAGAGCATCAGCCTGCGGACTGAAAGGTCCCAGGTTCAATTCTGGTCAGGGCCAGACGCCCGGGTTGCAGGCTCAATCCCCAGGGGGTGGCGTGCAGGAGGCAGCCAGTCAGTGATTCTCTCTGATCATCGATGTTTCTCTCTCTCTCTCCCTCTCCCTTCCTCTCTGAAATCAATAAAAATATATTTTTAAAAACTTAAAAAATGAAATAAAAGGTTGGCTCAGAAATTCTGGGGAAGTTTTGTGTTTTGTTTATTTTTTCCCAGATTTATTGAGATGTAATTGACATAAAACATGGTGTAAGTTTAAGGTGTACAACGTAATAATTGGATACGCATGTATGTTGTCAAATGATTAACCACAATAGGTCAGTTGACATATCCACCACCTCACATCATTACATGGGTGTGTGTGTGTGTATATGTGTGTATGATAAGAACGTTTAAGATTTACTCTCTTAACAGAGCAACTTTCAAATATACAGTACAGCCTTGTTAACTATGGCCTCCATGCTATACCTTAGAATCTAAGGCTTAGATCCTCAGAGTTTACCTTTTACCCCTTCACCCCCACCCCTGGCATGCTCTCTGTTTCTATGAATTGGGGAATTTTTAGGTTGCCCGTATGTGTGAGATCACTCGGTATGTGTCTTTTTCTGACTTGTTCCACTCAGCATAAAGCTCGTAAAGTTTGTCCCTGTTGTCACAAAGCCAGGATGTCCTGCCTTTTTGTGGCTGAATGGTATTCCATTGTATACGTCTGGCACTTCCTCTGGACGGACACTCGCGTTGTTTTCATGTCTTGGCTGCTGTAAACAAAGCTGTAATGAACACGAAGACGCAGCTCTGTCTTACAGATCATGATTTGACTTCCTCTGGATATCCCAGAAGTGCAATTACTATCCTCACAGGGTAGTTCTATTTTTAATTCTTTTTAAGGAAACTTCGTATTGCTTTCTATGGCGGCTTCATCCATGACATCCCCACCAGTGATGCCCAAGGGCAGAGCTGTGGACTGGGCCTCTGCTCAGGGCGCACTGGGAGCAGCAATGTGGCCTGAGCA
>NW_006286241.1:1323312-1341932 GCF_000327345.1 Myotis davidii
TTCCTTCTCCATCTCTGTCTGAGCTCCAGTGATGGAGCCACAGATTTTCCCAGTAACCCCCAGGAGGTGAGACCCACGTGGGCCTCTGGGGAAGCATCCTGCACTGCTCAGAGGGCTAATGTCCCCCGTGGGCTCTGTTTCTCCCCTCAGTCTGCGCTGTTCTGGTTGGTGGGGGGTGGGGGGGAGGGGCAATGTGGTCAGAATGTGGCTGCTCCCCTTCCTCTTCTAAGGGGTCCTTTCAGTCTCTGTGGTCCAGGGGGCCTCAGCCTCACTCCCGGGGCCTGGGATTTTCACGGCGGCATCTTGTCAATGGACAGTGGACAGATGGCCTCTCTCTGAGGAGAACTGAAGTCAGGAATGACGGGAGTTGTCATCTTGATAATGTCATTTCCTCTCGGGAAATATTTCCAGTTCAATACACTAGGAATACAATTCTTTCTAAACATATTTTATTGATTGCGGAGAGAGAAAGGGAGAGGGAGAGAGACATAGAAACATCAATGATGAGAGAGAATCATGGATCAGCTGCCTCCTGCACATCCCACACTGGGGATCAAACCCGCAGCCCGGGCATGTGCCCTGACCAAGACTCGAACTGTGACCTTGGGGTTCATAGGTCGATGCTCAACCATTAAGCCACACCGGCCGGGCTAAATATAACCCTCAATCCTGGAGACACTCCTGTAGAAGCAGGGTCTGTCCTAAAGCCTGAAACAGACATAGAGCCCATGGAGTTTATTTCTATCGCGTTTATAAGTTCAGCTCATTATGCTGGAGTGAGCGAAAACGGAGTTCATTTTCCGGCCTTCTCGGATGACAGGCCCCTACAGCCAGCAATTCGCACCAATTATATAAGATTTTAAATGGTCAGTACGTGCTGTTGTGCAGCCAAAGAGTTGCTGACGAAGGGGCAGAACCGTTCATGCAGGCGAGGTTGCATCTGAAGGAGCTGCACCAGGACATACACACTGAAGGTCCCGGCAGGTGATGAGGCCAAGGTGCTCCCTAAAAAGTGGGGCTCCTACTAGCCCGTGGATCATGAGAGCAGATTCTGGGGTGACAACTCTCCATTAGTTCGCCCCGGCTCCCCTCACCCATCTCCCCTGCAATCCGGAGCTACCTGCACGAGGTCCCTGCTCAGATGGGCCTTTTGGAGTCACAGGTCAAGTGCGGGCAGCCGACCAGCCTAGTGGGCATCGCCGTCATGACCCGGACCCAGGAAATGCTAAACAACTGGCAGAGGCAGTGGCCAGGGCTGGACATAAGACAGGGTCACCGCGGTCAGTGGGGCGTGGCTGCAGCAGAGCCCAAGGGCGCTGGCCCAGGCCGGGCTCTGTGGGCAGGATGTGTGCGGGGCCCAGCAGCTGCTCGTGCCAGGCAGGTGGGACAGCTGCAATGAATGGGCCACAGAGCCACCTCAAAGGCACACTGTGCCCCGCCTCACACACATGGCCTCGCCGTGGACAGCTGAGCAACAGCAGCAGCAGCAGCGGCAGCAGCAGGAGCCGTAAACAGAGCGCTGACCCCGGCCCTGGGAGGGAGGGCAGAATGGCTCCCCATTGTGCGACGCGGGCCAGCAGGCAGGGTTGCCCAAAGCTGTCGACAGCAGCTGCGACCAGCAGCCCCACGTGGTCTTTACGTGTGAATCATTTGATGGGCCTTCTGGTCACACGGGAGTCCTTTCTTAGCTCAGACGGGAGAGGGGCGTCTCTAGCTCCCATCAGAGTGTGTCTGTAAAGGGATCCAGGCCATTCAGCTGTGGTCCTCCCCGACTCAACTCCACCACGATGCTTCCCAAGTCTGTGTGGCCCTGTTTCACTGTAAACAACCTCGGGCAGGCCTCTCGCTGTGGCAGCTGCCAGCTTAGGCCTAGAGAGGCTGCTATATGCCCTCCTTGAGCTCTCCCATGGTCTAGTCCACCCGACTACATTCTGGCTTCTGTCCCCAAAGTCAGTGTCTCTGGAAGGATTGAACAGCACAGACAGGTCCATGCTATTTATTTCCCCTCTTCCTATCTCAGGGGGGATGGTGGGAGTTTGTGGGAATAAGACATGTCGGTGCCCTGCCACCAGAATCTTACTTGGCACTTCATTGGTTCTCTCTAAGTGGCTTCCCACCCTGCCTCTTGTCCCCATGTTATTTATATGAACACTCACAGCTCTGGCCCCTGGCCCTGGATGGGCTGGAAGGCTCGCTGTTCTTCTCCAGGCCCATCAGACCATCTCCCTCATCCTCCCCGTGTGTTCTTCCCCGATATCACCGCCAAGGGTGCCAACTGTGGTTTAGGGCATATTTCTTAAACTGAAGAATTGTCTCTATATAAAGGATGATTAGTTCCAATCTCACACTCCTGTGACATTTAGATGTACTCAGTACTGTAACGACCTTCTGGCCCTTTAAATACAGTTCCTCATGTTGTGACCCAGCCATAAAATTATTTTCGGTGCTACTTCATCACTGTCATGTTGCTACTGTGATGAATCGTCATGTAAATATCTGATATGCAGGATGATCTTAGGCGACCCCTGTGAAAGGGTCGTTCAACCGCCAAAGGGGTCGTGACCCACAGGTTGAGAACTGCTGCTGTAACATGTGACATTCAGACATTACACACAGGCCCAGAGCGTTTAATGTGTCAGTAGGTAAGAGGGAATCATTGTTTTGGTACAAATACCCAATTTTTTGCATGGATTATGGTTTGCCATCTTGTATCCTCAGTTTTGCATTATGTGCTAGTTGAAATCCACATCAGATATGAAATACATATTCATCTTTGTAAATTATCAGAGTAAAAAAATAACCAAATTTACCAATAATAACTTTTCTTTCAGTTGGAGTCATTAGATAAGAAAAGTTATTGTTATTGTAATAACTATGTCTGATGTCAGGTGGGTCCTAGATTTATCGAAGTGATCATTCCATGAGTTATATGATTATCTAATCACTATTGTTATACACCTGAAACTAATATACTATTGTATGCCAACTCTCATTGAAAAGTTGAGTGAAAAATTATTATTTCTGAATTCAGGGATTTTCTTCTCCAAAGTCATGTCAGGCTCCATATAGGTAATTCTTTCACATTTTTGTCTATCTTCTTTTTTATTTTCTTTTTTTCAAATACATTTTTATTGATTTCAGAGAAAGGTTGAGGGAGAGAAGGATAGAAACATCAATGATGAGAGGGAATCATTGATCGGCTGCCTCCTGCATGCCCCACGCTGAGAACTGAGCCTGCAACCCGGGCATGTGCCCTGACCAGGAATCGAACCGTGACTTCCTGGTTCATAGGTCCATGCTCAACCACTGAGCCACACTGGCTGGGCCTTGTCAACCTTCTTCATCTGCCTCCTCTCCATCTCCTTCCCACCTTCCTCCTTCCCCACTTCCCTTCTCCTGCATTCTGCACTCCTAGCAAATGGGAAGCCGTGTATATTTTCTTGATTCCCTTCTCCATCTGTAACTCTCCTAGTCTGGGAAATATAGGCATATCTGAGGCTCATTCAAAGTCAGGACTATCATCTGGGGAGCTTTTTGCTGGGCTCCAGTCAAAGAAAAATTCCCTCCAGGAAGGAAATGGAGAGCTGTCTTAGCAGTCTGTAACTTCAGGCCCATTGGGTACATGGCTCTTGCTGGAAATTCAGCAAAGTTTGTGCAGCAGACAGTGTAAAAATTCACTGAAAGTGGTGAAATGAGGTAGTGGGTTCTCAGACATGCACTTTTCCTGTTAGTTTAGCGAGCTGAAGACAAAACCTGTGACTGATGGTCTGTCGCCCTGGTGAGGACGGTGGCCTGTCAGGGCCCAGCGAGCCTTTATGCACTGGGATTGTCAGTGAGCAGGTGGGCAGCGCGTGAGAATGGGGAGGAGGGTTCGAGATGAACAAAGCCAGTGATATCCAAAAAGGGGTCTAATTCCAAAGCTCTGCCTAATTTGGACGTCACAATTCTGGTCCAAATTCAGGGTCACCAGTCATGCATTCCCTACCCTGTGCCTAAACTCAGGCCTGTCCCCTATCCATATTCCTGGCTCTGACCCCGTATAATATAATCACATGCAATAGCTCATCATTATTGAACTAAGATGGTCCAGACACTATTTCACATTAACTCCATGCGAAATTATGTTAGTTTCAGACCCAATTTCACCCAGGAGGAAACCAAGTCCTGATGAGATTTGCATGCCTGTGGGTACACAGCTCCGGAAAGGCCCCGGTAAAATCCAGACCAGGTAGCCTCACTCCAGGGCCAACTCTTACGATCCATGACCTTCAGTGTGATTGGAGCCCGGTCTCCATGGCTTGTTACTTTACAGTTTAAAGGGCATTAACAATGGCTCCCTGGCTGTCTTCGAACTGCAGAGCATTCATCGGTTTCTCTGGGCCTTTCTCTGATGCCTTCACCCTCATGTTGATATCCCCCCAAGTCCCTGTGACATGACGAACCTACTCGGCAGAGATTGTTAACTTTTGCTTCATGACAACACAGTTGGTGTCTGTCTTTGCAAGTTTTCTTGGTCCTGGGGACTTCCTATCAGTCTATGAGCCCCGACAGAATTCTGATAGAAACATCAATGATGAGAGAGAATGTGCATTCTCCTGGTTCAGAGATCCATGCTCAACCCCGCGTAGGTGCTGGGAAGGGGACCCACACGGGGTCAACCCTGTCGGCCCTCACTTGCTCCAGCGCTGGGCACACAGTGTTTCTTGAATGAATGACTCTCTCATTCTAGAGGTCACTTAAAAAAGTCAGACAGGCAGCTGAAGGGAACACTTGGGCTGAGCAAAACCACACTTCTCAGAAGGGAAGAAAATGTGTGTACTTACTTGACCCCCAAAGTCCTTTTCCTTGCTCCCAAGACTGGTCTGCAACCAGAACGGACTCCTTACATCTTGTCCCTCAGTCTCCCTCCCTGCCCATCAGCTTGGACTATCACATTGAAAAGCCAGCGGCAAAGACCTGAAAACCACTGAAGTCTCACCACACTCTTCACGCACCGAGTATTCCTAACTGTGGAATAATGAAAGGACTGGCCCCAAGCTTAGTTCCCTGAGCTCACTTCCTAGAGCTTGGTGGGAGCATTTGTGCATACATGTGCATACGTGTGTGTGTGTGTGTGTGCTCACATGCACTGGTGGGCTTCTAAAGCAGGGACAATGAAGTTACTATGATCTCATCTTTGCATTCCACATACAAAAGCAAGTGATTCTGTCTCTTCTTAGAGTCAGAGAAAGAAAATCGCATCAAGGTTAAGGGCAGCCCTTTGACCTATCGCTTTGTGGGTGGCCCGAGTGGAGACCATGACCCAAGGTTTCCCAGAAACCCAGGGGATAAGCAGGACGGTTGGATGCCTATGGTGAACTTAAGTCAAGGCCCTCCAGAAAGAGGCCTCTGACGCATATTTCTTCCTCGGTTCATTAAGCGTGGACAGGGAATTGATGGGGAAATGTGTGGCAACCAAAGAGCCATTTCCCATTTCTTCTTACCTATGGCCATGGCACAGGAATGTGGTGGGAGCAGGGCGCCCATAAACAGTCTGGCGCTGGCTTACCAGCGACCATTCCTTTCACAATCACAGCTTTCGCATGTGCTAAAGATGACAATGCCACCAGTATCGATGGTTCCAGGGAGACCCTTCATTCCTAGTCACAGCCATAGAACCGCTGGTGGGTGGTCCCCGCTCTGGTTGTCTCCATTATCATTTCACTGTGCTGTGTGCGGCTCAGTGCTCTTTGGAACTCACCGGCATTTTAAAAGCCTTTCATGCACTGGAGTGGCTTGGCATTCATATTCATATATCTTGCTGGCAGGGCAGCAGAATCGCTATTCTTGAGATCCTCGTCCTTTGTGCGTTCAAGGTCACACCCCATCTAAGTGGGAATGGCAATGGACCCTGAGAACATCAAGCCGTCGTAACTCAACTCCGCTGCCCAGATGTCTTCTGGGTGCTTAGAGCTCCCTGCCTCTTGATGCAAAGGCAAGGCGAAACCTAGAATAAGCTTGTAAAATTCAGATGTTTGAGTTTGCCTTAGCAACTTAAAAAACGTTTACTTTGGAAAGTGATATATATATATATATATGTATATATATATATATCCTTATCCTTTCAATGTGGCATTTGTAAACAAAAGTGGGCTTGTCTACATCCGAAATCTGGGCATCACACCCAATTCCTTTTCCCACTGTATACAGTGGGTCATGGATTCTGGTCAATCCCATTGATAAAGTATCTCTCAATCTCACACCTTCACCCTCATCCTAAACCTCCAGTTGTGTTCCTCTTTCGTCTGTCCTCTGTAATGTTACCAGAATGATTGTTGAAGATAATCTTATCGTGCCGCGTTTCCCCCAGAAATGAATGAATGTCCGCATCCCGAGTAGAGCCTAGAAGGACCTTCACTGCTTTGTCCCTCCCTGCCTCAGCTCCCAGGTGTCCACGGGCACCCTTCCTTCCAGCCAGATCTCTGGAAGTGCCTCCTCACTCCCTCACACATCCAAGTCCAGCATCTGCTCTTTCAGAGCCCGGATTTCATTTCTCCTCCTCTTCTCTTGGCTAAGTTCTACTTCTCCTTAAAAACTCAGTTTAAGCATCTTTATCTTTACCTTGACCTGCACCCACTATGTGCTTCCCACACAGCATGGTCCTCAAAATTGTCATTGTTGCTTTGCTGGTCTGTATTACTCACTGACCATGAGCTCCCTGAGAACAGGAACTGTATCTTTTCTATCTCTGGGTCCCCAGCGATTCCACAAGGTGACCCACAGGGAATGGACAAGTGATTGTTGAATGAATATCAAGTAAATCCTGCTAAATTTCAAGGGGGTGGCATACATCAACCCATCAGAGTAATAAGTACGTTCTTATCACCCCTTGACATTACATGAGGAGCAAGTGAAATTCCAAACAAGAGGTTGGGAGAGCTGCGCATGGGAGGACCGTGGAACGGCAAGGCAGAGGGCATGTTGTGTTCTCGCATCTGTGGCTCACAGGCACTGTTTGCCGGGCACATGTGGGTTGATTGGTTTGCTTGCTCTTACCATTAGTTGACCATTTCCTCATAAGGAGAGGAGCTACGGCATCAGGCTTCTCTCCTCCAAGGCCCCCAAGGGTTCACGTGAGCATTTCATACCAAGTGGCAGAATGAGTCAGGAGACCCTGCACACCAGGCGGAAATGGTATATCCAAGGTTTATCCTTTAAAATAGAACTCCCGCCCTAACCGGTTTGGCTCAGTAGATAGAGCATCAGCCTGCGGACTCAAGGGTCCCAGGTTCGATTTCGGTCAAGGGCATGTACCTTGGTTGCGGGCACATCCCCAGTAGGGGGTGTGCAGGAGTCAGCTGATGAGATGTTTCTCTCTCATCGATGTTTCTAGCTCTCCATCCCTCTCCCTTCCTCTCTGTAAAAAATCAATAAAATATATTTTAAAAAATAAAATAGAACTCCCCAATGTTCATGGAGGTGTTTTCATCAGTTGCCTTGTGAAAATCAAAAGGCGTTCCTCCTCGCTTCCTGAGATGAGGATGAGGGTAAGTTGGATGAAGAGACGGGAGTGAGTGGAATTTCTCAAAGCCCAGATGGCCTTTCCCTCTGTGCTCCCCACTTGGCTCCCGGGGCCTCCCCGGGTGAATGGCACACGGCTTCCCAGTGGCCTCCTTGTGGTCTGTAGGTGGCCTCCGTTTAAGCATCAGATGGAAGTTTGCAAGATGATTTGAGCGATTTCCCACAATTTACTTTAAGCATTTACTGCTGGTGGCTTCAGGAACTTAGGTACAATGTGAACTCCAGGTCACCTCCCTGAATGCACATACCCAGCGTTAGTTTCATAGTCTAATAAAAGGGATACGCATGGTTCTTGAACAGCCGCCAGCTCCCCAGAAAGGCCCCAGGTACACCGGAAATGCCTTAAAGGGGCCCTTCCTCCTGCTGTCCAGAGCAGCCTTCCTTCAGAGCATGGCCCCAGACCTGTTCTTCCCCCCACACCCACACTTGGGACTCTCCCAAAAACCCTCCCCAGGGCACCTTTCTTGGATTCAGTGGTGGAACCTGAAAGAATCTGAGAGTTTGGTTTAAAGCCCAAGGATCTGAACGACCAAGTCTCCCTGCAGAGCATTGTGCTCCGGCTCCTGGGTTGTAAGCAAGCTGACTCACTTCCCCTCCCAGATAGGATTTCCTCCTGCCCCGACTCCCTGTGCAAAGGGATTCTTTGCATGCCTTTGCCATGACCCCTGCTCCTTCAGTTTGAATTTCTCAATAGTCTAAGCCTTCCTGAAGGTGTTCCGAGCCACAGGACACCACCTCCACAGCTTCTGGAATGACCCATCCAGGCCTCGCCCCCTGGGGGGAAGAAGGGAGGTCCCTGGGGGGTCACTCACCCCTCGCTTCCATAGGCGTCACTGTCTTACAATCAAGGAAGCCCCATCTCAGAACTCATGCTCCCCCTCGCCCTCCCACGTGGCAGGCAGGCCGGCCTGGAGCAGCCCCAACACGTGCAGAGTCCGGTGTCTCCAGGAGGCACCAGTAGCATCTAGTGTCAGTCAGCACAAAATCTACCCTTCGGAAAGTGAGCCCACCGGATCGATACAAGTTCCTGGGAGTGTACCCCGCCTGATCGTGTCCTTTAAGTGGTCTCATGGGACCAATGCCAAGTTCAACTGTAGACCTCACTAAAGTCTCTCAAAGAATAGTCACTACCTTCCAAACACCTGTTCTTGCTAATGTATCATCAGGAAATACAAAAGATCTCAATTATACCATACATATTTATAATAATAAAAGGGTAATATGCTAATTAGACCAGAGGTCATTCCGGATGTCCTTCCTGACGAAGCTGGGGCCTGAGCGAAGCCAGCCCAGGTCCCGGGTGCCTGCCGGCATCCAGAGGAGGGAAGCCTGGGTTCCGGGTGCCAGAGGGAAGCCTGGAGAAGGAAGGCCTACTCTTGCATGAATTTTCATGCATCAGGCCTCTAGTAAACATATATCAATGATCTAATCATATTTCACCCTGAGTATTGAAGGGTGGTCCACTGGGTGTCTTTTGATGTTTTCATTCATGTGAGAATTACTGATGAGAAGGATAACACTAAAGAAATATGTTTCTCTCATTAAACCATAGAGCACTTCCCTGTGATAGATGGGAAGAGACATAAGTTTAGCTTGTAGTCTCTTATATTCTCATTAAGGAAGACAGGGAGAACCCCTACAAAACAAATAAGCATGCAGGTACTTCTGGGTGCCCTAGGTAAAACAGGACATTCTAAGAGAGAGACCTGGGGATCAGGCTGGAAGGCGGGGTTGGCTTGAACAAGCACATGAGGAAGTCCCTCTGAGAAGGGCCATTGGAGCTGAGGCCTGAATGAGAGGGAGTTCCCACACAGGGGTCTGAGGGACAAGTACTCCAAACTGCCAGGACAGCAGGTGCAGTGGTCGCAAGATGAGGATGCCAGTGAGGCTGAAAGGACCATGAGGTTGGAGTAGAGACAGCAGCAGGGAGAATGGGTCCTAGGGGGGTTAGAAAGGAAGGCAGCATCCAGGCCACTTTGACTTTCATTTTTAAACATAACTGAAAGACATCGGAGAGCTTTAGGCAAGCGAGTGGCATCATCTGACTTATGTTTTAGAAAAATTACTTCCTCTGCCCTGTGCCAGGTGGCCAGCAGGGGGCAAGAAGAGAGGCAGGAGACAGTCCAGATGAGACCTGATGGGACCTTGGACCATAGTTGTAGCAGCTGAGATGGTGACACCGTCAGTTTGGAGGATGTATTTTAGAAGTAGCACCAATGGGACTTACTCATGGATTGGAAGCAGATTTTGTAGAAAACAGAAAAAAAATCAATAATGACTCCAAGGTTTCTAGTCTGAGCAATTGTGATGTCATAAACTGCAATGGGGGAGCTTGGCGGTGATGGAACAGAAGTGGCCTAGGGGGAGGGGAGAAGTCAAGAGTTTAGTGTTGCCCTAACCAGTTTGGCTCAGTAGATAGAGCGTCGGCCTGCGGACTGAAGGGTCCCAGGTTCGATTCCGGTCAAGGGCATGTACCTTGGTTGCGGGCACATCCCCAGTGGGGATTGTGCAGGAGGCAGCTGATCGATGTTTCTCTCTCATCGATGTTTCTAACTCTCTATCCCTCTCCCTTCCTCTCTGTAAAAAAGATCAATAAAATATATTTTTTAAAAGAAAGAGTTTAGTGTTGGCACTGTCGATGGTAAGATGCCTGTTCGCTATCTGAGTGAGGATGTTAAGCAGGCAGATGAACATTTGAGTCTGGAGCTCAAAGGAATGTCAGAGCTGGACACATAAACACAATAGTCTAAACTTAAGTCTTAAATCCATGAGACTGGATAAGGTTGCCTTAGAAGAACATAGAAAAATTAGAAAGTCCTGGGTCACCCCAACATAGAGAGAGAAGTTGAGGTGAGGAGCCATCAGAGAAATTTAGCCTCGAGCCAATGAGGTAAGAGGACACCAAGCTAACATGCTATCCCAGAAGCCCAGGGGGAAAGTGTGTCAGAAGGAGGGGTAACGACCCCTACCCAATGCTGCTGAAAGGTCGAAGAGGAGAGGTCTAGGTCAGAGCACTGATCCATGGCTTTGGCATTGATGACCTTGAACAAAGCCATTCCAGTGTAATGGAGGGGACACAATTTTGATTGGACTTGTTTTAGGAGAGATTGAGAGGTGGGGAAATGAAGACCATGAGTCATAACAATTATTCAAACAATTTCCTATGAAAGGGAAGCACAGAAAAGTTAAACATAGAATGGGAAGAGGTGCCAAGGGACTTTGTTCTTAACACGGCTGCTATTGATTCCTGCTTGTATGCTGATGGAAATGAATCTAAGAAATTAAGGAAGAAAGAGAGGTAATCATTGCAAGAACAAAGTCCTTGAGAAGAACACAGGGGAGAAGATTCAGATCATAAATAGGAAGAAGCAGGCATGCTTCCATTTAAATGTGATTTCAGCTCAGCAACTTTCAGCCCTGGAGTCCCAGCAAAGAATTCGTGAGTAGGTCGGTTGAGCAGGTACTGGAATTTTAATAAGCATGCATGATCAAGGAAGAAAGAGGCACCGGTGGTAAGGACACTTGCAAAGGAGGACTTACCCTGCTGGCCCAGGCATCTAAGCTAAGAAAGGAAGTGAGAATGCGTGTGTATCCATGGTGTAGTGGGGGTGGTGATGGGACAATGAAGAAGTAGAGGTGGGCCAATGGACAGATTGTCATCTGTCCTGCTGGTGTCACAGCTCTGTTAGAGGGGATAAAAGAACATGAACAGAAAAGATAGGACATGGTGGTCAAAGGAGCAAGATGCCTAAACTTGAGATGTGGGGAAATTTGTGTAGATTTTTGTGCAGCTGTTGTTAATGACCAGGTCAAGGTTATGGCCACGGAAGTGTGTCACAGACCTCTAGAGGTCTTTGGAGCAACAGAGATCAAGGAACTAAGAGGCCAGGATGATAGTTGGATTATCAACAATCACCATGGAGTCACCATGAACGATAACAGTAGGAATAGGGGTCAGGGAGCAAGGGGTCAAGGTCACCTCTGAATGACTGAGACCCTGGGAGGTCAGTAGGCTCAAGAAACGAGGAGGGATATTTATTGCAAAGAAGGGTTTTGAAGAAGGAAAGAGGAAATGACACCCATTGCACCTCCAGGGCTTGTGATATGTAAGGATAGCTTCCCCGTACAAGAGCTTTGAGGCAAGCAGGGGCCTCAACACCAGCAGGTGTCAATGAAAGGAAGTCGATGGGAACTTTCATGTGAAGAAAGAGGAGAGGAAACTTAAACAGGTTTCTTAATGTTTGCTAAGACACAGTCCAACCCTTTGCTCCAGTCTTATCAAGGTTGTTTGCCTTGGGCCTCAAACCTCCACAACATTTTTCGGATACTGCCTTGCTTATGTTAGGTGAGTCCTAGGATTAGGGACCAGCAGCATCAATGCCTGCACCACAGTAGAGATGATAAACCCAGGAGAGCAAATGATTCTAAAAGATTTATCATTGTAACTGCACCACAGGCTGCCCACAGCCTATCATGTGTGCCTTGCATTGCACAACACGCTGTCACTCAACCAAAGGCTGCCTGAACTGAAGGGCAACCCTGTGGAATGCTGGGGCCCTGACAGCCACCTCTCTATCCAGATCTCTCTCCTGATCCTAATCACCTTGACTCACATATCATGTTTTCAAAGAATCCCATTATTGACAAGAAGAAACCCACAAGCTATTAGGTTTGAGGCCAGAAAAGCTCAATGTTCTAGAGAAGTCTTGGGCCCAATTAGTCAAGAGGACACTTCAGTCTTCGAGATCATTCCTCTTCTGGTTTTGTAATGTTTTTATTAAAGTAGTAATAAGTCACTGCTCATGCTGAAATGAGGAATCTTACGGTCAGTGTGCTTGGATTCTGATGCCTTGATGAGGCCATGAAACTAGCTATTTTTCAATAATAAGTTGTAGTGAAGATTTCATTATATTTTAAACTAACATAACATTTCCAACTACATAAACCAAGTGGCAGGATTTTGAGGAAGTGTTCACTCCTAGACCAAGTATACAAAGTTTTAGAATAATGGAAAATATTCTATCCAAAGGTATTAGTTTTTTGTGTTTTTTTTTAAAAAAAAGGGCTTCAAACGAAAGTGATTTCAATGCTATGGTTGAATATGTATACATAATTGGTTCTGTTTTCTTAATTAAAATAATTGATGCATTCAGGCAAATGAGCGGTCAATTCAGTCAAATATTTGATTTTTTTAAATCTCTGATTATTTGATTCAAAAGATTTGATCACTTGAGTCCAAATAAGCACATCATCTTGTAGATTCTGCTTGCTCAATAGAGATAAAAACTTTCATTTACATTAATTAGATTAGACTTGCTGAGACTAATTGAGGGAGTTTAATACAAGTTTATGAGAACAAACTTCTGCTATTTATACTAGTAGAAAGTGACAAAATACCAGAAGTGAGAACTAATGTGAAAGTAATGGGCAACTGACATTTGTAATGCTTTTAAAAAGAAAAATAAGAATTGGTGATGTTAATTAAGTAACAGTGTTCTTTGCCCTAAACAGTTTGGCTCAGTGAATAGAGCGTTGGCCTATGGACTCAAGGGTCCCAGGTTCAATTCTGGTCAAAGGCACATGCCCAGGATGCAGACTCCATCCCCAGTAGGAGGCAGCCAATCAATGAATCTCTCTCATCATTGCTGTTTCTATCTCTCTCTCCCTCTCCCTTTCTCGCTGATAGCAATAAAATAATTTTTTTAAAAGTAACAGTGTTCTTTGACCAAGGTTACCCCAGATATGAAAATCTGGCAGAGAACTGGACCGACACACCTAATGCTACATTGCACATTTCCTCCCATTAGTTGGTCCTGCCTCTGTGGGAGTGATGCCATCTTATAGACTTTTGTGGGTTTTGTTACATGCACAACAGACCACAATAAATACCATATTTGCTGGCCGAGCCCATGTCTACTTCTGGGCATGTTAGAACTTAATTTTCTCAGTATCTCCAGAAGCCTTCAGCTTAAGTAAATAGGTAACTTTGGTGACTAAAAGACATGAAATATATCATCTGAATATTTCTCTTCTTCCAAGGCCCCTGGGTATACACCAAGAGGCTCTCAAGGAGCCATTGGAATACAGGGGTGAAGGAAAAGCTGTGTGAGATCCTCTAAGAAAGCCCGGCTTTTCTGTATTAGAGACAGAATTGCACCCATTATTCTTCAGTTCCACAAAAAGGGATCCTAAGTTTTGACGAACTGAGGTCACCATCTGAGTTTTTTGTGCATCTTTTGAGAGCAATCTGCCATATTTTTTATAATCCCAAATAGTATTTAGGAAAGAAACTTGTTTATTTTATCAGTACGTAAGGCTTTAATATATGCATGTATCCTTTTTTAACTTCATGTCTTCCTTACTTGAGGGCATACAGAAAAAAATAAACAAATGGTGTTCTAGTCTGGATCGGTTTCATAGCAGGGGTAGGCAACAAGCCTGCCTGAACTAGACATAGAAAGGTTGAAATCCTGTGGGGTTTTCTTTCATTTATTAAGTGAATCCATAACTCAGGATTTTTTTTTTAATGAGGATCATCCAAGATAAAACAGGTCCAGTCCCAAACACACAGTCATCATTCAATAAATATAGGTTTACTAGCATCGTTATCTGAAACAGAATTGCATCCACTAGCCGTGGTCAGCAAACTGTGGCTCGCGAGCCACATGTGGCTCTTTGGCCCCTTGAGTGTGGCTCTTCCTAAGCCTTAGGAGTACCCTAATTAAGTTAATAATAATATACCTACTTAAAAAATTTCGCTCTCAAAAGAAATTTCAATCATTGTACTGTTGATATTTGGCTTTGTTGACTAATGAGTTTGCCGACCACTGCACTATGGCAACAACCTTCTAACTCGTTCACCCTTTCTACTCTTACTCTTCTACAGAGTAGCCAGAATAACATGTTAACAACATATGAGTTAGCCCATGTTAAGACCACCAATGGCTTCCCCTTGCTCTTAGAATAAACCCCAATAATTTCGCCGTGACCCAAGGATGCCTCACCTCCTGTGTGTTCTAGCCCCTGCTTACCTGCCTAATAGCTCTCTCACCTCTCCTCTCCTTGCTCTCTACTATACCATCGAATGTCTCTCTGTTCCTCAGCTGTGCCAACATCATTCCCATCACAGGGCCCTTGCCTTGGTTGTTTCCCCTTCCAGAATCACTGTTCTCCCAGATCCCTGGCTCCTTTCATTGTCATCTGGGTCTTGGATCTAATGTCACTTCCTTGCACGATCCTCCCCAGTCCATCTGAAGTAGGTCTCTTACCCCACAGGCACTCTTCATCCAAGGAGTGCTCTATTTTCCGCATAGCACAATTATCAAATCAATTCACAGGATCACTTAGATCCTGTTAGGAATCTCTGCTGTTTTGAGAGGGACTCAGAATGTCACATCTAAAGAGCAGACAAGAGGTTGCATGGTCGACTGATCCTGTTAATTGATTTGACAATAGTTTAATGTCCCTCCTTCCCCCAGTACAATACTTTTTTTCTGTTTAGCAAATAATAGGTGTTCAATAAATAGCTCTTAACCAATGGATCAATGCGGGAGTAAATGCACTCAAGAAATAACACGAAATTCTTCTATGAATCCTTCAAGTAAATTATATTTCATTGAGATAGGGTGTGCCTGTGTGTGCAGAACATAGAGTGTTTTAGTGGCTCCAAGTGATTTTAAAAATCAGCGGTGACAAGGCTTCACAGAGCAAAGAAGGTTGACTGGCCTTTCCCTGGAGGCCAGAGCTCAGGGAGCCCTAATGCAGGCGATCTGGCTTTGCCGGCTATGCTTCATTCGGACTAGACTCAGGCGTAGCGCTCACCCTTCCTTCTAGCCGTGGTACAATCCCATGCTCATGTAGGCAACAGTATGGAACCGGAGGGAAGGTGAGAGGGCCCTCATCACGTGTGTTCATCTCCTCCAGCTCTGACTCCTGGAAAAGACAAAAGACATGGAAGGTTTTACTGAAGCGAGGAGGTCTGAGCTCACCCCTATTTCTGTCTCTACAGCCTCATCCCGGGGAAGGGAGAGACGCGAACATGGAATTGGCCCCTTTCCAGTCTCCTTAGAATAGGAGTCGGCGGAAAGACACATGGACATGTGTAGAGCCATCTTCCCACTGCCGCGTCTCCTGCTCACACACACATGACCTGGACCTTTTCAAAGGCACAAACCCGCTCCAGGGATGTTCTCCGGTGTGGGTTTCATAAAGCATTTGGATGGGCCCTTCTTCACAAATGAATAAAAATGAGTCAAGTCCTCAGAAGCAAAGGAAAGCCAGGACCGGCTTCCAGAAGCACGAGGCAACCCAGAGAGTCCATCTGTAGCCAAACCATGCAACAGACCCAGACACAGCTCCGAGGCTGACAACCAGCCTGCCGCAGGCCCTGCCAAGGAGCCAGATGCTGTTGCTTCCAAAGCTTGGCACCCGGGCCCCTGATTGCCATCCAACAAAGAGGAAAAATAGGAATGATATAATGTGGTGGGATAAAACACATCCCACCTCAACCTTTTTTATTACTCGCTGGAAAAAAAAAAAAGATGGAAGATATTTATGGGAAAGTACCAATGTTTTTGGAAATATTGTGCATACATTAGCGACAACACCATTTTTGCCAAACGGGAAATGTATTTAAGACACGCAGCCCGCGTCTGCCTAAAAATAAATTGTCATCTTTTCTGATCAATGTATATGTCCAGGATATGGAAATGGCTCTGCTAATTGAGGAGGCTGTCAACCCGGGCGCTTGGAAGTTACCAAGAAGAGAAGTCGTGAAGAAGTCTGCCTGGTCTCTGCATAAAATAGCAATTGATGTTGTTGTCAGGGGAAGCGAGCCGAAGAGAGATTGGGCTTCGGAAAGGGAGAGCTACCCACTGAAGGTGGAGTGTTGACTTCCATGGTTCTAGAAGTATCAGGAGTTACGCGAAGTTGGATGAGATGAGATGTTTGTGGGAAAAGTAGAAGGTGGCAAAGAATGGCGCTGGCCAAGACTCCGGGGTGGCATTAATCACCCGCTCTGTGCCACACAGTGCTGTGTAGTGCAAATGCATTGTCATTCCTCTTCTTCTGGGTTTTAGCAAATGAATATGGCTTTTGATACTGCTTGTGAAATCTTGTTTTGAGAGGGACTCGGAATTGCACATCGAAAGAGCAGGAAAGGAAGGCAGAAAAGAGGGTGCATGGCCGACAGAGAAGCGAGCTGACAGGGGTAACCCACACCCATGTGCTCCCGTTTTCTGTGGGTTTGCACTCACCTGGCAGACAGTCCGCCCTCAGGGTCACTGCAGGCCTCTGCCACCAGCAGGGGCAGCTCCAGGAGGCCCCGGCTAAAATGCATGCTGCCTCTGCCCATCACCACCGCAAAGCTGTCATCTGAGCTTGTCGACAGGCATCTAAAACCCGGGGGCAACCTGTCGGGGAGCAAGGACACAGGGGCATCAGGTAGAGCCAGTCTGGAACTTGGTACTGACTGAGGAGTGGGGTTCGGGGTGGGGGAGGGAATCCCCATCCACCACTTTGCCGGGTCAGAGCGTCATCTCATTTTCTGTCTTAGATCTGGGAATCTAGGACAAATACCTTTTAAAAGATTTTGGCCTGAAACACAGCCGTTTCTTTTCTGTGTGATTTACATGTGACTTAGTACAACTCAAATATTATTTCCTAACCCAAATCCTTGGGTCCCTCCTAGGAATGGAAAAAAAAGGCAATAAATTTAAATAGAATAGAAAGATCATTCCAGATACTTACTGCTCTCACACGTCACAGGAACGACTGTGATCCAAAGACATAGTGTTTCCATGTGGACTTCCATAGACCTCCCCGAGTCCCAGACCCTGTCTCAGAGAACACGGCTGTATTAAAGGGCAGCCTGAAGAGGTCAGGGCTCCCAGCTTGCCCCACTTGTGGGACACATGCGTGTACACACAGACACAGACACGTGTCCACAGGAGCCCACACACACTGCAAATAAAGACCCAGGGAGAGATTAACAGATTCTTCTTGATTTTTGGATTTGGAAGGACCAACCCACCCAGCCTCTCTTCTGCTTCAGAGGGATGTTGATTGTTGGAACAGGCAAGTCTGAACTAATCTCTGGCTCTATTCTTTCTGCTAAAGCAGTGGTTCTCAACCTTCTGGCCCTTTAAATACAGTTCCTCATGTGGTGACTCCCAACCATAAAATTATTTTCGTTGCTACTTCATAACTGTAATGTTGCTACTGTTATGAATCGTCATGTAAATATCTGATCTGCAGGATGGTCTTAGGTGACCCCTGTGAAAGGGTCGTTCGACCCCCAAAGGGGTCGAGACCCACAGGTTGAGAACCGCTGGGTGCCAGGTCAGGAAACACTGAGAAAGGGCTTGTATCTCAAGTTTGACCTTCTCAATATTTGAACTGCTTCTCCTTTGTCCCCCCAAGAAGTGGCAAAGAGGGCCTCATTGTAACACCCACGAAACCAAAGAGACGGTCAGACACGGATGTCCACTCCCTTTCCAAACTGGAGCCGAGGTCAGGTTGGCTCAGTTAACAATGTTATGCTGCTATAAACACAGATCCGTCGCTGTTACAGTCACAGATCATGCGTGCATTCCAGAGTGTCAGGCAGGGGCCGTGACTAGTGTCACTGCAGAGGAGAATAAATCACCAGTGAAGACACAACAACCAGCATCACTGCCACTGTGTAATAGATCATGATCACCCACATCTTCTCCAAGCGTCCGTTACCGTGATGGGAGGGATGGGGGTGAGGACCACGGCGCACAAATGGCCATTCATCCCCCCGCTCCAGGCCTCGGCGGCTGGGCTGCAGTCTCTCAGAGTCTGCCCGTGGCTTCCAGCAACGCGATAAGCTCCAGCTCTGTGCAGTCTGTCCAAAAGGGATCACATAGAAATATTTCCGAAAAAGAACACGTTTCAAATGCCATCCATCACAGCCTGAGAACTCTGTCACTGGTGCATGCTGGAAAGGATCGCGGGGTGAGCATTTGTTCCAGAAAAGACTCGCAGAAGTAAATGAATGAGACCATGTTATGGAAGGAAGGGGAGGGCAGGGCGGGGGC
>NW_006286241.1:1342009-1365173 GCF_000327345.1 Myotis davidii
AAATAAATAAAAATAAAAATTTTAAAGGCTTTTCCACCATAAAACCGGATGCATGAACTATAATTACAGCCTATAATGTGCCTGCTATTCTGTCTTTATACACCTTGGCTTCCCAAATGTACAGATTAAAAGGGTGCTAGGAATCCTGACATACAACATACGGCCTCCGATCAGGGCTCTAGTCACACCTTCTTAGTCCCTACCCTTACTTCTGGGTCTCAACCCCACTCCATACCACACACCTATTAAAAAGGTAGCTACATCACACATTAGAGGGATTTTTATTTTGCTATAAAAATTGATGTTGAAGTTGTCATTTTGCTCCTGAAATCGTTTGGCTATGAGCAATTTAAATCATGAGTGCAGTGGTTTCCCAACAGCCCTGTGTCTACATAGGAATTCTTATAAAGAGAAAATCCACACACTGTGTTCATGCGGTGTATGTTTTATGAATACTCAATTTAGCGACTGAAGAGAGGGTCATGTTCTGCAAATTGAATATTTATCAACTTCAATGTTGGGCTAATGCATTTGCAGTTCTCATATCTTTTCTTGGGCCCCTAAATACTTTAGACCCCTAAATAACTGGTGCCTAATGGATGGAATGGGTTGCCCCAGGTCCTCAAGAGAAAAAGCATTATGGCCCCAGCCAGTTTGGCTCAGTGGGTAGAGCATCAGTCTGCGGATCAAAGGGTCCCAGGTTCGATTCTGGTCAGGAGCACGTACCTCAGTTGCAGGCTCCTCCCTGGCCTGAGGATCTAGTTGGGCTCATGCAGGAGGCAACAAATCGCTGTGTTCCTCTCACATCGATGTTTCTCTCTGTCTTTCTCTCTCTCTCTCTTCCACTTTCCCTAAAAGTCAATGGAAAAAACATCCCCAGGTGAGGAGTAACAAAAAAAGAGAAAGAAAAAAAGAAAAAGCATCGTGTGTGTATATGTGTGTGGGGGTGGGGGGTGGGGGAGGAGAGGTCCATTCATTAAAGCTGCATCCCATTGACCTCCGTTCGCCCAGCTCTCTGGTTCCTCTGGAGTTCTCTCTCAGTGCAGCACACAGAACTCATCCAGGTGCCCGAGGAAGCCATCCTGCGGTGGAGTGGGCACGGGGGCCCAGTCTACTGTAGATCTGTCACAACTGTGGCTCCAAAGATGGGAAGAACCACTGTCCCTCTTTGTAATGGCCCAATGGTTTAGCTCCTCTTCAGTGGACCATGAACTCTTGAGTTGATGGTTTCTTCTGACACCTCCATCCTTCTGTCTTTCTAGACCCCCGGCGTACTCCTGAATTTACATCCTGTCTTTTGGCTCAGCAGTGAGTTTCTCAGACACAGTGTTTACACCATTTCTAACCTTGCTAGGGACTAAGAGATTGTGCGAACCCCTCCTGCTCAGCTCAGTTTCAGGGAGTGTCTCTCTGACTTATCTCCCTGATTTGTTCTCCTTCCCAAACAGGGTGAGAGATATCCCTGAGATGTGTATTTTAGCTGCACCCTCAGTTACAATAGGCAGAGCTCGGGTTCCTCCTTGTCTTACCTTGTCTTTGGTCTCACTGGGGGTGCCATTCCCCTCTTCTGTGCTCTTAAGGCGCCATCTTGGATCGGACCCATCCTTCTTGCCGTAGGCTGTTGACTTGGCTATGACTCTGACTGTGCAGATTGACCTCTCATGTCTCCCAGTTTCGCAAAACACCTTTTGGGTTTGCATCACTCTTCTCTCTGGGCACTGCTACACTCAACCCAGCAGAAGCCTCACCGGCCCCTTCTCACCTCACAGAGCAAGGACACTCATCCCCAAGGCCTTCCACAAAGCTATGGCTCCTGATGACCAAATCGCAGTCAGCATTCTAAAGGCCACCCTCAGTGATTTCTACCCTGACTTCTTTTTCAATTACAGTTTACATTCCATATTATTCCGAGTTCGTTTCAGGTGTTCAGCAGAGTGGTTAGACAATCACATAGTTTGCAAAAGTGATGCCCCTAATAATTCCAATCCTCATCTGGGACCATCACATAGTTATGACAATATTATTGACTCTATTCCCTACCCTGTGCTTTACATCCCCGGACTGTTCCCCTGTGGCTATTTTGTAACTATCAATTTGTACTTCTCAATCCCTTCGTCTTTTTCACCCAGCTCCCCAACTCCCTCCTCTCTGGCAACCATCAGTCTCTGTATCTATGAGTTTGTTCGTTTGATTATTTTGTTCTTTAGATTCCACATAAAAGTGAAATCACACGTCTACCTTAAATTTAAGACAACAATTTTATACCTTACTTTCTCTTGGTTTTCCTTCTACCTCCCTGATCATCCCTAATAATTCTCCTTTTCCAACTATCACATTCCCAAGGAAGCCCACCCTGACAATATCAACCTTCACCCCCACCTCCCAGTATCCCTCTCCTAACCTTGTTCTGTTTTTTTTTTTATTAGTTAAAGTACTTGCCACCTTTGAACTTACAATTTAATTTACTTATATTTTGATGTTTTATTGCACTTTTTTAAAAAAATTATATATATTTTTATTGATTTCAGAGCGGAAGGGAGAGAGAGAGAGAAAAAAAAACATCAATGATGAGAGAGAATCATTGATTGGTTGCCTCCTGCACACCCCCTACTGGGAATGGGACCTGCAACCTGGGCATGTGCCCTTGACTGGAATCGAACCTGGGACTCTTCAGTCTGCAGGCCGACGCTCTATCCACTGAGCCAAACCAGCTAGGGCTATTGCACATTTTTAAAGCCCCTCATGAGAATATAAGCGTTTAAGGATAAGATTTTTTGTGTGTTTGTTCTCTGATATAACACAATCATATAGAACATCGCATGGTGCATAATAGGTACTCAGCAAATATTTGTTGAATGAATAATTGAATACTACTTTCTTCCAGCTTTTAAGGTAGGAGCTTCAATAAAAACTTCTCGTAGATCAGTGATGGAAAACCTTTTGAGCTCGGCGTGTCAGCATTTTGAAAAACCCTAACTTAACTCTGGTGCCGCGTCACATATAGAAATTTTTTGATTTTTGCAACCATAGTAAAACAAAGACTTATATTTCTGTTACTTACTTTATATATTTAAATGCCATTTAACAAAGAAAAATCAACCAAAAAAATGAGTGTGCTTGTCCCCTCTGACACGCATGTCATAGGTTCACCATCACTGTCCTAGATGGTGCTCCAATGTGTTGATGGTAAATGCTAACCTTTATTAGACACAAATGAAATTCCTACAGGACTCTCAGGTGCTTTCCTTTCTGGTCAGCACAATCTGCACAATCTGGACTTAAGATGCAGCTGTCCATTAGCTATGCAAACACTGCAGGTGAGAAAGGAGCAGTGTCCAGGCAGGACGCAGTGATGTGTGGTACAGGCATTGGGTCACCTGTGTCCCAGAAGCCCAATGTGTTCGGCAAACATACCCAATAGGTTTCCACTTCCCTGGGACATGTTTTGCTTGTTTAATGGAGAGTTCACTAATAATGGCAACGAGTCCGACAAATGTAACAAAACGTTTGTTTTTCTCCACAGGCTCTTCTGCGGTGTGCCTCACACAAGTGACAAATGCGCCTACAAAAGAGAAGTCAAACTCAAGAGTTGGAAATCCATCGGTTTTGCTTTGCTTCAAGAGGCAAAACTAACGTCAATAGGTAGAGATCATAAAAAGATGTTTGAGTACAGTTGGCCTTGAACAACTTGGGTTTGAACTGCACAGGTCCACTTATATGTGGATTTTTAAAATAAATATACAATCCACCCTCTTTATCCCCCAGATTTCTGATTTCTGGATTTTCCACCAACTGTGGATCAAAAATGGTTTTTCAATTTGCAATTGGTAATCCATGGATACAGAGGGAAGACTGTGGATTATTCTATATAATAAAAGGTTAATATGTAAATTGTCCCTATGAGAGTTTGACTTGCACTGACCACCGGGGGGCAGTGAGGAACATGGCGGGCATTGGCGATGCGGCACTGGTAGCAGGTGGCAGTGGAGGCGCTGCCGGCTCTGACGGGCCCCAACAAGAGCAGGACTGTGGCAGAATGGTGGAGCAGGTGAGTGGGCCATGCCAGGCCAAGGCAGGTGTGAAGGGAGGCCCTGGTCGGCAGCCAACAGCCACTAGGGATCCTACCTGTGCACAGATTTCGTGCACTGGGCCTCTAGTTTTATACAAGGAACTTGAGCATTCGTGGATTTTGACATCCATGGAGGTCCAGGAAATAATCCCCAGGAGATACCCAACAATGGATGATTGTAGTTAAGTTCTGGAGGAATCAAAAGTTATATGTATGCTTTTCACTGTGTGGGTTGCCACTAACCCCTGTGTTCTTCAAGGGTCAACTGTATAAGGAAGACGGTTCTATCTAACAGTTGCCTTGAATATGGAGGGCTTCAGTCGCTGGGAAAGTCATGGACACTGTGGAGACCATTCCTGCAATGAGTGAAGGGTCAGACAGAGTGACCTTGAATGTCCTTCCTGGGCTGCGAGTCTGTGAGCCCATGGGCTGTAATGGTCAGCTTCATAACTCACTCTTCATAGAAGACAAGGAATCTTACCTTAGCTGGTCCATGGGTAAACGGAGGCATGAGATAACAGAACAGACAACCCACATTTTCAGAGTGAAAATTCATGAAAAGAGCACCCATCTTTCTGAATTCCACTTTCCCTTTCCATCAGCTATAATTAGCTGTCAGAGTGAAAACTATCAATCAAATGTGAAGAGCAAGGCAGAAGTGTTTCCATATTCTTCCCACTGGGATGAAAAGGAATCCGCTCCTAGCCATCAGATTTCACTTCACAGAACCCAAAAGGCAGTTCCGATCACCTAATGGGGGTGATCCACAATTTTTAACTGCCTTTCAAAAGTGTTTCAATAGGAAATCGATAAGGTGAGCTCCAGAGGCCCTCGCATGAGCAGAGTGGACTCACAGGCTTAAACCGAGAGAGATCACCGTCTCTGGGCATGAAAAGAGTTGACTTACAAACAAGTGTAATGGACAAGCCGCTAGGACAATGGCTTCTCAGACAGGGAGCAATAGCAGTAATCCTTAGTCTCTCTCCTCTTAGCTCTTGAAGGAGTCGTGCAAAATTATTTCTTTTGAACCTGCCTATAAGCTATCCTTGTGTCCCATTAAATGGTGCAGCTAAGGCAGTGGTTCTCAACCTGTGGGTCTCGACCCCTTTGGGGGTCGAATGACCCTTTCACAGGGGTTGCCTAAGACCATCAGAAAATGCATATATAATTACATATTGTTTTTGTGATTCATCACTATGCTTTAATTATGTTCAATTTGCAACAATGAAAATACATCCTGCAGTCCTTGTGTCCCATTAAATGGTGCATCTAAGGCAGCGGTTCTCAACCTGTGGGTCTTGACCCCTTTGGGGGTCGAACGACCCTTTCACAGGGGTTGCCTAAGACCATCAGAAAACGCATATATAATTACATATTGTTTTTGTGATTCATCACTATGCTTTAATTATGCTCAATTTGCAACAATGAAAATACATCCTGCATATCAGATATTTACATGACGATTCATAACAGTAGCAACATTACAGTGATGAAGTAGCAACGAAAATAATTTTATGGTTGGGGGTCACCAATACATGAGGAACTGTATTAAAGGGTCGCGGCAATAGGAAGGTTGAGAACCACTGATCTAAGGAATCTTGTCACCAGTCCCAAATACCCAAAACTGCTGTCGCTCACCTCCCTGCTCCTGGATGCAGTGACAGGGGCTGGAAGATTCGAGAAAAGCCGTGTGTCCTCCAGGCTCCAAGATTTCTTAGTAACCTCCACGGTGGGAAAACAGGAAGTGGGGAGTGGCTGATAACATTTATCTCTATTATTGTTTACATTCCAGATATTTCCAAATGAGCCAAACACTACAAGACTACAAGCCTCTTTGGAGTCTTTTCTTTAGGAAATCCTGAGTCTTAAAAGTTCTAAAGGTCATTGCTCTTATGAAGAAAATGGAATATACCCTAATTGGTTTGGCTCAGTGGGTAGAGCGTCGGCCTGCGGACTCAAGGGTCCCAGGTTCGATTCTGGTCAAGGGCACATACCTTGGCTGCAGGCTCCTCCCTGGACCAGGCCCTGATGAAATTCACTGGTAAAAAATTAGAGTGGGGAGGACTGAGGAGGGAAATTTCTGGGATTGAATAAAAAGTTTTAAAAACATAGACACAAACCTCTTTTTAAAATATTCTCCAAGCTGAAACCGGTGTGGCTCAGTGGATAGAGCGTCGGCCTGAGGACTGAAGGGTCCCGGGTTCGATTCCGGTCAAGGGCATGTACCTGGGTTGCGGGCACATCCCCAGTGTGCAGGAGGCAGCTGATCAATGTTTCTCTCCATTTGATGTTTCTAACTTCTCTATCCCTCTCCCTTCCTCTCTGTAAAAAATCAATAAAATATATATTTTTTAAAAAAAGAAGAAGGAATATGACCTACTAGAAGGATATACATTCTCAAGATGCCATTAAGGAAAGCTACTCCTTTGGGGATTTATCCCAGCAGGTATCCTAAGATTCCAAATTTGAAAACTCATACAAACCCATCGTTGCAAAGTCAAGAACAAAGGACTTCTTCTATTCATTGTACGACAGGGTCAAGCAAAGGGCTTCCTGGGGTCACATGACTTCTCCCAGCATCTCTGCTCCCTGGATGCTCTGCGTCCCCCAGATCCTTGCGCTGAGATGTAACATGGCCAGACACCTTCAAGCCTTTGAAAACGTCTTTTGGAACCAGTTTTCCCTGGAGGGGCCAATGGAAATAGCGTCGGGAAATAATTACCTACCTGAGTGAGTCCTTCACTCAACTCTAACCTCAGCCCCTTCGAAAATGAAGGAGAGGCTTGCTGGGAAATTGGAAAATAGCCACCGCCCAGGGTGGCCCGACTACGAAGGGGTGTATCAGAGTCATTCACAGTTGCTGTTTGCTTTTCTGTGTTTTGGGGGGCGGCCTCTTGTCTCCTGGGGATACCCTACAGGCCCGAACATCCAGCCCCGGGACCCGCCCTCAAAGCTGGGCACACCCAGCCCTGCCGAACCACAGTGCCCATGTCTGGATGTGCCAACCCTGCCCTCAGTGGGGGCCACACTTTGCAGTTCATCCTCGCTAACTCCGGTTCGGCGTTAAGTAACCCGATCCTCCCTGTTCCGGGTTCAAACTCAAGGTCAGAAAGGCTTCTGAAATGTGGACCAGATTCTGTGTCAGCCTGACCTGCCTCCGTGGGGGAGGCAGTCCCCTGACTCTCGGGGTGACAGAGGGACACCCCAGCATCACCCTTAAAAAGCACGCAGACCCCCAGAAGCCACATGCTAACACCCTTCGTCATCGTCTCCTTGGAGACGCATAGAGGGTGGGAATCCCGCCTCTGCAGCTGACCAGCCGGGGGCCCTGATCCAGGTGCTGTCTTCTCTGTAACTCCATCTTCTCACCTGAAAAGGGAGGTGGGAATAGAGCCCACTTCGCAGGCTGCTGGGAGGATCGAAGGAGTCTTCCTCTGGCCCCCTAACGCTTAGCAATAGTAGTTACTACAATGACCCCGGGGCCATATATGTGTGTGTGTGTGTTTCATCCTGGAACAAAATGACAGAGATAGAGATATTCAACCCGAATATCCAGGAATAGTGGAATGACCAAGGCTAAGCTATTATTACAGTGGCCTATTCTATGTCCACATAAAGAGATAAGAACAGAGTCTATGCTGATATAAGGACATTTGCGTGTAAATCACACTATGTAGACAGCAGTACACTGTGTAGTGTACTCACACCGATGGAAATACGTGTCGAGGCTCGAGGATAAACTGGGAGTCACCGATACAGTTGAAACTTTAACTTTGCTTCCCCCCACCCCCCCACCCCGGCCCCCTCAAATGTTTAAGAGCACAATAAAAATGTTGAATTCAGGAAGAGGAGTGAGGGTGTGGTATAGTCGAAGAGAACTTGCAGGCCCCAGAAAGCGATGAAGAGAAACAAAACTAACACTCAGACCACAGTGGAGTCACAGGAGGTTCCCTAATCCCGCCCCATCTCCTTGTACCCTACCTACCTTCCCACTCCCACCCCCTCGCCACAGCCACCCCGTCCCTCCCCCTCTCCCCACAGCTTTGCCTCTGAGGTGAGAAACACTGTGCCAATGGTGCATTTCTGAGTTGTTCCTGGGCCTTCCCCAGGTGTCTTCTACAAAAGCCAGTCACCTAGACAGGGGCCCGAGAGAGTCCAGGAGGGGGGCCCCGCCTTCTGCAGCTCAGACGCTTCCAGAACAAGCCTGTGCAGTGAGAGAAGGCACACGCCACAGCCCCAGGGTCCAAATCTGCCCTGGCAGCAGGTGTCAGGGCCCCAGATCCAACGAAGGACTCCCCCGGTCCAGCCGCAAAGCATTTATAACCTCCGCACGCAGGTCCTCTGGCAGAGAGAGCAGACTGTGTGCTCGGGAAGCTAACGACCTTGCAGCCATCATTTATCTTGGCCTCTCCCCTCCGTGTGAGATGCCACAAGAAGCGCCAGTCTCTCTCTTTCTCTCCTAAGAAGGATGGATCCGGGCAGAACCCACGCCTCTGCCTCTCCTCGCGGGCCAGGCCCAGGGTAGGGGTACCAATGGGAACCAGAGGGGTGAGGACATCATTCTTGCTCGTCCAAACCGCCTTCCCAAATCCTCCACGTGCAGAGAAGGCGCGCCTGAGTTCTGCTTCAAAACCTAACGTTAAATCTTCCTAAGTAGACAATCCTGATCCCCGACAAACCTCCTGATGGAGCCACGGCCGGTGGCAACTCTCCCCCCTCGAGCCACGCTGGCAGCCAGCAGTGGACAGGGCGGCTCCCACTACCTCCAGCCTCCACGTGGGGAGCAGGAGGCCAGCCACCCCAGGAATCTAAGCCTTGAAATCGATAGTCTCCACGGCCCAGCAGCTGCTCGTGCCTCCCTCGCCCTGGCACAGGGACGCCGGCTTCCCGGTGGCCCAGCCCAAGCCAAGAGCTGGCACCTCGAGGCGAGACGCCCCTTTGGTTCTGGTGCCACGTGGGTGTGAGATGTTGCCTCTTCTCTTTTCGATTGGATTTGGGTTCAACAACGCATGCATGGGCTGTGTCTGGGCCGAGGAGGCCACTGGTCGGTCTCAAGCTCCGAATCCACACAAACAAACAAGATCAACAAAGAAAAATAAGATGATTGTGCATTTGACAAAGGCAAAGCCAGTTTGGGGATCAGCAAGGCCTTTTCTCTGTTACCTGAACCTTTTTATGAAATTCATTTCATCTTTCATTATGAGATCTCCATTTCCTTTTTTTTAAGTATATTTTTTATTGATTTCAGAGAGGAAAGGAGAGAGAAAGAGAGAGAGAAGCATCAATGATGAGAGAGAACCATTGATCGGCTGCCTCATGCAGGCTCCCTACTGGGGATGGAGCCCACAACCTGGGCATGTGCCTTGACCAGGAATAGAACCATGACCTGGTTCATAGGTCAACGCTCAACCACTGAGCCACACCAGCCGGGCAGATCTCCATTTTCTTGATGACTTGTCTTTTTCTTTTTCTCCCACCAAAGCTCTTCGGCTGGGTCATGCCGTGGCCATGCATGTCCTTCCCAGATCAGAGCACACCAAAGCGCCCTTGTCAGCTTCTAGTATAGCGGTTCTCAACCTTCCTAATGCCACGACCCTGTAATACAGTTCCTCATGTTGTGGTGACCCCAATCATAAAATTATTTTTGTTGCTACTTCATAACTGTAATTTTACTACTGTTATGAATCGTAATGTAAATATCTGAGATATAGGATGTATTTTCATTGTTGCAAATTGAACATAATTAAAGCATAGTAATTCATCACAAAAACAATATGTAATTATATGCGTGTTTTCCATGGTCTTAGGTGACCCCTGTGAAAGGGTCGTTCGACCCCCAAAGGGGTCACAACCCACAGGTTGAGAACCGCTGTTCTAGTGCCTTCCAGAGGGTCATGGGAAGGAAGGACATTGGGGGGAAATCCTTGAGGAGGAGGGAAGTAAATTAGAAGCTGATGTAACAGTCTGCTGTTTAAACGGCTTATTTGAGACTCCTTCTGCTTAGGTTCGTTTTTGCTTTTGTTTTGTTTTTTTTCCCCCAAGTCTGTCTTTGAGCATAAAAATATATTATTTTCAGGCAAAGCCACAGTCGTATTTAGCTGCTTTGGCTAGATGAAAAGGTAGGTTAGTTTGTTTGCTACCGTATTCATGTGTGAAATGGCCAAATCAATCCTTCCGCATGATGTCTGAATAGGTTATTATAAGGTGCTTAGAGATTTGGCAGACTCAGCCCCATCTTTCTTTCGAGATGTTAAGAAAATAAATGTCAATGCACGAAACACTGCATGTGGGGCAGCTGCTGTCCAACTCTGCGATTCGAACGCCGGTGTAAGATTGAGGGGAAGTCAACGCGGGCGCAAGGGCACAGGTTCCCACAGGACGGGAGTCTTCTTTGGGCCTCCATTTAGCTACGGTCCATCCCGGGGGACTTCCGACTGCATCGTCTTCCAGTGTCCAGCCTGTTGTTTTAGTTAAGACTCTTTTATCTTCTAACAACAACCAACTTGACCTAGTTTGAATCAAGAGGGGGATTTATTAAAAAGTTACTGGGGCCCAGCCCTAGTTGGTTTGGCTCAGTGGATGATAGAGCATCAGTCCACGAATTGAAGGGTCGCAGGTTTGATTCTGATCAAGGGCATGTACCTGGGTTGTGGGCTCGATCCCCACTAGGGGGCATGCAGGAGGCCGCTGATCTATGTTTCTCTCTCATCCTCTCATGTATGTTTCTAACTATCTCTCTCCCTTCCTCTATGTAAAATCAATAAAAATATATATTAATTTTTTTAAAAAAAGTTACCGGGGTGTCTCACAGAGCCCCCAGGTCAGGGGGATTCTCCATAAGTGCGCAATAGGAGCAGGAAGGAATCAGGGGCCCAGCTGTTGCTTGCTCTGTTTTCCTGTGTTTTTCTTTACTCTGCCTTTTCTCTCTTCTCTGAAGGTCGCTGGCCCAGCTGCTGCTTTCCCATGGGGGGAGATGGCCAAGCCAGCTTCTGAGTTTTAAAATGTCCCTTAGGCCCTAGCTGGTTTGGCTCAGTGGATAGAGTGTCAACCTGCCAACTGAAGTGGCCCCGGGTTCAATTTCGGTCAAGGGCACATTCCTGGGTTGCAAGCTTGATCCCCAGTAGGGGGTGCGCAGGAGGCAGCCGATTCATGATTCTGTCTCATCATTGATGTTTCTATCTCTCTTCCTCTCTGAAATCAATAAAAATGTATTTTTGAAAATAAGCATCTATATATATAAAACCCTAATGTGCAAATAGACCGAATGGTGAACCGAACAACCGAACAACCTGTCACTATAAGGTGAGCTGACCACCAGGGGACATGTGCGGTGCATGGCGGGCATCGGCTACGGCAGGATGGTGGAGCAGGGGAGCAGGGACACCAGACTAAGGCGGGAGCTGGTCGCTGTCATCGGGGCAAGCCTCTGGTGGTTACTTAAAATTCTTTGCTCCCATGCACTGCGGTCCCACTGGGTGCCTACGCCTACTGCCGACGTCAGTCCCGCTCACACCCGCTGCTGGCACCAGCCCAAATCACTCCACACCATCAGCAGGGGCCAAGTGGGACCGATGCTATGTGTGGGAGCAGTGGCGGCAGAGGCAGAGCTGCTGGCAGACAGGGGACCAGGGGCCACAGCTGGAGTGGGGAGGATGGGCCAAGACCCATCCCTGTGCCCACCACAGCCTTGCAGCCCACAGTTCCTTTCAACGTGCACAAATTCATGCACTGGGCCCCTAGTGAAAAAATAAAATGTCCCGTAGTTCCCTCCCACCCAGAGAAACCTGCCTCGTCTGCGTTAGAATTTTACTTTGTCGTGCAGTTAACATAGGGCTCTTTCTTGTCTCCTTTGCAACTGCTTGTCTGTTTGCTTTGTTCCTGTCTCAGAGCATCCTGTTCTCGTTCTGTGGATGGCATAGGTTTTATATCTCACTTTGGATGCTAATTAGATGTTTGTGTTGGGTATTTCTTTATCAATTTTCTCTTGCATTCCTTTAATTTCTTCCCTTTTTCAGGGTCAGTGTATTGTGCTTCGCTCTGTTTTGTCTGCTTTTCGTGCCACTCATTTTATCCTGAGATCTGGATAACTTTGCTTGTCTGCTTATGGTGAAGGATGGGAGTGGCTTGATTTGTTTCTAGGTTGTGAGGTGGGTTTTCTTTGCTGTTGTATGTATATGTCTGTCTTCCTGCTCTTTCATAAACAGGATGATTGGGAAATTTTTAGATATGAGCAGGACCCAACAATTGGCAAGCTTCATTTCAGAATAGGCAAAGGAGGAGTTGGCAAGGTGGGTACCAGATTGGGGTACCTCCCAGCTCCCCCCAAACCCAAGAATGGAGAGGTCTTTACCCAGGGCAGTGACATCCACCCAGTAGCCCTCATCCTCTTTGGGCTGGGCCCCCTTTTGTTTTGCTGGTGGGGAAAGAACTGGGCTGCCTTGCTAGGGATGATGGAGAGGAGAGGGGAGAGAAGGCTGGAGAAGCAACTGGTGCCATCGTGTAGTAAGTAGAATTCTATACCAACAAACTGAGCTTGAAGCGTTTCCAGCTTCTGTGGGCACGTGGGCCTCTCTGTTGCCTCCTGAGTTGTCTGGGCTGATGCATCCTGTTTTGTCTGTCAATAGGCTCCAAACTCTCTTCAGACTCCAGAAATTTTGTTGAAATGTCTTGTCTGCTGATGATTCTCTTCATCGTTGTGGATTTATTCCTATATATTCTTTTGGCATCGCGGGAGGGAGTAAAAATAAATACTTTGCTCATTCTTTCATCTTGAACAGGAAATTTCTGAATCCTTACTTCAAATTCCAAGGGAGTGGATCCAGTTGGTCCACTTCGGACGATGTGATGAGTCCTGTTCCAACAATTGGGATGGGAAGAACTCGTGGTTGCTCAAGGCAGCCGTGTGGAGGGAACAGTTCTCATTGTGAGCTGGGAAGGCTACTCTAAGGCAGCCATTACAACCTGCGTTGTACGGATTTGGAGTTCTGTTGTTATGTGTGGGAGCTGTCTCTTTTCCCTGCCTCATTCCAACAGAGCCGACTCCCCTGGGACTCCCTCATTGTCTCCTAAAGCAGGACAAGGTCCAGTAGTGAGCTGGTAAATGTTTAACCTCTGGCTCTCCAAGGGGTGGGAATTCCTGATATACAGCATTTTCTGATTTCTTAGGTGTAAATACTCCCATGATGGCCAATTTCAAGATCTCTTTATGAATTCAGAGTTGGAAAAAAGTGCACAAGATTGATTCTTGAAAGTATGTGCAAACCACCTCCAGCACACCGCTGACTAGGTCAAATGTATTGCATGTACAATCCCAGCCAAAGTACCATCAACCTATGGAACTGGTTGAATCCATTGACATTCTTTGGTTACAAAACACAAGCACAGTTAGATAAAGCAAAAAAGATAAATTTATTGGAAAGAGCCTGAGATATATCATGGAATCCAGGGAAGAGTTGAATGTGTAGGATGTGCTGAGGACATCAGAAGCAGCAATTTTGGGGGATTTCGGAGTTCTGCCATTTCATGACTTGACTCCTGTTCTCGGTTTCTGACTGTAGTGAATTCCTGAAGGACTCTGATTGCCTTCAAGTAGGCTGTCCTCACCTGGTGAAATGTGGCTCTAAATGGGCTCAGTAACATTTAGCAAAAACCTGGCTTCTGGGGGCGTAAGACTTGCTACATAATTTTTAGAGATCAGTGCAAAATGAAAATGTAGGGCCCCCTTGTTCAAAAATTAAGAATTTCAGCTCAGCTGGCATGGTTCAGTGGTTCAGTCGACCAATGAACCAGGAGGTCATGGTTCAATTCCAACCCAGTCAGGCCATATGCCCAGGTTGTAGGCTTGATCCCTGATGTGGGGGCGGGAGGAAGCAGCCAATCAGTTATTCTCTCTCTCATTGGTATTGCTTTCTTTTCCTCTCTGAAATCAATAAAAATATATTTTTTAAAAATTAAGAATTTTAAGAAGAACATTAAACCAAGTGTAGAGCCCTTATAAGACTAAATCCCTGTGTGGCAGTTCAAGTCATATGCTTATGAAGCTGGCCCTGGATGGGGGACTCACTCCCATGGTCAAATTGTGATTTCTGTCTGGAGTTCCCTCTTTTTTTAAAAAAAATATATATTTTATTGATTTTTTACAGAGAGGAAGGGAGAGGGATAGAGAGTTAGAAACATCGATGAGAGAGAAGCATCGATCAGCTGCCTCCTGCAAAGCCCCTACTGGGGATGTGCCTGCAACCAAGGTACATGCCCTTGACCAGAATCGAACCTGTGACCCTTCAGTCCGCAGGCCGATACTCTATCCAGTGAGCCAAACCAGCTAGGGCTTGAGTTCCCTCTTGAATTGTTCATCTGGGGGGTGTTATAAAGCAATTCCATAGAGGGCCATGTGGCAAGGGATTGAAGCTTTCCAACCACCAGTTGAGCGAGCATAGAAATAGATAACCCCCCTTTCCCTATTCTTACACCCATCCCAGCAAGCCTTCAGATAACACTGCAGCCCAGGATGATACATTCAACCTCATGAGAGACCTTGAGGCAAGGACAACTAGTTAATCCATGCATGCATTTCTGACACACAGAAACTATATATATAAAAGCCTACGTGACCGTTATGACCGGTCAACCAGTCACTATGATGTGCACTGACCACGAGGGGGGCAGATGCTCAACTCAGGAGTTGCCCCCTGGTGGTCAGTGTGCTTCCACAGCCAACCTCCCATGGTCCCTCCCCCCTGCCAAACCTCCCCGCCCCCCAACAGGCCTCGATCACTGGCCAGGCTGAGGGACCCCACCATGCACAAATTCGTGCACTGGGCCTCTGGTTGGATAATAAATGTTTGTTGTTTTAAACCACCAAGTTTTTGAAGGTGCTTTGTTACCCTGCAAAAGATAACTAATATAGTGTTACTCATCACTTCCAACCTATTGAGATGTATTGTAATTTACACATGGGCAGTTGAGTGAAGTTATGGATTATATCATCTAGTTTTAACTAAATTCATCCTCACACACAAAAATGGACAAGTGGGTTTAAAAATATTCCTGCAAAAACAACTGGAGATTAAAGTTAATGCTGATAATACAAACAATCTGACCCCAGGAAAATGGCTCTTCAGCAAACACCTTTTTAAGAAAAAAATGACAATCACAGGATATAATATCTGAGCAAGACGACGGTGCAGAGTACACAGATTAGCCTCAGTTGGGTACAGAAAGAGAAAGAATAACTAATTTTCTTATGCCTCAGGCACAGTGGTAGGCACCTTTAAGTTCATAATTCTCTTTCTCAAATTCCCTTTTTCTTTGGAGCATGTTACTAGCTTCTATCTAAAAGCTCAAATCTTATATGATTTGGTCCCTGCCCATCTCTAGCTTGTTCACTGCTACATGACCCTGCCAGGCAATAGCTACTCCCTGGACTAAACCTGTAGATCAAGCATGTCAAACTCAAAGGCTAACATGGGCCAAATAAATGAGCCATGTGGCCCACGGGCCGCGAGTTTGACATGCTTGCTGTAGTTGGTTTTTCCTGATGTTTCCAATGCTGTCTTTTCCTATTTCTCCCAGGTGCTTGCAGATGCTCCTCTTTTGCTACCACACCCCTGCCCTTAATTCTATCATGTCACTTACCCTTGTTGCACCCTGTTCACCTCCACTTCTAGACTGTGGTCTTCTTAAATTCGCCTTTGTGGTCTCAGCACCTGCACAGGTGCCAGACACATGGTAGGTAAATGAAGGAACACATGCAAGCAAATAATAAATAGTAAATAAATTGTATACGTGTATACAAGCATTTGAAACTTTCCACGATGCAGTCTCTTCAATAAAGCTAACTAATTGCAAGTTTGTTGTGATAATTCAGTGATTTAACATCAGAGGAGTTAAGACAGGAACACCTTACACCGAGCTACAGAGAGTGGTGAATATTCGCAGCGGGCCTGATGTAGCGTATGCCTATGTGGATACGGGTGCAATATAATATTTTTTTCTCTTTCTAAAAACACTTACAAAACTAAAGAAAATGCCAAAGCCTTTTAAAGGGCGTGATCGCGCTGAGTAATACAACCCTTCCTTGATTTTTACATTAGTTCAGAATGAGATGTTTTTATGGCTCTTGCTAAAAATAAAAGACATTTCCGAGCATCTTGGTATCTGAAGCACCGCAGGCTTTGCCGTTGTGTTGTTTCCCCTGAAATTAATATGATTAACTAAAATCCAACGTTCGTCTGATGTACAGCCCGTGAGTCAATGAGTCACAGAATCTTATGCGAAGAGCGCAGTTTAGCTTTGTGATCTCTTAACAAAATACTGTGTGTGTGTGTGTCCCAGCAAAGGGACAAGCGAACCAGGGTGACAGAGAAACCCCGAGAGAAAGGGCTGTGTGTCCCGGCCGGAGTCTGTCCATAATGTTTGGGGGGAAGTGTATCCACATTGCAATCTGGGAATACTTTGGGAAGACAACTGCGTTTATCAAGTGCAAGGACTGAGTGTAACTGGATTGAAATGTTATTCCAGGAGCAGCTGGTGGAGGCTGGTTTCCCAGGAGCTGCACCCCACTCTGTTCCCTGGCCCAGGACCAACTTCCAAGCTTGCCATCATCGCTACCAACCCTCCAGGCTGGTCCTGGCCCCGGGTCAGTGCTGGGAGCCACACAGATGACCCCTCTCCTGGAGTTTACCTTCACTCACCCTCCCCCCTTCCTTTCAAGAGAGACCGCCAGATGCAAGGCCATGGTGACATCCTTTGAGGCTCCAATTCCTCTAGGGCCCACTCTGAAGGCATCTCTGTGTTATTGGCACCTGATCAGGCATCCAGGGTTTCTGGACACCTCTCCTGGTTCAGGATGGTGGCTCCCATGTCTTAAAGAACATTGTTGACTTCAAGAACAGGTAAGTTCTTTCTTTATATATATTATCGATTTCAGAGAGGAAGACAGAAGGGGAGAGAGAAAGAGACATCAATGATGAGAGAGAATCATTGGTCAGCTACCTCCTGCACACACCCTACTAGGGATCGAGCCTGCAACCCGGGCATGTGCCCCGACCAGGAATTGAACCATGACCTCCTAGTTCATAGGCTGCCACTCAATTACTGAGCCACACCGGCCGGGCAAGAACAGGTAAGTTCGTTAAGTATCATCTACCTGGGCCAGATCACTTACTTTATGGATTGAAGATGGAGACGCTGAGAGGGAGGTTCCAGTACAATGGTTCTTCCACCACCACCACCCACAGCATAGCATAGCCACCCTCCAGAACACCAGGCCCCTTCCTTCCATGTAGGACTGAACTCCTCCCCCCGCCCCCCCGAATCCAAGTCAACACACACCCGGGGATCCTCAAACATGCTAAACGCTCCCACCAGTGTTCGGGCTCTTCCATTTAACCCAGCCAGGATGTCCGTCCTTTGGGTCAAGGTTTTGCCATTCGTCAAATACCCATCCTTCTGCTGGGCTAGTGTGGCTCAGTGGTTGAGCATCGATCTATAAGCCAGGAGGTCATGGGTTTGATTCCTGGTTGGGTCACACATATGGCTAGATCCCCAGGGTGGGACGTGCAGGAGATAGCCAATCAATGATTCTCTCTCATCATTGATGTTTCTCTCTCTCTCAGGAGATAGCAATCAATGATTCTCTCTCATCATTGATGTTTCTCTCTCTCTCTCTCTCTCTCTCTCTCTCCCTCCCTCCCTCCCTCCCTCTCCCTTCCTTTCTGAAATCAATGATAACTCATCCAGTTATCTGATTCTGATGCTCTTTGTAGCACCTGCCAGTCACAGGCAGTAACAGGCTGCTCAGGGTGGTGAACGGCTGTAGGCAGATCTTTCTGGAACCCTTCCTCTCCTGGTTTGAGCCGATTCCCGGCCCGAAGAGCTGTTACCTCAGTGGGGCATCACCTCTCATTACTTCCTCTACACGCGCCCTTCTCTTCTCTGGGCTCTTATGTTTACATGCAACTGTCTTTCCTTGTGAAGTCATTGAATTCAAGCCCCGCTAAATCTATGGCGACTCACAATTCTTCCATCAGCAGCACAAGGAAACAGATGGTGAGGACGAGGGACCGAGCTGGGCAGGGGGCCGGGGGAGTGAGGGCAGCAGCACAACCGTGAGACACCGCGGGGTCCGCCAGAGCTTCGGCGGGTAAATGGACTTCAAGTCCAGCCCTCAGAGGCCAGCAGGTGGCCAGGCTCCTGCCGGGGGCCGGGCGGGAGGGGCTCGTGAGGACCAGACCAGAAAGGGTTTTGTTCTCTGGGCACCGACTTCCAGCTCAGCCGCGCGCCGGCGTGCCTGGGCCAGGTGGCAGATTCCTCCCGTGCTCCTGCAACTTGGCTTGAAGCGGAAGATGACCCGTGTCACCTGGCGCCCTGATCGCAAAGAGCAAATTCCAGCAAAAGTGCCCATGCCTGGGCTGGCCATTCCCGTGCCCAGCAGGCAGCTCCCTGCCATCTGGCCACCTTAGAGAGAGCGCAGCCGCTCGCTCCTCGCCCACCTGGCATCAGCTGCTCCCAACCCCAGTGACAGGGACAGCGCGGCCAACACTGGGCACAGGCCCGGCTCAGATGACCTGCTCTCCTGCTCCAGGGGCCTGGGGACCTCATGCTGCTGTGCCCTAGTTTTCCGCAGAATCCGTGCCCTGTCCCTTGGGAGAAGCAATCTTTCAACCTTCGTTGCAAACATTCAAAAATCCAAAGCTCCAATGCAATGGTGGCACTAACATTTCTCAGGGGATGTCAGTGGAGAGTTCCAAAGGCATTCAGTGCAGATAATAAGGGCTGGGTGGCAGGGAATGATGGGGAATGCGTACCACATGTACCCCTAGATGGACTCGGATTCTAACACATTGTTACAGAGAGGCTGTCCAGCAACATATCCCTCTGAGGGCCTGGCAGCAAGCGAGCTATGGTCATATTGCCCTGCTTCTTAAAAGAGGCTTTAAATACGGCCAGCTAGTCACTGTGATACCCCTACCCATCTGAGCACTTTCCTTCTCCCGTTCCCCTGAGTGACATCAGTTGTCCCCACTTAATACTGTACGTCCATACTGTCCCATGTTCTCTTCCTGCATTCGATTTGTTTCTCCCAAATAAAATACCCTGGGTTTGGTTTCGGCCCCATCTCTGGGAAATTTTGGAAAGCAATCAATTGCATCTCAGCCCTCGAGCCTCGTCCTGGCTTCCTGTTGGTAGATTTCCATCCCTGAGCACCCAGAGGTCTCAAAAGTCCTTGGTCAAACTCTTCCTGGAATAGATCTGAATAAGGCTCAGCTATTTTCCCTTCTCTCGATCATAACCCATTAAATTAGCTAAACATGACTGTCCATCTTTGTTTACAAAATCAATACAGAGAAAAAGATTAAGAAAGTATATATTTCTAGATCCAACTCTATGCTTTCTTAGCTAATATTTACTTATTTTATTTTTTACATATTTTTATTGATTTCAGAGAGGAAGGTAAGGGGAGAGAGAGAGATAGAAACATCACTGATGACAGAGAATCATTGATCGGTGGCTTCCTGCACACCCCCCACTGCGGATCAACCCGCATGTGCCCTTGACCAGAATCAAACCCGGGACCCTTCAGTCTACAGGCCGACCCTTTCACAGGTGTTGCCTACGACCATCCTGCATATCAGATATTTACATGACGATTCATAACAGTAGCAACATTACAGTTATGAAGTGGCAAAGAAAATAATTTTATGGTTGGGTCACAGCAAGAGGAACTGTATTTAAAGAGCCAGAAGGTTGAGAACCACTGAGCTAGGACAATATTTACTTATTTTAGACCCTTAATGGAGTTCCTTCAGGACCCCTGGGCATCAGGATTTAGTGAGGAGGTTTGTCTGTCCTTGGGCTCCACCCCAGCAGAGGGGTCAGTGCTGGGGCCAGGAACACAGGCTTTGTCATCAGAGAAAACTGAGTTCAAATTCTGCACAACCACTCAGTTACTGCCTTGGTTTTTTTCATTTTCAAAAAGAGATTCAGGATATCTGCACAGGCTTTTAAAAGGGTTCAATGAAGTAATAAATGCAAAGGGCTTAGCAGGGTGCCTAGCACGTAGCATTATAATGGTAATCAGCGCCCTCCAGCGTGGCTCAGTGGTTGAGCATCAACCTATGAACCAGGAGGTCACGGTTTGATTCCCGGTCAGGGCACATGCCTGGGGTTGCAGGCTCCATCCCCAGTGTGGGGCGTGCAGGAGGCAGCCAACCAATGATTCTCTCTCATCATTGATGTTTCTATCTCTCTCTCCCTCTCCCTTCCTCTCTGAAACCAATAAAAATATATAAAAATAAATAAATAAAATAAAATGGTCATCACCAACCTCAATCCCCTTCTTATCAGTTTCACAGTCTTCACCAGTTCTCCCAGCTCTTTTGAGAACAAGCCATGCTTTTCCTTTAAATTTCTCACCACCAGCGGAAGGCTGGCCCCAGTGGGAAGGTGACGGGATTTAGGTCCATCCTGGCTGTCAGTCCTTGGACAGTTTTCTTGGTCTCTCCAAGCCCAGTCGCCTCAGCTATACAGTGAGGATGGCAGCTGTTTCCTCCGGGGGTTCCTGGGAGAAGTGTGATGGTGGGTTCAAGGCATCTAGAGAACCAATCCCTGCCTCATTTCTTCTTTCCCGGTGACAAAGCCATAGAAGAAATCACATCCAAATGAGATGCCACGCATCTACCTAAAAATCCTGCCATGGCATAGGCTAAATGTTTTTTAAAATATATTTTTATTGATTTCAGAGAGGAAGGGGGAGGGAGGGAGAGATAGAAACATCAATGGTGAGAGAGAATCACTGATCGGCTGCCTCCTACACGGCCCCTACTGGAGATCAGGCCCGCAACCCAGACAGGTACCCTGACCCGGAATCGAACTGTGACCTCCTGGTTCGTAGGTGGACACTCAACCACTGAGCCACACCAGCCGGGCTAGGCAAAATACGTAGTCTCATTTCTTCAGGCTCTATTGTCTTTGGGCTCTGCTAGTTCACAATAGGTATTAATCACTTCATCACACGAGCTAATTCATACTCATATGTTACTCAGTTCATGGCTCCTCCATGGGCATTTACATATGTCTTTAGCCAAAAAACTCACAGACTCTCGAGCGCTCCTGGGCCCACATAGTGCCTCTGTGGTAAGCCCGCCCCTCCGGTGATGGGGCCACCCCTGGGCGGACCTTCTGCAATTCCCAGCAGCAGCCTACCCTGCTGGGCCTGGGCCTGGGCGGGGGTCAGGTTGACTTGACCGGATCCCCATTTGTTTGCCTACGTTTGCTGAATGGCCTGCCCTTTGCTGGCTGGGTTTCTTCTCACACCCAGATATACAGCACAACACCCTCCCAGGCACAGGTACTGCACAGCTGGACAAGGTCCCAGGGTGTCTTCTTAGTCGGCTGGAGCTAGAGGAGGAGACAGCAACGAGTAGGAAACTTCCGTCTTTCACCTGGACACATACGTCTGTGGCAAAGGCAGACCTGGACAGGATGACACTGGAACAAAGGCTTAAACCAGGACAGATGGTCACTCTGGGAAGGAGTCTGTGTTCCTTGTAGAACTGAAACCAGACAACCAATGGGTCCGGGCCGCCTGTCACTACCTGAGCCAACTAAGCAGGGACGGGGTTGAATCCTAGATGAGAGTTTATTCCAATGCTGCGAGCAGCATGGGAGAGCAGCAGGTCACCCACAAAATCTGCTCTGCACCCCTCCACAAGCCAGCTGCTTCTATTGGGTAGAAGGACAAAGATTACATGGGAAGTAGGGACTACGGGCATGGAGACGTAGGCAATGCAGGCTGGGATGGGACTCCATTGTTTGGGCAACAAGGTTGTTCATCTTTCCATGATAATAGGCAGTTCTTCTTCTAAAAAAAATATTTTATTGATTTTTTACAGAGAGGAAGGGAGAAGGATAGAGAGTCAGAAACGTCGATGAGAGAGAGACATCGATCAGCTGCCTCCTGCACACTCCCTACTGGGGATGTGCCTGCAACCAAGGTACATGCCCTTGACCGGAATCGAACCTGGGACCTTTCAGTCCGCAGGCCGACGCTCTGTCCACTGAGCCAAACCAGTCAGGGCAATAGGCAGTTCTTGAATGAGAATGGACCACATTCCAAGGTTGACTCCCAGGTCCTGGAGCCACACAATTCCCAGCCAGGCTAGAGAGTCCTTTCTTTAACCAGAACAAGGCAGCCATGGTTAACAAAGCATCATTAATATTTCCCATAACCATCGCTGGTCCCCAATATTCTATTTCAGCCCCTAACAGAACAGCTTTGAGAATCAAAGTTCAATGACTTATTGCCATTGCACAGTATGGCCAGCACACGAGCGGAAATGCCTCTTTGGCGGGCGCTGTTTGTGTGTAGATGTGTCACTACCTGCACCTGGGTGGCAGCTCAATCTTGGTCAGTCACGGGGAAGGGGTGTTAACCCTTTGGAAGCTGGAGGCTGGATCAGGTCATTATCCAATCATCGCACTCTCATACGACTGTTCTGGAAACAAGCCACATCCTGTTTTGAAGGAGGAGAAGTGAGTGGAATCTCAAAGACAACGACGGGTCAGAGACTGACAGAGAGGTCAGGGGATGACTGCCAAGAAAGGTGGGCGAGGGTAAGCGATCCTGCCTGCGATTTATTAAAACGTGAACTGGAGATGAGGTGGGGCTATTGGGCGACAGCAAGCATTTGGAGAAAGCGTCGGTCAGAGGAGCCTCCGCACTCACAGCCTGTCTGCGCTGAATGATGCTGACGGGAGGTGACTCAGCAAATGCTTTAAAATGGGGTTGGCCTGGCCGGTGTGGCTCAGTGGTTGAGCATCAACCTATGAACCAGGAGGTCACAGTTTGATTCCTGGTTGGGGCACATGCCGGGGTTGCAGGCTCGATCCCCAGTGTGGGGCCTGCAGGAGGCAGCAGATCAATGATTCTCTCTCATCATTGATGTTGCTGACTCTCCCTCTCCTTTCCTCTCTAAAATCAATAAAAATATATTTTAAAAAATAAAACAAAATGGGTTTGGATCCAGGAAGCCAAGGATTTCTGCTTTCAGGTCAGATCCTGAAGGGTTGACCCAGAAATGCACACACCCTGAG
>NW_006286241.1:1365340-1376913 GCF_000327345.1 Myotis davidii
CAGGGCCTGGTGTGCTCTCCCCTCGTTCCCAGCACCCGGGCGGGGGAACAGGCTCTGGGTGCCGAGGATGGACGCCTCCGTGGCGAGCCATCTGGTTGGTGCCCGTCACGCTAGTGTGGGATGCAGACGGGGAACACACGTACAGGCAGAATCAATAATCTGGCAAAGAGGAGGAAGTTCACAGCTTCACAGATGCGCCCTTAGCATTAATTAGTTTCTGAATTAATTCAATAATAATTTATTAAGAGCGTATTATGTGACAAGCAATATGGGAGGCTTAGTTGGAAGAGGGAGGACAGGGCAGATATGATTACAAAGATGTATAAAGACATATTCCCTTCCTCGCTTTATAAAACCCTTCATGGGAAGGCAAGACAGCCATGCGGACATATAATTAGAATTCACCCTTAATAAATACTGTTTTGTGTGTGTGTGTGTGTGTGTGTGTGTGTGTGGTTTTTTTATTATTATTATTTCAGAGAGGAAGGGGGAGAGAGAGAGAGAGAAAGAGAGAGAGAAACATCAATGGTAAAAGAATCATTGATCAGCTGCCTCCTTCCTACACGCCCCACATTGGGGATCAAGCCTGCAACCAGGGCATGTGCCCTTGACTGGAATCGAACCTGGGACCCTTCAGTCCACTCCAAATAATTCAATAATTATTATTGAATTAATGCAGAAACTAATTAATACTAAGGGCGCATCTGTGAAGCTGTGAACTTCCTCCTCTTTGCCAGATTATTGATTCTGCCTGTACGTGTGTTCCCCGTCTGCATCCACTGAGCCAAACCAGCGAGGGCAATAAATACTGTTTTCGTAGATGTGTACAGGGTATTACAAGATTATGGAGGAATATGCAATTATCTCGGGAATTCTATTAAGGCCTCGCAGATGAAATGATATTAGGGCTGCATCTTAAAGGGTGACTGGGAATTTCTAAAGGAATGGGGAAAAGAGAAAGCGATAGACATTAAAATCAGGCAGACTACATTCTATCTCTAGATCTAATTGTGTAACTGTGGGTTTATCGTGTAGCCTCAGTGGCCTCTGTGTCTCCATCTGCAAAATGGAAAGAGTCAAGAATTGTTATAAGAAATAGAGATGATGCTGTTGGCAATTGGACAGACATGAGCAGAGCAAGGACTGTGGGCCAGGAACACAGCTTATCAGGGTGGAAAGGCCTAGCAACGGACAACCAATAGCCTCAGTTGTATTTCAGCTCCAGGCCCAGAGAAGCAAGGAAACCAGCCACAGCTGGCGTCAGGAACAGCTGCAGGGAGTAATGACCCCTGCCCTGGTGCCCCCCAACCCATCAGTGGAGACCACAACCCTGAAAGGGCACCTGGGAAACTGCTGAGTGTTCTATTGAGACCTTCCCCTGGGGCCCCCCTAAAATCTCCACCTTAAAGCCCTTAGGAGGGAGGACCCAGTGCCTCTCCCTCCGGGAGCACACCTGTGCCTTTCCCCTCCCCCAACCCCCTCCATCTCCACCTTCCCCAGGCACATTACCATTAGCTTCCTCAGGCCCAAGCTCCCAGGGCCCATCCTTTGCCTCTATAACAGTGGTTCTCAACCTTGGCTGCACATTAGAATCACCTGGGAATCTTTTTAAAATCCTGATTTCTGGGCCTCATCCTCCGGAAATTCTGTTTCTTTGTTACTCATGTTGTGGCCCCACCCCATCACAAAGAAACAGAATTTCCGGAGGATGAGGCCCAGAAATCAGGATTTTAAAAAGATTCCCAGGTGATTCTAATGTGCGGCCAAGGTTGAGAACCATTGCTCTATCACCTGTGTCCTAGGCCCCTTTCTTCCAGGAATTCTTTTCCTCCCTCTGTGAGTTACCCGATCAATGTTCTCTTACAGTCTGGGTCTTGGCTCTGAATTTTCTCCTAGCTGGAGCCCAAGGACCGAGGTTGCTGAACCTGAGTTGGGTCTGGCCGCACCGCCCGGTGCCGTTCTCACCGCCCACAACAATGATCTCTGTGAAATGGGCACTAAATTAACGGTGGCCTCGTTACATTAACCAGCTGGGACTGTGAAGAGGGCGTTTCAGACAGAGGGCGTAGTGGGTGAAAACGGAGACACCTAAGAAGAAATAGCGTGTTTGGGCAACCAAAGGAGTTTACTGCCCTGGGAAGGCGGGCCTGAGGGGAGGGAATAATAGGTGAGGCTGGACAGGTGGACTGTAAGGGGCCAGCATCCTTCAGGCTCCCCTGTGACTGCTCTGCCCCGGGCTCTGGGTCTGTGGCCACAGGTGGCTTCATCTCCTTCTTCCTCACTTCTCCTCCTCCTCCTCCTCCTCCTCCTCCTATCCTCCTCCTCTGAGGCTCACCACACCATTTCCCTGGTTCCTGGCCACAGCTCAGCCATATGCATCCCTCCTGATTCCTTAGCAGCCGGTCTATTTAGAGATCCATTGGAAGTCACTTCCATCTTTTCAGCAGCAGGTGCGTTCTAGTCTAAATTTACCCAACAATAAGAATTCACACATGCAGACAAAGAGATGACAGCGATCCAGAGGACACTAAGGACCCATGCACTCTAGACTTTAGCTTCTTCAAGAGTCCATTGGAGCCATTGCCGGTGTGGCTCAGTGGATAGAGCATTGGCCTGCGGACTGAAGGGTCCCGGGTTCGATTCCGGTTAAAGGCACATGCCCGGGCTGCGGGCTGGATCCCCAGTGTGGGACATGCAGGAGGCAGCCGATCTATGATTCTCTCTCATCATTGATGTTTCTGTCTCTTTCCTTCTCCCTTCTTCTCTCTGAAATCAATTTTTTAAAAAAAAAAACAGTTCATTGGAAAGAATAACACCAACTTTTTAGGAGTAAATGAGATAATGATAGGAAGCAAATGGTAAGATCTCCAACATGTCAACGGTTAGTATTTTTAGCTTTAAAAAACAATGCGCCAATTCAATACATTTGAGTGCCTACTATGGGCGAAGTATCCAAGAATTCCTTCACAAACCTAGTTTACCTACAACGTTAAGGCAGACGTATTCTGCGTAGAAGAAAGCACACAAACATATGGGCGCCGTGGAATTTAATCACCGCCTAATTAGCCACCCTATTTAAAATGGGCCTCACAATGACGATGAACACATTCTCACTCCTAAGTGGCCGGAAGCTGCGTCTTCCCGTAATTCTGAGCTGACCGCCTGCCTCTTGGCTCAGTGCTCGCGCTTCCCCTCCGTCCCATGGAAAGCTCGCCCATTCTAGTCATTTCCTCTCTTTGTCCTTAGGTGCGGCTGCTGCCATCTTTCCTCCTTCCCTTGATGTTTCCCCTCTGGGGACTGTGCTCTGTGGGGATGGGTGTGCCTGAGAGCGGAATAATGAGAGCAAATATTTATTAGAAGTCACTCCGGGGCCCAGACGCTAAGGATTTCCCATTCAATCCTCCCAATGACCCTATGAGATTAATACCGTTCGTCTCTCCAGTCACTGCAAGAGGCCGGTGTCCTGAGTGGTTAGGTAACCTACTCGGTATTTCTCAGCTGGTAGGCAGGACAGACAAGACCCATTCCAGCTTCCAGCTCCCCGAAGAGTTAGGGGAACCCAAGGAGAGTAGAAACCTCGGAGGAAAGAGGGGGCCGTCTCTGTGAGCTAAGCCACTTCGTACCTTTGTTTCCCACGGAACCCGAAGTTTCTCTTACCGAGTCTAGAAGAACCTTCTTTTCTGATTGTCCATTAATAAAATTATGGCCCTGGCTAGTGTTGCTCAGTGGATAGAGCGTCGGCCTGCAGACTGAAGGGTCCCGGGTTCGATTCCCAGTCAAGGGCACATGCCCAGGTTGTGGGCTCGATCCCCAGTAGGGGGTGTGCAGGAGGCAGCCTGTCCAGGATTCTCTCTCATCACCGATGTTTCTCTCTCTAACTTCCTCTCTGAAATCAATAAAAAATATATTTTTTAAAAAAAAAATTATAAACACCCGAGTCAACCAAGTAAATGTTCAACAAGAGTTTTCTGTAAACAGCTGACCGATCAAAAATCTTTTATGATAAAAAGGCCAGAGAAACTTAATACTGGGAGTAAAAGAGACCACAGTCTTGGATGGTGAATCAAAAAGGAAAAATGCTGTAAATACACAGAAAGCTCACCATCTGGGAGGCCCAAGAGCAGGAAGGTCAGCAGGGAAGTTCTAGGGAGGATTAAAGCAATCGATGGACAACTGGACTAGATGATTTGTTGTTGTTCATTGTCAGCCGAGGATATTTTCCCATTGACTTTTAGAGAGAGTGGGAAGGAGAGGGAGAGACAGAGAGAGGAAAACTTCGATGTGAGAGAGACACACCCATGGGTTGCCTCCTGCATGTGCCCTGACTGGGGGGCCTGGAATGGAGCCTGAACCTAAAGCATGTGCCCTTGACCGGAATCGAACCCGGGACCCTTCAGTCTGCGGGCTGACACTCTATCCAGTGAGCCGAGCCAGGTAGGGCTGGACTAGATGATTTCTTAAGATCTTTCTATACCCAGAGACGTTATTATTCAAGCAGTAATGTCATTTTGTAAATTTCCGGTTCTCATGCTTTTCGTTTCATGGAATAGCTTAGTTGATCAGCACAGGCCTGTGTGTCCATCTGCTTCCCAAACATCTCCTCATCCACATTTTGCTGTGCCTCAGTCTCTGTGCACCCCAAGCCCAACCCCTCAGCTCCAGTGCCCCCTCCTTTCTGCGGGCTGCTCCCATCACTGCCCGTCCACTCCTCCCACCCCTCTGGCTTCACATCCGATTGGTCCACAAGTACTATAAGCATCTACACTGTCTTTCCTAGGCCCTCCTCTCTGACCCCACTGCTGCCTTCCTGGCCCTAGTAGTTGATACCACCATACTTGTTATGGGCAAAGGTACAAAAATGAAAACCATCGTCCTTCCCCTCAAACAGCTCACAGCCTGCTAGAGGATGCAGGTGCATAAACAGATAACTCAAGAGATGGCGGCAAGAGTCGTAAGGGAGGTCAAGGGAATGATGCAACAGATCAATATGTTAAAACTTCTCATAACCTCTCACCTGGACGCAGAAGGCAGGAAAGCTAGAAAGAGGCTGGAAATGCATAGTCACAGAGGTGGGGATGGAAACCAGGAAGGAGAAAGCAGACAGGGGTACTGATGGGACAAGAAGTGGGAAACCGTCAGTAACCTCTTCTGCTGCTAACATTTCCAACAAGAAGAGAACTGGAGATAGACTACTGATTGCCTGTTGATTTGAGAAAGCTAAAAATGTCCATTGGTTGGTAGGATTAGAAATTGTGCTTCATGGGGTTGAGGTTTGAATATGAGGAGCAAGAAGGAAACAAGCTATATAATATCTCCTTTTAAGAAGGTTATGAGTGAAAATGATGTATTTAAAGCATTCTGTGTTGTATCTAATTTATTGAGCCCATGAAGTTGGTTTTAAATGCTGAGAGCACAGACTATCTTGTTTATCTTTATACTAGAGGCCCGGTGCACAAAATTCTTGCACCAGTAGGGCCCCTAGGTCTGGCCAGTGATCAGGGCCCAACAGGTTCCCCGCCTCCCTGCCTCCCTGCCTCCTCCTTCCCTTGCTCGCTCAGCCTCCCGCCGCCACCGCTGGTCACCCACCATGTTCCATGCTGCCCCCTGGTGGTCAGCGCACTTCATAGCGAGTGATCAAACTCCCAATCTCCCAGTTGAACTCCTAAGGGGACACTTTGCATATTAGCCTTTTATACATATAGAATCCTTAACTTTCCCCAACAGTAACCAGCCAAGTATTCAATACATGTTTATTTATTTAGAACAATGGCAATTTTTCGGTAATTAGCTCTTCTAAAACATTTGAGGGTGCTTGGAAATAGTTTCTTGCATTAATTTCAAACCTCATTCATCAGTTCTTTGTTCTATTAATTTGTATTCTTTATGAAGAAACAGCTAGCTAAGTAGACAAAGATGAATGTTCATTGATCACATGTGAGTTATCAGAAATTCTGAATTTATAATGGCCCCAAATTGAGATTTATTTTTGCAATTTTGGCAGCCTATGAACTTGCCGTGTACGTCAACATGGAAACAGGGTTTACATGACCAACACCAACACAGAATAATTCATAAACAATTTTGATGGAACTCCTATGACATAAACCAAACTTCCACCGTGGGCCATATCCGGCCAGATACGGAAACTAACGTTGCATTTGATCCTGTTTCTCTGGTGAACAGTGCCTGGTACTAAATGTTCTCTTTTGAAAAACTGCCTTAGCTACAGGTACCAGGGTTATGATTCTTCTCAACGCCCCATTGGCTCTGCATACGAAACTACCTGTAACATGTAGCAGAAACATGATGGCCCGTGTGCGTCTCACACAGACAAAGCAGATCTAAAGCACCCTCCCCAGCCACCCTGAGAGCAATTCTCCAGCAGTTCTTTCTCAGGTTAACCCTGGAACATTCTGGAAATCTATTTTGCTCTCATCCAGGCACCAGCTTCCTAGTCTATGAAGTCTTCTCCAAATCCAAGAGGTAGAGCAGCACCGATTTTCTGTAGCTGGTTGAGCCTCGCCAAATTCTCCCAGCACATCCTAAGCCGGTCCAATCAGCAGGGCCAGCCACTCAGTGCTGGCGCGTCGGCATCTCATTGGACACAGAAAACTCTCCATGAAGCATTGGACCAGCAAGTCCCGTTATTCACGGACACAGAATAAGCAATGAGCTCAAGGAATGGGCACCGTCTGACCGTGGACACGGAACAGCTGGGAATTCGCACCCCACACCCTCTGTCTCCTCCAGCTTCGGTGCAGGTGAGGAAGTGCCTCTGTGCAGCCATAACATGAGAGGTCAGGACACCTGCGCCCGGAGCTCCAGCTCGGACACAACGTCATTTCTCATGTCTCGTTTATGGTATAAATTCTGCTTGTTGTTCTACAAAACGGGTGACCTCAAAAAAAAAAAAAAAAAAAAAAAAAAAAACGGGTGACCTCGACAAGGCACTTGCAAGCACTAAAGGTCATACCTGGGCCACCAAACCCTTTCCCGAACCAAATAGCTCTGGGGGAAGCAGAGTAAACTGAGATATGATCCATCCCTGGCCTCTTTGGGGAGCACGGGAATTTTTAAAATATATTTTTATTGATTTCAGAGAGGAAAGGGGAGTTAAAAACATCAATGATGAGAGAAACTCTTTGATCAGCTGCCTCCTGCATGCCCCACACTGGGGGGTCGAGGCCGCAACCCGAACTTATGCCCTGACCAGGAATCGAACCTTGACCTCCTGGTTCATAGGTCGACGCTCAACCACTGAGTCACGCCGGCTGGGCAGGGGGACTGGATGTTTAATTGACATAGAAAACCGTGATTACTGGAATCCACTGTGAACCTGAAAAGGCTGGATCCCGCTTCCTTTCGGCCAAGAGGCATCTGGGCGTTGTTTCTCCTGCCCATCAAAACAGGCGCTGCGTCCAGGACACTGCCCAGCGCAAATCCTGTAATTCCCTCTAAGTCCATCATAACCTTCCAAAATCAGCTTGTTGGTTTAAAATAGCCTTGTAAATAGCACTCACCAGCCCACACCGAGCAAACAGTGATTTATGCCTGAAAAAGAGGAAAGCTGGCGGCATGCGGCTCACCCGGGGGAAAGGATGATGCATTTTATGGGCACCCTTTTAGGGATGTTTACTTAAAAACATCATTTGTTATGTTTTTTTATTTCCAGAATGAAACATGACCATTAGGGAAAAGTTAGAAAATACAGCTAAGCGGGGGAGGGGGGGTGGGAAATGAATGAAATGAACTATAATTTCTCAATGCAGAGGTAACTTTTTACTCTAATTTTTTTTTCCCCAGAGAGGAAGGGAGAAGGAGAGAGAGATTGAAACATCAATGATGAGAGAGAATCATGGATCGGCTGCCTCCTGCACGCCCCCCACTGGGGACTGAGCCTGCAACCCGGGCATGTGCCCTTGACCGGAATCGAACCCGAGACCCTTCAGTCCGCAGGCCGATGCTCTATCCACTGAGCCACACCGGCCAGGGCGAGAGGTAAGTTTTGTTACCCTTTTGGCTTGTGTTCTTCCAGATCCCTCTGTATTTCTCTAGTTCACCCTCCAAAAGGGATCCCAGTGCCCACAGCCCTTACTTGCGAGGCCACGTTAGAGGGTGAAATCTGAGGCAAGAAATAACTGAGCACATCGGACTGTTACAGCCGTGAAACCCAGCAAGCCCGGGGGAGTGTCAGCTCACGCTCACTGGGTTCCACCACGGGCGCTCACTGGGTTCCCGGCCACAGTTAAATCCCAGATAACAGCCCTCAGCACTGAGCAGGGGGGACCCGGGAGCCAAGAGGACTTACTGTAAGTCAACATGTGGCTGACACTGGACCAGTCACTGAGCCAGAGGACAGGGGCGCCTTCAGGGCAGACAGAGTGCAGGGAGATGGCTCTGGCACGTGGAACTATGGGCCCTGTGTTTGCGCTTTTCTCTGGGGAGAGGCCCTGAGATGCCGGCCCTCTGCAGAGAGCACAGTGGTCAGCGTGCCCCGGGCTCTGCCAGGCTTTGGGGTGTCAGAGGAGGGAGAGTTGTTTCTATGGCATCTAACCAAAGGCCTCAGGGCTCCTTTCAGAAGCTTTGGATCGGCCCAGGATGTTCGCAGACACTGTGGAGAAGGGAGGGCAATTCTACAGAAAGTTTCAGTGGTTCTCAACCTTCTGGCCCTTTCAATACAGTGCCTCATGTTGTGACCCAACCATAACATTATTTTCGTTGCTACTTCACAACTGTCATGTTGCTACTGTTATGAATCGTCATGTAAATATCTGATATGCAGGATGGTCTTAGGCGACCCCTGTGAAGGGTCGTTCAACTGCCAAAGGGGTCGCGACCCACAGGTTGAGAACCGCTGATTTAGGTAAAGCCACCACAGCCACAGTAACAGCCTCTCTGAGAGGCGAGGATGTGGGTGCAGTGTTTCCGGGGAAGGAACACTGACCCCATTCCCACTCCAGGGGAGCGACACTGACGCCATTGACGGTGGACAAAGGGGCTCATCAAGCAGCTTACCCAACCCGGCCATTCACAGCATGAGAGCGGTCCTCGGGCCCCCGCATCTGGCCAGGAACCAAAGGCTCCATCGGCGTCTGCACCATCGGTCCTATTCGCGTGGAGAGGGCTTGGGCTCCTCTGGGCAGCGAATTCCTCTGGGCAGCCAGCTGGCCTGCAAGTCCCTGCCAAAGCCCATCGAAGTGATGTTCGCCCCAGAGTTGGACAATATCACACTTTAGGGGGGTTTTACACAAGGAGGGCAGTGGGGCTCCTGTTTCCTCAGCTCCTGCTGACTACAGACCATTGCACATTTCCTCATTCGATCCTCACGGCAGCCCTAGGAGGCTCGGGAGCAGCGTGCCCATTTCGCAGAGGAGAAAGTTGAGGTTCAGGCTGCTTAAGGGATAAGAAAGCGAGTGGCAGCATTGGCACTGGCTCCAGAACTCACTCCTGACCCCAAACCCCTTGATAGTGTTCTTTCTGCTCTGCCGTGGATTCTTTTTTAAACATATTTTTATTGATTTCAAAGAGGAAGCGAGAATGAGAGAGATAGAAACATCAGTGATGAGAGAGAATCATTGATCGGCTGCTTTCTGCATGCCCCTCCCACTGGGGATCCAGTCCACAACCCAGGCATGTGTCCTGATGATTAGGAATCGAACCCGGGACCTTTCAGTCTGCAGGCTGATGCTCTATCCACTGAGCCAAACCAGCTAGATCTGACTCTTTTTTTTATATATAAGAAGAATGATGGATGCTTATAGGTGATTATAATGCGCGTGAAGCTTGGTGTTGCAGAGACGTACACTTTATGCGGGAGAGAACCAGAAGCTGGGACGGGTGATCTGTATTCTCCTGCTGTGGCTCAGTGAACAGCGAAGCTCACACACGGTGACTAGTTAATACATTTAACATGGACTAATCAGCCAGGACTGAACTCCCAAAGAGGCACAAATGGAGATCCTGGACCAGAAAGCAGGAAGGAGAAAGCGAGGAGTCGATAGGGCATTAAAGGGAGAAAATCGGGTTTGTCCCGGGCATTCTTCCTGGCGTGCCAGTGCCCAAAGCCTTGCCAACGAGGCTGCTTCTCTTCGGATAAAAGAGCAGCAGCCCTGTCCTCGGCCGCGAATTCCTCTGCGGTTTGCCAGGGGTGGGCCCCAGGGCCCCAGGCCACCTGCGCTCACCGCCGGACCCCACAGGGTTTGCCCATGACAGCTGCGGGGGCCTAGGGTTGCAGACAGCCCTTGCCATTCACGCAGCAGTCGGGACCTCTGTCCATGTAAGGAAGGAAGCGGGGGAGCCAGCGCCGGCCGTGCCACTGCTGGGTGACTCACTCGCTTCTGCCACGTGAACTGTGGCTGAACCCTGGCCCTCCCTCGGGCCAGGCCTGCAGCCTGCACGCGGTTGGACTTCATGGATCCTGCACAGTACATGCGGTCTGTACATGGAGCCAAGTTAACTCATGCAGCTAGACCGTGCTTTCTGTGTGTTTTAATAGCAGTAGAGCAGGGGTCCTCAAACTTTTTAAACAGGGGGCCAGTTCACTGTCCCTCAGACCGTTGGAGGGCCGGACCATAGTGTCAAAAAAAACTATGAACAAATTCCTATGCACACTGCACATATCTTATTTTGAAGTAAAAAAACAAAATGGGAACAAATACAATATTTGTATTTGCATGTGGCCCGCGGGCCGTAGTTTGAGGACCCCTGGCTTAGAGGAAGGACAGGCTCAGGGCTGGAAAAGAGCAAGAACTCAACCATGTTGGTTGACCCCAAAGGGCGCCCAGGCCGGAGCCTGCGTGTGGCCTGGAGGACGGGCGTCCACCCCATGGCCGGCTGGAGGGGGAGAGGTAAGGGCCGGCAGAGAGTCCGGCACGGCCATGGACCGAGGACACACCGGACTCCATCCCTGCTCTGCTGCTCACCCGCCATGGGACCATGGGCAGCTGATAAACATCTCCTACCCTCAGTTTCTCCATCTGTAGAATGGCCCGTCCCTGCTTCCCAGAGGGCGTGGGAGTGAAATAAACAGCGCTTGGCACAGTGCCAGGGTGCCTACAAATACTGTAGGTATATATAGTATGTGTACATGGACCTGCACATGGGTATATATGGACTTACCAAGTATATACATGTACGTGTGTGTATATATACATATGTGCATATATATGTACCATGTATATGTCAGCCTACATAGATATATACACATACATTTATAATGTGTCTATCGGGGTGTATATATATATACACACATTCTGGTTTGGGCCAGGAGTGGAGGGAGCCGAGGCAGGGTGGGCGAAGGGGACACGGTGAGGGGCAGCTGTGGGCAGAGGAGGGAGGGACCCTCGGGCCCGCCGCCCAGCGGTGAGCAGAGCCCTGCCCGCAGCTGCAATGGAGGAAGCCGATGGGTGTCAGGTGGCTCCTTATCAGAGAGGCCTGTCCTTTCATGTTGTTTTGCTGTTTCTAAAAACAGAAACTCCAGGCTGTCGCTGCGGCCAAGATCCTGGGAGGGGAGACTCCAGTGAAGCCAGTGGCTGACGGGCCGCAGCGGCAGCGGCAGTGCATTTGCCCGGGCG
>NW_006286241.1:1376986-1386565 GCF_000327345.1 Myotis davidii
CTGGGACCCGCCTGGGACGGTGGCCGCTGAGGGTGCCCCAGGACCAAGACCGGCTCTCCTGGGCTTTCCCATCCCTGGCCCGGGAGGTCTGTTCCCAGGCCCTGGGAGGGAAGCCATTCAAGTCCAAGCCGTGAAGGGAAGGAGGGGTGAGGCTTTTTTCTAGCAAACGACCCGTCCCCACGGAGCTGCTAGCAGCCTCACCCACCACCGGGACGCCACCAGGACATGGCAGGCTTCTCTGGGCAGCCCTCCTTATGGGTTCTCCTCTGTTTTCCACTTCCCTTCTTTTCCTGTCTTGGCCTCCTATTTGGAAAGAAGGTTCCAGAAGCACATGCCTGGTCAAAAGGGACTAGATGAGCAAACAGAAGACAGAGTTCTTGTGGCACCTCTGCTCTAACTTCAGAAGGGACTTGAGCCCTGGCCAGTTTAGCTCAATGGATAAAGCGTCGGCCTGCGGACTGAAGGGTCCTGGGTTCCATTCCAGTCAAGGACACATGTCCGGGTTGCGGGCTTGATCCCCAGTAGGGGGCGTGCAGGAGGCAACAGATCTACGATTCTCTATCAGCATGGATGTTCCTATTCCCCCCTCCCCCCGCCTTCCTCTCTGAAATCTTTAAACACTTAAAAAAAATAAAATAAAAAGAAGGGATTGAGGTCCCTCAGCACCAGCGAGCCTCAGTTTCCTCGTTGGACCTGCTCTGTGAGGACCCAGTGAGGAGCCACATCAAAACCCATGAAGCCTGCAGGCTGCAGGTGAGTTATGTCTCCTTAAAATTCACACGTCGACGCCCTCAGGGTGGCGGTATTTGGAGGTCGGGCCTTGGGGAGGTGATTAGGTTTGGATGAGGGCATGAGGGTGGGGCCCTCACTGTGGAATTAGTGTCCTCAGAAGAAGAGACACCATAGAGTTTGCGCTCCTCTCTCTCTCTCTCTCTCTCTCTCTCTCTCTCTCTCCCCCTCTCTCTCTCCCTCTCTCTCTCTGTCTTCCAGGTAAGGACAAGGTGAGAAGGCATCTGTCTGCAACCCAGAAAGAGAGTTTTCCCCAGAACCCAACCATGTTGGCACCTTGATCTTGGGCTCCAGCCTCCAGAACCGTGACAATACATTTCTGTTGGTTAAGCCGCCACGTTGGTGGTTTGTTGCTACGGCAGCCCCAGCCGACTAGAGCACTGCACACCTCGGGCCTGTGACAGGCTGAGCCTGTCCCAAGGGCAAGGGGATGCCATTATCATGGGGGGAGGGCCAACTTCTCAAAAGGTTCCCAAATCCACTCTGTTTTACTTTGGTTTTTAAATTTTTTAAAAAATATATTTTATTAATTTTTTTACAGAAAGGAAGGGAAAGGGATAGAGAATTAGAAACATCGATGACAGGGTGAAGTTTAAGTAAGGGGTGTATGTTGGTAGAAAGAATGTACAAAAACCGCATGCCCTTATGTAATATAAAAGCATATTCCCTACAGCACATCTCGGAGCACGTGGTGGGGTGCAGGTGGGGGACAGAATGTCACAGCCAGAAAAATGCAAAATGATGGCCCCCGGACACACTAAGTCATGGACGCCTTCACAGTCACCCTCCCTCACACCTGGTTACTACGTGGCCAATAGTTCTTAGCCAAATAACCAACATAAAATAAACCACTCAGGAGACCAAAATCACACAGATTTGTAACTGTGTGTGATGGATGTTAACTAGGCTTATCATGAAGACCATTTCATAATATACACTAATCTAGAGCCATTATGTTGTACACCTGAAACTAATATAATATTGTATGTCAATTTCAACCAATTAATCAATCAATCGAAGCTTCGTTTCACATCTCTCGATGTTTTATTCCCCATTCTTTATTTTCTTTTTTTGTTTGTTTTTGTTGTTGTTGTTAATCCTCACCTGAAGATATTTTTCCACTGATTTTTAGAAAGCGTGGAAGGGAAGGAGAGAGACAGAGAGAGAAGCATTGATGTGAGAGAGACACATGGATTGGTTGCCTCCTGCATGCACCCCGACCTGGGCTGGGGAACCCGCAACTGGGGTACATGCCCTTGAGAGGAATCCAACAGGGACCCTTCAGTTCGAGGCTGGACACTCTACCCACTGAGCCAAACCAACCAGGGCCCTGGTCTTTATTTTCTAATCACAAAGCCTGGGACAGTGGAGGGGGGACAGTGGAGGGGGTTAGAAGTCAGCCGCCATCTCCTCCCAGTCCCTCTGTCCATTCCGTAGCTTCAGAACCTCTCCCCTGCCCGTCCCCACCCAGCGATGGCGTGGGCCTTGCCCCCCGAGGAGAAACCTTGGCAGGGCCGGGTGGGGAGGCTCCGGCGCGGCTGGAACGAACCAGGGCGCCCGTCCCCGGAGGCCTCACAGGTATCGATTCCACCTGCCCATTGTCCGCGGGGAGAGTGGCCGCCTTTCCCGGGAGACACACAGAGGGCTCCCTGTGCGAGCGCCCATCGCCCTCTGGTCTGCTGGGGACAGTGTGCGCCTTTGTGATCCGGAGGCTGGAGGGGCTGGAGGGAGGAGCTGGGACTGAGGGTCTGGGCCTGGGCCTGGGCGGGAGGGGGAAGGTGCTATGACAAGCCCGCCCCACACCAGGTAACTTGCAGAGCTGAGATTCTTTGTCAAATGAAAGAGAGGCCGGAGGGGGGGTGTGAGAGGCAGAACTGATACAGAAAAAGGTGAACCGCTACCCAACCTGCCCCCTCTGCGCGTTGGGAGAGAGAGGAGATGCCGCCCAAAAGGGAGAAAGGAAAGGAAGGTCTTGTGTCATAACGTGTCCATCTCCTGTGGTCAGAGGAGCGCCGGCTGGCCAGTGGTTTCCTGGGAAAACAGGGAATCTGAGGGGACTCCGCTTCGCTCCGCACACACAGTGAGATGTTCCCTGGGGTCCAGCCTCGAGGAAGGTGGCCCGAGGCCCCATCTCAGACCCAGAGCCCCCGCCCCGGGCTCACCGCACAGGCCTGTGCCCTCAGTGGCCCAGCCTGGGCTGGGGTGGGGTTGGGATTGCCACACTGAATGCTCGCATCTGCAGGCGCTGGAGGTGGTTGTAGAACTCACCCCCAGGGATGGTGGCCCCTGCTCACATCCAGGTGGTGGCCCCAGGGCCGTTTCTCCTGCAATCTCCCCTCCCACCCCTCTCAACCTCGCCGAGGCCCTGCCCAGCCCATTCCTGGGGCTGGCATGGCCCTGTCTAGGGCCACCTCCTCCTGGGTGGGGCTTTCCTGAGGTGCCGGTATGTGTGATGTATTAGCCTCTCTAAATGTCACACCTCCTAAGAGCAGGGACGCTATCTTAAGCCCTTAGGGGTCCCCTGCAGGTTTGGGGTCAGTGCTTTGTAAACGGCTGACATTTGACACGTGTTCAATAGAAAAGGCAGGGACTGGACCAGCCGGGGTGGCTCAATGGTTGAGCATAGACCTATGAACCAGGAGGTCACAGTTCAATTCCCTGTCAGGGCACATGTCCAGGTTGCGGGCTTGATCCCCAGTAGGGGGTGTGCAGGAGGCAGCTGATCAATGATTCTGTCTCACCATTGATGTTTCTATCTCTCTCTCCCTCTCCCTTCCTCTCTGAAATCGATATAAATATATCTATTATAAGAAGAAAGAGAGAGAGAGAGAGAGAGAGAGAGAGAGAGAGAGAGAGAAAGGAAGGAAGGAAGGCCGCACAGACCTGTCCCCAGGGGACACGGGGACTTAGACGACAGTTAATGCTGCAACGTGGATGGGCACAGTGACAAGGCAGGGGCTGCCCTGAGCACCAGCGGGTAGAAGGAGTGGACACAGGGGTGGAGGCCACCTCCGGGGGAAGACATCTCTCTGGGGATGAGGGCAGGGCTGGGCTGGGGAGAAGCATCAGCTGCAGAAAAAGTAGCAGTGCTGGGCCCACATTGGGGGGCCCGGGGCTCCCCGCTTTAACCAGAGAAGGAAAGAGGCAGGGCATGACGGGTACCACTTTCTGCTCCAGAGACAGGGAGGAGCTGCCCACACTGCTAACTAGCGCGCCCTGTCTGCAGGGCGTGGGAGCACCCGGGTTTGCTCCCCTGGAACTGAATCCAGACAATCAAGGGCTCCGGGCTGCCTGTCACTGCTTGAGCCAATTCAGCAGAGACGGGGTTGAATCCTATCAGAGTGTTTATTCCAATCCTGCCGGCAGGATAGGCCGTTGTTTGGGCAACAAGGTTGTTCATCTTCCCTGATCACAGGCAGTTCTTGAATGGGATGGACCACATTCCAAGGCTGACTCCCAGGTCCAAGGCTGACGCCCAGGTCCCCGGGCCACACAACCCCCAGCCAGGCTAGAATGTACTTTCTTTCATCAGAACAAAACAATCACGGTTCACCGAGCAAGACGAATGTTTCTTAAGGATAGGGGGGCAGCAGGTCATCCACAGAAATCCGCTCTGCACCCCCACAAGCCAGCTTCTTACATGGGGTAGGACAAAGGATATGTGGGGAAGCAGGAATCCTAGGCATGGGGAAGTAGGAGAGGTGGGCTGCCTGTCACGGGCCTGCCCTGCTCCCTCCCGGTGCCCGTCCTGCAGATGGGCTCCTGGGCAGCCAGCCTGGCGCACCAAGAGCCGGTGAGAGCGACCGTGGGACCAGGAGGTCCAACCAAAGGCAGAAATGCTGCCCACGTGGCCCCTCCACCGTGCAGCTGAGGCAGGCAGGTCCTCCCTCAGCTGGTCCCTTTATCTCTCCCAGCCCCACCCCAAGGGCAAAGGGGGCCTTGAAAGAGGAGATGAGAAGCCAGCAGGACTCATGTTTGAGGTTCATCGTTGAAAATGAACCCCTGGGGTAGCGGCCATTCTGCATTCACTGGTCTGTCCCTCCCCCACCCAGACACGGTCACTTCCTTGCAAGGCAGTGTCTTCCTGACTCATCGAGACTGAGATGAACACAAGTGGCCAGGAGGACCTGGGCCAGAGCTCGGTCAGACCTTACGCTGCAGGGGCTGCCTTCCCCTCCCTCCCTTATGGTCTGGAGCCTGCGGGTGAGCCCGGCCTGAAAGGGAGATCCCTCCCCTGTCACGGATGAAGAGCACCTCACACCCCGCTGGTCAGGTGACCTGGAAAAGCTCAGATAAGGCAGGAGGCACTGGAATACTGAGGCCCAGCGTTTACAGAAGCCCAGGGAAGGAGATTAGCATCCTGGAGGGAATCACACTCCACGCCAGGCTGCCTCTGGCTGAATAGGGAAGCGGCAGCCAGGGGTCCTGTCATCCGCCTTCCAGCGAAACTGAAACTCGGACAGAGCACAGGGCATTGGAGGGAGCTGAGCAGGAGGAGGGAAGAGGATGAACGTCAAGACTGAGCTGCTGGAGGCTCAGACCCCATGCGCATCCCCAGCGGGCTCCCAGGCTGCAGCACCTGTGCCACACACACACACTCACTCACTCACTCACTCACTCACGCCTGCCTGTGGCCGGGAGGTCACACCTGCCTCTTCCCAGCCTCCAACCCAGTGAACTTCCCCAGCCGCAAAGGCATCGCTGTTCTAAGCCGTAGCCCCACTGATCCTTCCTCTCACCCCGTCCCCAGAGCCACTGGGACACCTGCCACTCTGACAGCTCAGGGCGGGGGAGGGGGGAGGCAGGCGGGGAATGGCACGTGCCTGTGGATCTGGGGATCACAAGCTTTTTGTCGAGAGGAAAGATGAGCATCCCTGCAGATTAAGTGGAAATCCAGGCACCGCGAGTGTTAAGTGCAAAATCAGCTGCTTGAAGACCAAGTGGCCCACACCTCGGAGTTTCCCAGGATCCTCTGAGCTCAGATGGTCTGTTCCCAACGCCGTGGAAACGCCCAGGCCTTCTGGGATGTAGGGGCACCTAGACATCTCCCAGACTGCCTGTCACTTCTGGAAGCCACACAAATCTTTCTTTTTTCCCAGATAAATGGGAAACTGTGGTCCCTAACACCCAGGGCGGTAAGAATGAGGTGGTCAAGCAAGTCCCCTGGAAGGGGAAGGAGGCGGGTGAGCCGGGCTGAGGAGCTGCCCGTGATGGGCTCTCTCCACAGGAAGAACGGTGGGAAAAGGCTGAGATGAAAGCCATGTTCCCGAGGCCCGTGGAGGTGGGGGGCTGGGGGTGAAGAGGGTGATAGCTGAGCTGTGAAGAGATGATGGGAGGACTCGGTTGCCCAGTCTAGGGGTGCGGACTTGCCGTTTTAGGCCAGCGCTGGCCAGATGGCGTTCTGGAAAGCAGTGTCCTACCAGCTGTTAACAGCTGTCCAGGGGGGTGGTGCTGAATGTCCACTCTTCACCTTCCTCTCCCTCTCCCTCTGTCCCTGGATGGCTGACCTCCATGGTTTGGACTCCATGCCCTTTGGCTTCAAGTTGGGTCCAACGGATGTGAGGATTGGTAGGTGATGGAAACTCGGGCGGAGAAAGAGGCCAAGGTAGTATTACTCCCAAACTCCTCCCTGCCCTGCAGCCTTTGGCCTGGAGGGTCCCTCGATGGAAGGTCTTGGCTTCAGGTGGGCAGTACCTGTCACAGGCTCCTTCTCTCCCTTCTCCCAAATCCCTCTGTTGCAGGTCCCTGGGTGCTTCATCATCCCCTTGTTGGGTTCCTTAATCTGTTCACACGTTTGCTAATCATCCCTGCAATTACTCCTTTGAATGAGCCATCTGTTTCCTGCCAAGATCCCAGGCAAGTAAATTTGGGGGAAATGCTGGGAAATTTGCAATGCTTATTAGCATCTTAAGGCTACAAAAAGTCCTGCTGTAAAGAAACTCTTTAATTTTGTTTTGTCTACAAAATCCTTCTTCTTCTTCTTCTTTTTTAATGGAATGCCCATTAATCCTTACAGGGTTTAAGAAATGCCACTATAGCCCTAGCCGGTTTGGCTCAGTGGATAGAGCGTTGGCCTGCGGACTGAAGGGTCCCGGGTTTGATTCAGGTCAAAGGGCACATGCCCAGATTGCGAGCTCGAACCCCGGAGGGGCATGCAGGAGGCAGCCGATCAATGATTCTCTCTCACCATTGATGTTTCTATCTCACCCTCTCTTTTCCTCTCTGAAGTCAATAAAAATATATTTTCAAAACAGAACTCTGTAAACCAGGGGTCGCAGACTCATGATGGGAAGGAGCAGCTTTGGTCTTTTATGTAGTCCCAAGTACCCACCAAGCCTCATTAATAGGAAAAGGGAGCTAAGCATTTCTTGTGTCCCCCTCCCTAGTTCATTCTCTGAAAGAGACGAAGACCAATAAAGATCTGATATCCAGCTTGACCAAAATAAATAGGGACGTTTCCAAATTTGGCAGGAAAGGACTGTTTGCAGATTTCATAGGATGATGATGATGATGATGGATGAAGGATGGGAGGGGGCCTTGTTCTACCCCATCCGAAACCACAGTTCCCAGGGCAGGAGGGAGGTGCCTCCTGTGAAACAGAGAGATTCTAGGGGCTCTGTGGCCTGTGAAACAGAGATTCCTCCTGGATTAAGTTGAGGGTTCATGGGAGCTGCTCTGTCTGTTTCTAAGAGCAAAGCAGGGAGATTACATCTCATCAACAGGATCAGAGGAAGGGCAAGAGGAGAGGGGATGGTGATTAGCTGTCTGTCTTGCCAATTGTTATATGCCCTGTTTATGTTTTCAACAAGTGATTTGCCATCCCTGGGCGAGTGACGTGTGAGGGTCACCAAGACAATCCCACAGGCACCAGGAAAACAGACCCAAACAGAAGCCGTGGGCCGCGCTGGCCGGCTGGTGCCCACGCCGGTCTGTCTGGTGCAGCTTTTTCCTCCCTTGGGTATTTTAAAACAGGCGTTAGCCCTAGCCGGTTTGGCTCAGTGGATAGATCATTGGCCTGAAGACCTAACAGTCCTGAGTTGGATTCTGGTCAAGGGCACATGCCCAGGTTTCGGGCTCAATCCCCAGTGGGGGATGTGCAGGAGGCAGCCGATCAATGACTATCTCTCCTCATTGATGTTTCTATCTTTCCTTCTCCCTCCCCCTTCCTCTCTGAAATCAATAAAAAGATATTTAAAAAAGAAAGAAAGAAAGGAAGGAAGAAAGGAAGAAAGAAAGAAACAGGCTGTTCTTCCCTTCAGAGCTAAATGCGAAGGGCCGGGTTGGGCCTGAGTGCCCTACGTCTGTCAGAAATGGCACAACCCGGGCTCCTCCCCATCAGCCAGGACCCTGATCTCACCCCAAAGTCCTGCGCTTGGAGTCACTTGCCTGGTTGACAGCACTTTTTCTTTATAGCACTTGACACAATTACAATCAACCAATTAATTGAATTCCATGCTCATCCATTTAGTGTTTGCCACTGTATTCTAAACTCCGTCAACCCGTCTTACCATTTCATCTCCAGCTACTAGAGAAGCGCCGGGTACACAGTAGGCGCTCAGTACCTACTTGTTACATGAGTGAATGACTGCATGAATGAGTGAATGACTGCAGGAATGAATGAATGACTGCACGAACAAACTGTACTATCCCACAAGAAGACCCTGTGTCAGGTGCAAGTTCCTCATCCAGGGACTTGACCCTCTGGATGCCAGAAATTGGAAGAACACAGTAGCGACCGCAGGTGGGTAGGACATGCTTGATTAGGAACAAACCAGCCAACCACTGGCTGGTCAGTGGCACCTTTTACACTCAAACAAAGAGGCCTCGTGCCAATAAGTGGCATCCGTGCTGCATTAACATAAGTAGGTTACACACGGGTGCGCCTGCCCAGTGTGTATAGTGCTACTGCTGAGTCACTGCCCTCACGCATGTGCAGGGCAAAAGGGCCTTTCACATAGAGATACCTCTGTGTCATTGCCTGCACGCATGCGTAGGGCGAGTGAGCCTTTAACCTCCACACCCTGTTATGCAGAAAGGAAGGATGCCGCCCCCAGCCCATGGCTATTAATTAGTTCAAATCAGTGTACACCAAGCATGTCAAACTCGCTGCTGGTGGGCCACAGGCCTTGTTTATTTATTTAAACCAGGCATGCGGCCCGCCAGCCGTGAGTTTGACATGCTTGGTGTACAAGGTTGTTGACTTAAACATTTGGCCAGAACAGGCTGAGGCATCCGACAGACCCCAGCTCCGCCGTTTACCAGCTGTGTAACATTGGGGAAGTTGGAACATCTGTGTGCCTCAGTTTTCTCATCTGTAAAGTGGGGAGAGTGGTGGCACCTACTTCGATGACTATAAAGTGCTTAGCACCGTGTCTGACACATAGAAGATGCTAAACAAACCTCAGGCCCCTCCTCACACCACTCCCCTGCCAGAAGGGAAAATCGGCTGGACACGGACAGTGAGGGCAGGGGGACCGGGGAGAGGCTGCAGCTAGAGGAGGCCCTTCTGGGAGAGACGGCTGCTCGGCGCCCACAGGCCAAGCACGAGGCCTGATGGAGGGAAGGGCTGTGGCACAGGCTCTCCCCCTGCCCAGCATCACGCTGGGAGGAACAGCTCCTTGAGAGATGGGACTGTGGTGACTTTGCTAAAAGTATGCACGTCAGCCCAGCTGGTGTGGCTCAGGGATTAAGCATCGACCTATGAACCAGGAGGTCACGGATTGATTCCCGGTCAGGGCACATGCCCGGGTTGCAGGCTTGATCCCCAGTGTTGGTATGTAGGAGGCAGTC
>NW_006286241.1:1386591-1387098 GCF_000327345.1 Myotis davidii
CTTGGCCAAAAGGTGGAGCCTCTCTCCCCGGGCTCAGTGCCTCCTGCCCCGGCTTCCTGGGCCCTGCCCAGCCCGCTGGAGGCCTGCTGCTCATCCTGCTCCCTCTCCCGCAAGTCACAGCCCCTGTCCCCAGGGAGCACCTGAGCAGAGGCCCGGGAACTCTCGGAGGCAGGCCCGGGGGACCCTCTGAGATGGGCCTGAAACGCAGGTGGCAGGAATTTCCAGCCCCCTCCTTGCTTTGGGCAGCAACAAGTGTGAGCTCCCTCCTCCTTCCCCCCGCCCCCTGCATCCCGGGAAGCAGGGTGCTGCCTGGGCAGCTGGCAGAGGGAGCCAAGCACCTGTGCGCCCGATATTACAGCTGCGCGTGTGAAACGCGATCCGTGGGCAGCCCCTGTCACAGGCCACGGCCGGTTGTGGGACCCCGCAGGTCAGAGAGGACCATTGAGAGAACTTTCCGTGGCAGCCTTTCCAGCACAGCACACCCCCCTGCGCCTCCCCCCCACCCCA
>NW_006286241.1:1389818-1406237 GCF_000327345.1 Myotis davidii
TCCATCCCCAAGTCCCAGGCTCTTGGCTTCTCCAGGGCCTGTTTCCTGCCTAGATCCCTCCTGGCTCCTGGTGAGACACACAGTAAGCCCACGTGGGGAAGCAGAGATGGGACATCTACAGGTGCTGGGAAGCGGAGAGAGGAGGAGGCGGGAGGAAAGAGGGAGTTGTTTCTGCACATCAACTCGCAGAATGTCTTTCACCCACAACAGCTATAAGGCGTTTACCCTGACGGGACAGAAAGAGAAGATATAAAATCCAAATGGCAGCGCACACCTCCAGGGGCCCAGGAGCTCAGGGACACTTCACTCTCCTGGGGGCTGGCCCCGTGAGAATGGGCGTGGCTGTGGCACAGAGACGCCTGTCAATCAACCTTGAGCTTCCCGTGGGCGTCTGTTCCATTCATTCAGTCACCCACTGATGCTCCGTGGAAGCTTACTGGAACCCTGCACAGTGGTTTCTACTACTACCTCCAACTCACAGGTTAAAAAAAAACACAAAACACAGGTTCAGGACATTAAGAAACTTGCAAAAGGGCATCCAGGTAGTAAGCTGTGGTAAGTGGCAGAGCAGGATCTGAACCCAGAACTACCTGGGCCCCAGAGAGATGAATAAACCGGAACCGGGGCTGTCTCTCTTCAGGGCCCTGAAGTCCCCAGGCCTGGGGGCGGTAGGAGCCAGGTACAGACTCGGCCCCTCCATCCCTGACATGCTAAGAAAGAAACAAAATAAAGTCAGTCTCCCTCCAGAAACCCATGAATGTGAATCAAACATGAGCTGTGGCTGCATCCTCCCTTTGGAAATCCCACCGGCCGCATCTGGCCACCCGTCCGGCCCCGCCCTGCGCGTCAGCCCTGCGCCAGCCCTGTCGCCACTCAGCTGGCGCTCTCTGGGTCCTGCACAGAATGTAATTCTCACTTGCCCCTGAAAGATCAATATGGAAAGGCTCTCATTTTCCGGATTTCGATTTTTCAATAAAAACGTGAAAATGAAACTCCGTGGGATGGCAGCCAAAATGGTGCCCCGGAGCCTGCGGCCGTCCCAAGAGCTGGTGAGAAAAACACCAGCTTCGGACATTGTCCCCTCGGATGACATGTCAGTGAGGAAAGGAGACGAATGAGTCCGTGGGAGACGGCTCACTCCAGACACTTCCTACCACAGCAAGGCCGGCGTGGGGCGCACTGGTGGATGACGCGGTGGCAATGACAGAGCTGATCTTGGGAAATCAAGACACAAATAAGCCCGGCTGGCGTGGCTCAGTGGTTGAGCGTCGACCTATGAACCAGGAGGTCACGGTTCCATTCCCGGTCAGGGCACAGTCCCGGGTTGCAGGCTCCAACCCCAGAAGGGGGTGTGCAAGAGGCAGTTGATCAATGATTGTCTCTCATCGTTGATGTTTCTATCTCTCTCTCCCTCTCCCTTCCTTCTGAAATCAATAAAATATCTACACTAATAAAAGAGAAACATGCAAATTGGTGTCACTCCGCTACGCCCACCAGCCAATTAGAGCGACTGTGCAAATTAACCCAACAAAGATGGTGGTTAATTTGCATACACAGGTGCAGAGCAAAGACTGAAGGCTCCGGCCAGAGTGAAGACTGAAGACTGAAGAGGCTTGACCTCTCTCCTGCAGCCGGACCAAAGGCCTGGGTCCCAGGTGCCGGAGGAAAACCGGTGCTGGCAGCCAGGAGGAGGAAGGCCTATTGTGTGAATCTTCGTGTAACGGGCTTCTAGTATATTTTTAAAAGGCACAAATGCATGGCAACCCCATCTCCATCATATAGTGACCACTTTCCACTTAGCAGCTCTGAGATCTATTTTCTCCGCCCAGAGGAGGAGGAGGGGCGTAGAAGTTGTTGGTTGAGTGCCCGGGGTTGGCACGAGGAGCAAATGACACGGAGAGTGTGAACCCAGCCAGGCCCAGCATAGACTTTCCGCCGGGTGAGCTCCTTCCTGCCCGCCCCTGCCTCCGCCTTCCTTATAACGTGATGACTCGGGCTGAACAGCTGATACCCCCCAGCACAGTGTTGTCAGTGGCTTGGGTGAACTATAGAGTTACCCCTGGAGGCTCCTCGTCCCGCCCCTGTGGGTGACAGACAGGACCAGGCCACCACCCATCCCCAGACCCTGTGGCTAGAGACCCTCTGGAAGGAGACCACCAGGATCGCCGCCACCTCCTCCCCGGGCTCTGCTGACACTGAACTGAGAGAAGCACAGCCGACCCCCCAGCATGCAGCTGGGTCCTGTAACGTGAGCCGCCTCCCCTGCTCGCAGCTCTGCCCCCAGAAGCTCAGTCCCAGGACGCTGGGCAAGGCCACCTGATCCTGGGCCGGGCATGTGGCTTCTGGGTGCTTCTGTGCCCTCAGCTGTCCAACAGGGTAATTATAATGAGGCCCTCTTTGCCCTGGGGTGGCAGGGCTCTGCTAAGAGAAGCCACCCTAACGAGCTTTTTTTAAAATATAATTTATTGATTTCAGAAAGGAACGAAGAGGGAGAGAAAGACAAAAACACCAATGATGAGAGAGATTCATTGATCGGCTGCCTCCTGCATGCCCCCCACTGGGGGCCAAGCCCGCAACCCAGGCATGTGCCCTTGGCCGGAATCAAACCCGGGACCCCTCAGCCCACAGGCTGATGCTCCATCCACTGAGCCAAGTCGGCCAGGGCAACAGCACCCGCCTCTTTCTGGCGTCCCCTGTCAACCCCAGTAGCTTCCAAACCTGTGTGACCTGGAGACCCTGGGAGCCGCGAGGGCGGGGTACAGGGTGACAGTGGAGGCAGCTGTCCCACTTGCTCCGCCCCCAGGCCCATCAGCACAGCAGCCAGCAGTCATCCTCCATGAAGTGCTGTTGACAGAAAGTGAGGGGGTGGTTCTAAAATGTCACAAACACTCTGGCCCTTTTGGCTCAGTGGATAGAGTGTCAGCCTGCAAACTGAAGGGTTCTGGGTTTGCTTCTGGTCAAGGGCACATGCCCAGGTTGAGGGCTCAGTGCCCAGGAAGGGGCATGCAGGAAGCAGCTGATCCTTGATGCTCTCTCAACATTGATGCTTCTGTCTCTCTCTCCCTCTCCCTTCCTCTCTGAAATGAATAAAAATATATTAAAAATACTAATCTATACTAATAAAAGGGTAATATGCAAATGATCATGACACCCTCATGCCATAATGACCGATCAGCAGGAGGCTGCATGTGCAGCAGGCGTGGGTGGGTGGGGCTGCATGCGTGGCGAGGCCAGGGGACGTGAGGCTGCAGCCCCCGCCCAGCACCGGACAGGGACGTGATCCTGTTATTGTTTATTTATTAATTAATTTATATATTATTTTCATATACATTTTACTAATTTTCTTTCATCTCTGACACTTCTATTATAGAGAAAGGGCAAATGGCAATTTTAAATATTTCCTCTAATTAATTCCCTTTTAATGTGCACGAATTTCGTGGACCAGGCCACTAGTAATAAATAAAAGCCACAAACAATTGGTGCCCAAGCACAATATAAAAGCAGTTCTGAATTCTTCTAGGAAACCAGAAATAAGTCAGCAAGTCCTCCTCCACACACGGTGGATGAACTAAATAAAGCCTATTTGGTTGATATCAATGAAAACATATTTTTAAAATGTGGGCTTGGGCCTGGCTGGTGTGGCTCAGCAGTTGAGTAGCCACCCAGGAACCAAGAGGTGGCCAGTTTGATTCCCAGTCAGGGCACATGCCAGGTTGTTGATCCCCAGTAGGGGGCGTGCACGAGGCATGCTGATATTCTTCTCTCATAAATGTTCCTATCACTTTATCCCTCTCCCTTCCTCTCTCTCTAATAAATCAATAAAAACTATTTTTTAAAATGGGTTTTCCCTTTATGACTGTTTCCTCGGCTGGGCATGGGGAGGGAGACTGTTGGCCAAAGGTGATGATGAACTTCTAAAGTGATGATGCCACAGGAGCCTGGGGTCCAGCTGGGACAGGAGCTGCCTGGACTGTGCCCAGGAGGCTGCCCAAATATCCAGTCTCTCCTAGCAGCAAAGCCAAAAACAACCGAAGTATCTTTTAATCGGGAACTGGACGCATACCGTGGAATACCGTTATTCTATCCTATATAATAAAAGACTAGTATGCAAATTGACCGAATAACAGAACAACAGGTCTCTATGACGTGCACTGACCACCAGGGGGCAGACGTTCAACGCAGGAGCTGCCCTCTGGTAGTCAGTGCACTCTCACAGGGGGAGCGCTTCTCAGCCAGAAGCCGGGCTCACAGCTGGTGAGCATTGCGGTGGTGGCAGGAGCCTCCCCCACCTCTGCGGCAGTGCTAAGGATGTCCGACTGATGGCTTAGGGGAGCGGGCCTAAGCCATCAGTTGGACATCCCCCGAGGGCTCCCAGACTGTGAGAGGGTGTAGGCCAGGCTGAGGGACCCCACTCCTCCAGTGCACAAATTTCGTGCACCGGGCCTCTAGTTAAATATAAAAGTGATGTTGAAGAGGTACATGTCTTGCCATAGAGTCATGTCCTCAAAACACAGCAATGGGCCAAGAAAGCAGCCTCTATGAACGTATAATACGATCCTATTTGTGTGACAGGAAGGCCAGGCGTCTATATTTTCTATGCACCTCAAAGTTATTCTAAATGGTGATCGTTAAAATGCTATCGATGCCTGTGGAGCGGCCGAGGTCCTGAGTGATCATTTTTTCTTTCTTTCTCGTTCTCTTCTGTATAATTTGACTTCTGCTTTTCTTACAAAGAGTATTTACTTTTTTAAAAAGTCACCACAAAAAAAATCCATCTCTGTGAAAAGTAAAACTTCCTCGTTTTCATCTTAGTGGAAATTGGTGATTAGCATTTCCTGATCTTCCGGGATGTATCTCTTAATATCTCTCCTAACGCTAACCAGTCCTCCTTCCCCGCCCTCTTGCAAAGAACACTAACACATACCTCATCGGTCTATTTTTACAAGGCCCTCTCTTCCCTCCCTTCATCTTCAGCGCTTCTCATTCTAACGTGTGTTGAGCACGTAGGCTCTGTAAGACCTTTTGTCGGAAAGCCACCCCCTCACCTGCTGGCTGCACTGTTTCAGGCCCAAAATAGTCATGGGGACCAGAGTGGAAGGAGGCACCCACCCATTCCGGGTCTCTCGTCCCTGGAGCCAGTGGGCCCTGACCACTGGGCTCCCGAAACCTCTCCTAACGAAGCGGACCCTCCTCCATGCTCACGTGCACACACTCAGGAGCCGTGTAGTTATTCACTCACTCGTCATACCTTCAGCCAGCCACGTGGTTGACCACTGACCTATGAACCAGGAGGTCATGGTTTCATTCCCGGTCAGGGCACATGCCTGGGTTTTGGGCTTGATCTCCAGTAGGGGCGTGCAGGAGGCAGGCGATCAATGATTCTCTCTCATTATTGATGTTTCTCTCTCCCGCTCCCTTCCTATCTGAAATCAATAAAAATATATATATATTTTTCAATAGCCATCATTCTGTATTTACTGAGCACCTATTATAAATAGTGAATGAAATAAAAGTCTCTGCCCTGGTGGGAGAAGTAAGACAATCACACACACACACACACACACACACACACAACACACACACACACACACACACACACACACACACACACACACACACTTCAGAAGGTAATAAGTGCTATGCAGAAGGATGAAACAAAGAAAAAGGGACAGAGTGACAGGGGCCAATGTTATTTTAAATGGGTTTTTAGGGAAGTTCTCTCTGGTAAGATTACACAGAGCTGAAAGAAGAGGAGGAGAGAACCAGGAGGACATCTGAGGGAGGAGCATTCCCGCAGAACACAGTCTAGGGGAACAGCATGTGCAAAGGCCCTGTGGAGACTTTGCTCAGCAGATTCCAGCAACTACAAGCAAGTCCATGCGGCTGGGACGGGGTCACCAGGAGGAGTGGGAGGGAAGGAGTGAGCGAGCGAGGGGCGAGGCCGGGTCCTACTGAGCCACGTGGGCCGTGGTAAGAACCCGGAGTTACATGGGAGTGGGGTGGGAGGCCTTGGGAGGGTGTGAGCAGTTATGTGATCTGACATGGTGGAGGCTGCATTTTTGTGTTGTTTTGGAAATAGAATGGAGAAAAGAAGACACCAAATCAATAAAAATTAAGAGTCACCATTTTAAAACAGAAATGAGTATACAGGCCTCCCCAAATTAGTACCAAGAATATAGGGTGGGTTTCATCCTTTTCATGATTGTACTTAGCCTGGTGGGGGTCTAATGTCTTGCCCCCAAAAGCATCACACACAGGAGCCAGCCAGGGGTCTTGGGAAGCTGAACTTGACTCATGGCAGCAGTGGAACCTGAGCAAAGCGGGAGGTCCCTATGAGTGACAGGAGACTTGTCCCTCCTGCTTTGCCAGATTGAGGCCAGTTCTCGCTCCCTTCTCCGTATCCACCTTAAAGACAAGAATGAGCCAACATGCATGTGGGCACGTGCAAATGGTAACAGGCTGCAGGTTTCTTGTATGTAGGTCAAACCCGTCAGTCTCACCATGTCTTATTTTTTAACAATTAGTTAACTTGAAATATATTAATAACAAAAGTATTCATAAAATGAATTGTAGTTCATATTTTTTATATTTTTATTGATTTCAGAGAGGAAGGGAGAGGGAGAGACAGAAAGACAGAAACATCAATGATGAGAAAGAATAATTACCTCCAGCACTCCACCCACTGATCAAGACCGCAACCCAGGCACATGCCCTGACCAGGAATCGAACTGTGATCTTCTGGGTCATAGGTCAATGCATAACCACTGGGCCACACCGGCTGGGCCATAGCACGTATTTATTAGGTGTCTACCATGTTCTTTACAGATATTACTAACTTAATTCTTATAAGAATGCTCCCATTTTGCCGTTCAGGAACCTGGCCCCAGAAGGCTTAGAAAATCCTAGCATACAGTTACATAGGTGGCTAGTGGCAGAATTCGAACCCTGTTCTTCTGGGTTTAGATCTGTATCCCTGGCCAGTAAGCTCTACTGCCCTCACATAGCGCTGTTTCCTATGAATGCGCTCCCTAATCAGTGAGTGCTGGGCTCAAACAGGGAGATACAAGTATAAGCCTTCACTTTATGCGTCTGTGAAATGGGCGAGTACCTATGAGGTTTGGACGGTTAGCGGGAGCGAAACCTGCACAGAGAAGAGCAGCCCATGAACACGGTGTGGCCAGGCCGCAGAGGGAGGTTTGGGGAAGAAGCGGAGGCAGAGGCGGAGACGGACCGAGGCTTACAGCCCTTCTCAATTGAGTTCCCAGCCCAAGAAGTCGGGGGCTCAGGGAGGTGGGGCCTGAGTAGGTTTTTCCAGCAGCTGCCACCTCCTGAGCACGACTCTGCTAGGAGCTTGGGAGACGTGAGTGCAGCCCATCCTCACCGCCCTCATAGGTACTCGCCCATTTCACAGATGCATAGAGTGAGGCCATGGCCTAACAGCTCAGAGATGGAACAACTATAGCCCTGGCCTGGTTGATTCAAAGCCAATGTCTTAGTCATCATGAGGCAAGCGTCATCACTGCCAGGCATTGGAGTTAAAGTTTCCCCTACATCGTCCATTTCCCGGCGCCCCACCCCCACCCTCCTCCCCCATGGTGCCCCAGGACTTACTTTTCTGTGTTTGTCTAAGGAGGTCATTGTTTTCACATTTTTACACACATGAGCTCAGGGGAAAGGGTGCACCTCAAATTCTCCCTCATGGCCTCAGGGTAGAATAAGCATTGTGTGTGTGTGTGTGTGTATGAGAGAGAGAGAGAGAGAGAGAGAGAGAGAGAGAGAGAGAGGCTGGGGAAGAGAGAGGATGAGAAAGATGGGGTGGGGAGGGAGAACATTCTAGCAGGCGCTGAAACCCAGGGCAGAGCCTGCCACCTGAGCCTCTCGCAGTGGGCACAGAGCAGAGGGGACAGGTTGGGCTGCCGTCCCATCTGAAGCCCTGGCTCAGTTTACAACCCCCTGTCGCGTCCCTCTTAGAGCAAAGCTGCTGCTCCCAGCTGCCCCGGCCCCCGCTGGCAGGTGTGTCCGAGGCTGGGTTCCTGACAGAGCCGCCCACCATGCGGCGGCAGCTGGATGCAGGGCTCTGAGGGGGCTCTCCTGCCTCCTGCCCCCTCTCCCCCTCGGTGCCTGCTGAGGGCTGCTCCTGTAGCAGATCCACCCAGCAGGCCATGTCTCATCGGGACCGTCCCCCCAGCAGGCCCGTGTCTCTTTGAGACCATCCACCCAGCAGGCCTGTGTCTCATCGGGACCGTCCACCCAGCAGGCCCGTGTCTCTTTGAGACCATCCACCCAGCAGGCCTGTGTCTCATCGGGACCGTCCACCCAGCAGGCCCGTGTCTCTTTGAGACCATCCACCCAGCAGGCCTGTGTCTCATCGGGACCGTCCACCCAGCAGGCCCGTGTCTCTTTGAGACCATCCACCCAGCAGGCCTGTGTCTCATCGGGACCGTCCACCCAGCAGGCCCGTGTCTCTTTGAGACCATCCACCCAGCAGGCCTGTGTCTCATCGGGACCGTCCACCCAGCAGGCCCGTGTCTCTTTGAGACCATCCACCCAGCAGGCCTGTGTCTCATCGGGACCGTCCACCCAGCAGGCCCGTGTCTCTTTGAGACCATCCACCCAGCAGGCCTGTGTCTCATCGGGACCGTCCACCCAGCAGGCCCGTGTCTCTTTGAGACCATCCACCCAGCAGGCCTGTGTCTCATCGGGACCGTCCACCCAGCAGGCCCGTGTCTCTTTGAGACCATCCACCCAGCAGGCCTGTGTCTCATCGGGACCGTCCACCCAGCAGGCCCGTGTCTCTTTGAGACCATCCACCCAGCAGGCCTGTGTCTCATCGGGACCGTCCACCCAGCAGGCCCGTGTCTCTTTGAGACCATCCACCCAGCAGGCCTGTGTCTCATCGGGACCGTCCACCCAGCAGGCCCGTGTCTCTTTGAGACCATCCACCCAGCAGGCCTGTGTCTCATCGGGACCGTCCACCCAGCAGGCCCGTGTCTCTTTGAGACCATCCACCCAGCAGGCCTGTGTCTCATCGGGACCGTCCACCCAGCAGGCCCGTGTCTCTTTGAGACCATCCACCCAGCAGGCCTGTGTCTCATCGGGACCGTCCACCCAGCAGGCCCGTGTCTCTTTGAGACCATCCACCCAGCAGGCCTGTGTCTCATCGGGACCGTCCACCCAGCAGGCCCGTGTCTCTTTGAGACCATCCACCCAGCAGGCCTGTGTCTCATCGGGACCGTCCACCCAGCAGGCCCGTGTCTCTTTGAGACCATCCACCCAGCAGGCCTGTGTCTCATCGGGACCGTCCACCCAGCAGGCCCGTGTCTCTTTGAGACCATCCACCCAGCAGGCCTGTGTCTCATCGGGACCGTCCACCCAGCAGGCCCGTGTCTCATCGGGACCGTCCCCCCAGCAGGCCCGTGTCTCATTGATACCGTCCACCCAGCAGGCCTGTGTCACGTCCACCCAGCAGGCCCGTGTCACGTCCACCCAGCAGGCCCGTGTCACATTGGCACGGTAGTGTGGGCAGCTGGGCTCGGCGCTCTGGCTCATCCCATGGGGTCTCATCCCGCCCCTGGAGGCTCTGGGAAGGAACCAAGCAAGACACTGGGAAGTGATACTCCGGTCCAGGCCTCGCAACCCAAATCTGAGGCCCCTGTCGCCTGTCCCCTTCCTCCTGGCCGGGGCGTGGGGGCCTCTGAACTCCAGCCTTGGAAACACATCCAATGCTCATTAATGGCACTTCCAGGCCCATTCTGTTGTTATTGTTTCAAAAACAAAGCAAGTGGTGGTGATTGTCACACCTCGATCACCGTGAAAGGCTTCCCTGTTCCCACTGGTGTGTGACATGTCCGCTGAGTGGGCAGCTGAGAAATGTTCATCTGTGTGAGCCAAGCTAAGTCAAGCCAATCTGAACATTTCAAAGGTTTCCCGCCCATTCGAGAAGCACAGGCAGATATAGGCTATCCCCCCAAAAGGTAGGCACACACTTTGAATATTATAAAGGGGGTGTTTATTAAGACACATTTCTGTTTCAGAATTGAGCCATCAGCGGTTAAAGTGTGTCTACATTTTGGGGGGCACCGTGTATGATCACCCTTTATGTAAAAGGGACTCTCTGCATCTATGTTGTATGTATGCACTGAGAGGTGTCCTGAGGTGCCCCAATGTCACGTGTGGTTTTCTTCAGAGGAGGCGATCTGGAGCAATTCCCCCCCTTTCTTCCTTATTCTCTTCTGCATTATTCAGGGAGAGGCTGGGGAGAGAAAGGTAAACACACTCCCTGTCCTCAAGGGGATGCTGATCGGATGAGACCTAAAGAGCTCTCACCGCCCAAACGGTGTGGGTCAGTGGTTGAGCATCGACCTATGAACCAGGAGGTCATGATTCTATTCCCAGTCAGAGCACATGCCTGGGTTGTGGGCTTGATCCCCATTAGGAAGGGCGTGCAGGAGGCAGCCGATCTGTGATTCTTTCTCATGGTTGGTGTTTCTCTCTCTCTCCCTCTCCCTTCCTCTCTGAAATCAATAAAAATATATTTTTTTAAAAGAAAACAAAAGAGCTCTCACGTACTTACTGCATCAGCGCTCTCCCCCCAGAGCACCCCTGCTGGGTAGGAGAAGGGTGACTCTGAGTGCCAAACATGACCCATCGACCATGCAGGTCTCTTAAAAGGCGTGTGCTTCTCCTTTAAATTCATGCAAATTTTACCTTATATGTTTCACAACATATTATTTAGGTCTAATAATGTTCTTGGTTATATTTATCATCAAGCAAACTTAATGGGCCAGGAAAATACGCCCCAGGTTGATCCCGTGGCCTCCGTGTGCCCAGGGTAGATGGTCAGGACTTATAGGACCAGGGCCCTTTGAGACAGCAAGGAGGTGACGGTGGGTTCATATCCATGGACTGTCAGGTTCGCTGTTGGTCCTGCTCCTACAGAAGGCGCCCTGGCGGGCCATGCGGGGCTCTTTAAACCTGGAAGTACTTGCTTAAAAGAAAGCTTAAAATGGGCTTACTTACATGCATCAGAATTCTCCCACTAGGGTTGCTTGTGAAACAACTTGCAAACCCTAGAACAGTGGTTCTCAACCTTCTGGCCCTTTAAATGCAGTTCCTCATGTTGTGACCCAACCATAACATTATTTTCGTTGCTACTTCATAACTGTAATGTTGCTACTGTTCTGAATCAGAATGTAAATATCTGATATGCAGGATGGTCTTAGGCGACCCCTGTGAAAGGGTCGTTTGACCTCCAAAGGGGTCACTACCCACAGGTTGAGAACCGCTGCTCTAGACCATTCTGCTGGGTTAATAATTCCACTCCAATCTTCAAGGAGAGCCTACAGATGTCTTGGGCATGCCTTTGACCCATTGGACCCAGGATGGATGCTTCTGAGCTTTTGTTCTATTTTCTAGCTTTTTAAGGACCTGCTAAACCTGTCTGACCAGTCCTGTGACCCTAGTGCTTAAGCCCTCATGACTCAGCTGAGCTGTGCTGAGTGGAACAGCTGACACCACCGACAGATGTCTGGCCAAGACACTGCCCAGGCAGCTGGCGACCTCGGCTTTCGGCAAACTTTGGCCAGCGCACAGCACCATGCTATGTGCTCCCAGGAGGACCCAGGAGTAGGCAACTACACTCTATTTTCAGGGGATGCTCATCCCACTTGGGGGTTATTCTCGCAGTTAATAAAGATAGAAACAGTTACTGAGTGTCCGTGGAAACTTTCTGGTCTACCTTCTAGTTCTCATCTTGTCTCTGACAATGTGGTTTCATTGTTTAGGTTGAAACTAAACTGGCTGTGGTCCATGTACTCTGGGCAAGGAATAGGGCAAGTTATGGACTTTGGCACAAATGATCATTCAATGGAGTGTAATGTAAGAGGTAGTTGAGCATCTCAGGACAAGGAAACTTCCCTGGTGAATGAGAAAGAGTCTGTGAAGACCAGTGAAAGGTACAAGGGGACATCCGAGCTGTTCTTTATGCTTTTCCTCTGTCTGACACGTGGCCAAGGTCACGCCATAAAAATTAAAGTAGCATGGCCTTTCTCAGGGTGCCCCGTGCTAAAGGGCTCAGCAGCAACGGAGAGAGCAAAGAAACTAAGCCGAAGTACTGCAGCAAACTGGCTTTTTTTTTTCGTTAAGAAGGTGACAATAAAAGCACAAACACAGTGTCACAGGCACAGAACTGCTGCTCCTCACACTCTTGAAATACTATTGAATTACCTGATCTGAAAAGAGAAAGAAAAAAAAAGAAATAGTAAAAGTTTCCTTTAAGAGGAAATTTTAGGGCTGAATATGTGCTATTCTTTAGAAGAAGCAGCTAAAAAAAATTGCTAAGTGACTTTGGCTCCAGTTTTCTGCAAGGACTTTTCTTTGGATCAGTATCGGTTATGAATTTATTTGCCCACAAGTAACAGAAAGCACTGCTGTAGCAGCTTAAAGAACTAGGTTCATTTCTCTCACAGGACAAGGCGTGGAGGTCGCAGTCCGGGGCAGGTGCAGTCACTCAGTGATGCTCTCAGGGGCCCAGGTTCTTTCCATCTTTCTACTCCTCACTCCATTCACAGAGGCTTTTTCTCAGTACAGTTTGACCTTTTCTTTAGTTTTTAAGAATATTTTTTTATTGATTTCAGAGAGAAAGGGAGAGGGAGAGAGAGAGAGAGAAACATCAATGGTGATGAGAATCATGGATTGGCTGTCTCCTGCATAGCCCCCACTGCGGATCAAGCCTGCAACCCGGGCATGTGCCCTGACCGGGAATCAAACCTTGACCTCCTGGTTCATAGGTTGACTCTCAACCACTGAGCCACACCAGCCGAACTTGACCTTTTCTTTAAAAAAAAAAAAACAAAAAAGCACATGCTCCCCTAGTTCTCCTTCTCCTATCTCATTGGCCAGACCATGCCACGTGAATTTCACCAGCCGTGATGAAGACTGAGGAGAGGAGAGTGGTTAGCCCCATGTAACACTGGGGCTGTCTTGTGGAGAGCAGCTACAATGTTTGGACAGGTTCAAGCCTCAGACTAATGAGAGGGCACAGTCCTCTCATGGCCACGTGCAAGTCCCAGCTTAGAGGGCAAAGCCCTCCCAGCACAATTATAGCCAAAGGCTATAATTGTGAGCTTGAACCTGTGGTCCGAACCTGGGGTCCCACGTGGCTAAGTGATATGGGCTGCAGGAGGTGCAGGAAACAAAGCTTGACCAGGTACATGCAGTTGCGTAGATTCAAAACCCACAAGAACATTGTAACTACACCCTTACTTTGCCTCGTGGACTCTGGCTATAAAATAAAGAGACGGCTTACAGGCCGTGGCGCTGTCGCTAGCTCTCCATCAGAGAGGACAGCGTCCCACCCAGACCCAGCTTTTTTCTCTTGTCTGTCTTTTCTCAGTCCTTCACTGGCCCCCTCTCAGGCTCACCAAACCTAGCTGAGCTGGCTCAGCACACATGGCGCCCAACGTGGGGCTGAGTGTGCCATGGCTGTGCCGGCTCGCCACACTCTCTAGGTAAGAAAGCCTGAGGAAGACATGGGTGTCGGGTGAACAGCTAGCAGTGTCTGCCACAGTGGCTGAGACCTGGCACAGCATGTCAGTGCCTGTTATAAGGATCCATCCTCCCCAACAACGGCTGTCCACTAGATTCACAGCCCATCGATGGCTATAGTGAGATGGCGTCTGAACAAAGGCAGCTGAGCCCCACAGTCTATGATGCCCGTGGCCTTGAATGGGGGAAAGAATGAGATTATAGCTGGATTCTCTCATTCCATCCTAACGGTGCTAATGAGCCCATTAGAATGCATTACCTCTAAGGTGGCTCATCCCTGTGGCCCACGTGGGAACACACGGCTTTCATCTCTGCCTGAGAGGAGCGGGCTCCTTTCTCTCTCATTCATTTTTCTTTTTCCTCTTGCTGCGTGTTACACAAAGCCACCTAACTTCCCCTTTCCCGATGATTAAGCATTGACGGTACCTCTCAGCACTTCCTTCCAGTCCTCACTTTTTAAAAAACCTGGGCCCTCTGGGCCTGCTTGAAGAACTATCTAGAATTGTGCCCTGGCAATGCCTGTCAACCTCCTGTTTGAGGAGCCTCCTGCCCAAGACCCGTTGATTCAGTAGACTTCTGAACCATGTCAGCAGACAAGTTTGAGTTTCAATATTCACATCTTTCAAAGTCGTTATTGGCATCTACAAACACTATTTTACAAATTATTTAAGCTCGTGACTTGCTAATAGCTGGCGGCATTATTTTCAACTTATGGAAGACTGCACAGTATTACATATAAATCCAAGAAGTAGGATTTAGAAGTGCTGGGTTACTTTTTAAATAACAGCTTGGCACAATCAAGTTATATTTTACTTATGATAGTTATGAACTCCGGATCATATAAAAAAAAAAATGCTCCTTTACATACCCAGGCGTTTGTCTACCTTGAACTTGGGATGCTGTGGGGGTTTATTCTAACTAAGTACACAAACTCCACAGGCAAGAGAAGATGTGTCTATTAACAGAAGGGGGATGGAAATTGAGCTCCTGCTACTAAAACTCAATGCGCCAGGCAATTAAGGGCACCTAGCAGGATGCGAATGGTCATCCTGCTTTAACGTTCACCCTCCATTTGCAGTTGTGGCGTTTCTTCCTGACATAAGAAATGAGAGATTCATTCGTTCTTAGGGGAATGATCATCTTTTCCAGAACAAATGAAACTGTCCTCACAAAGGTGTAAACGTAAGAGAACGGGATATTTGAGAGACGGGCTCCTCCTGGCCCCTTGAGAAAACGGTGAGCAGCAGGAAGTGTGATGGTATGTAGTCTCGACCCAGAGCCTGCGTTCTTCCCTACTCTACACTGCTGGGTCCCCTCCCTGCAACACCACCGACCTGCACTGACACCCAAGGGGACCTGCACGTTGCATAGATTGGTGGGAGGGCCCTCAGCCATGTCCTGGGGAGAAGGGGGACTCATTGTTTGAAGCGGGAAGCCCATGATACCCAAGCTGGGACAGTGGAGAATGGCTCGTACCCAACACCATGTGGAATTGAAGGAGAAACAGACGAAGAAAAACAAACAGCCCCAAAGCTAAGTGTAGAAAGGCCAATCAATACGATTGCCTTCTCGTGTGTGAGCAACAGAGCTATAAAAAGAACCTTCCAGCTCTTGTCAACCCTTTGAAGGCTCTCCCCCCGCCCAAGATACAGTCTCGAAATGAAACTCTCCACTGGCTCCGTAGGGCCAATTTTCATTCGAACGTGTCTTTATGTTACCCCCTCTCAGGGCAGAATGATCCTGCCTCCGGCCACAGGCCAAGTTCAGATGGACGGCCAAGTTCAGATGGACGGCCAAGAAATGCTCAGAGCCCAAGAGTTCTTTTCTGAGAAAGAAGCCCTTCGCCAGCCTGTGTTTCAGAAGTAGCAATCACGTCTCCAGCCGAAGCGAAATTAAGAAATGTGCATGTCACTTATTAATATCCCTCTTGTCTGTCAAGCAGCCTTCAAAAACATGTTTTCCTGCCTTAGAAAGAAGCAAATTGTAATGAGCACATTCACACAAGGGATCTCAGACCAGGCTGTGTGTGTGTGTTTTTTCATGACATGTGGAGGGCCCACAAGAGGGACGTTGGCCAAAATTACATTCCCCTCTCCATCCTAACACCTGGAACATTCTTTCCTACACACAGCGACGCGTATCTCATCTTCAAAAGGTCTCCTCCCCGGCATAATCTATCTTGAAATCAAAAGGGTCGCTCAAAATACTCCGAGATGCCTGGGCGTTAGATTGGGGGATTGTTGATTTGTTAAGTGGGATGGTGATCGCGTGGTTCAGGAAGAAGATGTCCTTATGTTTTGGAGATGCACGGAGAAGCATGTAAGGAAATAATGTAATATTTTTTATAATTTACTCTCAAACACTTCAGCGAAAGTTAAAAAGAGAGATAAAAATAAACATCATAAAATGTTAAGCGCTGTTCTATGCAGGAATTGGGTTGGTGAGTGTCCATCACACATGCCTCTCTACTGTTTTGTGTGTTGGAACATTTTCAGAAGGAAAGAACATAACATCTCAAGGTGGATGTTGCCTGAAATCCCCTCGATCGGCCCCCAAGCGGCTCTACCTTCTGCCAACCACAGCCTCGCTCGCTGCTCCCCTCTCCTTTAAACTCGAGTCGGGTGGCCAAGCACCCAGACATTCACAGCGAGGAGGGAGGTCAATGGTTATAGTAACTAACCTTCCTGGCACTTTCTCTATATGCCAGGCACCATTCTAAGCACTTTATGTAAATTACATCATTGGCCCGGCCAGCGTGAGCATCAACCTATGAACCAGGGGGTCACAGTTCAATTCCCAGTCACGGCACATGCCCAGGTTGCGGGCTCGATTCCCAGTGTGGGGCATGCAAGAGGCAGCTGATCAATGATTTTC
>NW_006286241.1:1407092-1410771 GCF_000327345.1 Myotis davidii
TGACAGGGGGAGGGCCCACAAGAGGGACGTTGGCCAAAATTACATTCCCCTCTCCATCCTAACACCTGGAACATTCTTTCCTACACACAGCGACGCGTATCTCATCTTCAAAAGGTCTCCTCCCCGGCATAATCTATCTTGAAGAAATCAAAATCGCTCAAAATACTCCGAGATGCCTGGGCGTTAGAATGGTGGATTGTTGATTTGTTAAGTGGGATGGTGATCGCGTGGTTCAGGAAGAAGATGTCCTTATGTTTTGGAGATGCACGGAGAAGCATTTAGGGACGAAATGTAATGATATTTCTAATTTACTCTCAAACACTTCAGCGAAAGTTAAAAAGAGAGATAAAAATAAACATCATAAAATGTTAAGCGCTGTTCTATGCAGGAATTGGGTTGGTGAGTGTCCATCACACATGCCTCTCTACTGTTTTGTGTGTTGGAACATTTTCAGAAGGAAAGAACATAACATCTCAAGGTGGATGTTGCCTGAAATCCCCTCGATCGGCCCCCAAGCGGCTCTACCTTCTGCCAACCACAGCCTCGCTCGCTGCTCCCCTCTCCTTTAAACTCGAGTCGGGTGGCCAAGCACCCAGACATTCACAGCGAGGAGGGAGGTCAATGGTTATAGTAACTAACCTTCCTGGCACTTTCTCTATATGCCAGGCACCATTCTAAGCACTTTATGTAAATTACATCATTGGCCCGGCCAGCGTGAGCATCAACCTATGAACCAGGGGGTCACAGTTCAATTACCAGTCAGGGCACATGCCCAGGTTGCGGGCTCGATCCCCAGTGTGGGGCATGCAGGAGGCAGCCCATCAATGATTCTCTCTCCTCATTGATGTTTATATATACATATATATATTAAATTACTTCATTGAATCCTTGCAATAGTCCTAGATGGAGGCTAACATAGCTACTGTTGTCTCCATTTTACCAAAATGGAAACTGAGGCCTACAGGTCAGGTGGTCAGGGCCACCCCGCTTGTCAGTGGCACAGCCAGAATTTCAATCCAGGCAGTTACTTATTGGGGTAAAGTGCCTCAATCCGAGGCCACGTGCTTCTCTTAGAAAGGTGTTTTATGTGTTTTGAGTGTACACTTTACTACCTGACATCACATTGATTTCCTTCTAGCAGCTCTCTTTCAACAGAATCAAGGTAAGTTTCAATCACTCCTTTTTGCATTTCTCTCAAGTCAGAGCCTGGTACCTGACACTTGGTCAATGCTTATTGGTTGATTTCTGTCTGATACGGCCATTGACCGGTTTGCGACATGGTCATCGCCTGGAAGAGAGGACCAAGGACAACATGAGGCTGACAGCAATCCTCAAAGCCTTAGCCGGTGGCTCCTCTGTGCCCACTGTTCAAGTGTGGGCCGGTAGAGCCCTCCGCAGGGGGTAACCCTACTTACAGGTGCTCTGGTCCAGTTCTAATGCTGACCGTGGCTTCTTCCTGCCTGAAGGACGTGATTTCTATATCACTATTAGAAATGACAAGGAAGAGCCCGGCCAGCGTGGCTTGGTGGTTGAGCATCCACCTACGAACCAGGAGGTCACAGTTTGATTCCCGGTCAGGGCACATACCCAAGTTTCGGGCTCAATCCCCAGTGGGGGGCATGTAGGAGGCAGCCGATCAATGATTCTCTCTCATCATTGATGTTTCTCTCTCTCCCTCTCCTTTCCTCTCTGAAATCAATAAAAATATATTTTTAAAAAGAAAAGAAATGATAAGGAAGAATGTGGTGCACATTTATACATATACCCATGGAATCTGGCTGAAATCCACATACATATATACATATATCTATATCTATATCTATATATCTATCTAGTTTCCTAAGTATGGCTTCCTAGTACAATATTTAAGATTTTTGCCTCTGTGGTCATAAATGAGACTGACCTATAATTTACTTGTTTTACTACCTTATTAACTTTAGGAATTGAGGTAATCAAACAGCAGTTGGAGAGTACTGTCTCTTTTTCAGGGCTGAGAAACAGGTACTGTTTTGAGGAGATATTTGAATAGGAATTGGTTTCTTGAATGTCAGCAGAACTCACCAATGTCTTCTATAAAACTCTCTAGGCCTGATGTTTCTTAATGTGATTTAATTATATCTATATCCCTATCTATATCTATATCTATATCCCTATCTATATCTATATCTATATCTATATCTATATCTATATCCCTATCTATATCTATATCCCTATCTATATCTATATCTATATTCCTCTCTATATCTATATCTATATCTATCTATATCCATATCTATTAGTATATCTAGCTACCACCTACCAGCATGGGTGTAATTTTATAGTTGGAACCCAGGGACAAGCCAACATGTTTTATAGTGAACCAGTTTATTGAGACATAAAGATTTCCCTTCATTTAGGAAAGTACACTCCAGTAGGCCTTTTGGTTAGGCCAGGGATAGCAAAGATCCAGTTGCAGAAAGGGAAGGTAAAAAATTGCTGTGCATGATCGCGGACATGGTTGCTCGCCGCGGGCACATTCTGTTCTTCCTTGCCTCGAAATGGGTTTAGATTATACAGTCCCTGAAAATTAATGTCTGGTCTTGGTTAATATGTTTTTAAATTTATTGCCCAGTGCTGGCCCCCAGGGATCAGGAAAAGAGACGGGGAGGATGGAGGAAGCCAATCACCACTTTGGGGAAAAACTAAACAGGGGTTGCTGAAGCCCATCTTGACTTTCTAGAAAAGGCCCACAGGCAGGAATATCCAAGACGGATGGACCTGGTCATGGTATTGTGAAGGCAGGTCCAGGGAAGCCCAAGGCTAAGCCAGACTCCACAGGTCACAGGAGGAATGCCTGGTGGGACGGTGTATTTCCTTCACCGTCATCCATCGGGGAAGGAGTCTGTCCTGACACAGGAGGAGGCCTTGGATGGAGGGAAGGTGGCCGCTCATTGCCTGGAACTTGATCAGTGAGTCCTGACTCCGGGCAGGAGAGACATGCTCAAGGGTCTGCCCAGAGAGTTGAGATATGATGGCCTCAACTTGGCCTCCGGCCGGAAACAGGAGAGATTTTCAGGGAGGGAGTGTGTGGAGGGCTGTGTCCACTGACGGGTCCAAGCACATCACTGGTCATCACAGGACCACGCGAGCACTCCTCAGGCTCGCCAGGGAGCTGCCGGCACCGACACACCATCCTCATTGATCACACACCTGGGAAGTCTGGGAACTGGTCACATGAGCCTTCATGCCCAGCCCCTCAGCCCTGTGTCTGTGTCTCACAGACGTGCTCAGCAGCCTTCAAGGGGTCCACGCGGCACATTTCTGCTCCTTGTTCACAGGTGCTTCAGGTCACTGGGAATCAGAAATGCCCATGGAGCCCGGCCGGCATGGCTCAGTGGTTGAGCATCAACCTATGAACCAGGAGGTCATGGTTCAATTCCCAGTCAGGGCACATGCCCAGATTTGGGGCTCAATCCTAGTATGGGGCTTGCAGGAGGCATCCAATCAATGATCCTCTCTCATCATTGATGTTTCCCTCTCTGTCCCTCTCCCTTCCTCTCTGAAATGAATAAAAATATATTTTTAGAAAAGAAAAAATGTGCAAATCAAAACGACAATGAGGTACCATTTCACACCTGTCAGAATGGCTATCATCAACAAATCAACAAATGACAAGTGCTGGTGAGGATGTGGCGCAAAA
>NW_006286241.1:1410814-1422506 GCF_000327345.1 Myotis davidii
CATTTGACCCATTGATCTCACTTCTAGGAATATATCAGAAACACTAATCAGAAAGGATATATGCACCCCTATATTCATAGCAGCACAATTCACCATAGCTAAGATTTAGAAACAGCCTAAGTGCCCATCAGAAGATGAGTGGATTAGAAAACTGTGGTACATCTACACAATAGAATACTATGCTTCTATAAAAAGGAAGGAACTCCTACAATTTTCAACAGCATGTATGGAGCTGGAGAGCATTATGCTAAGCGAAATTAGTCAGTCAGAGAAACTAATGAACAAAACTGATGAACAAAAACAGATCCAGAGACAGAGAAGCATCAATCAGATGCTCAAACCTCAGAGGGAAAGTAGAGGAGGGTGGCGGTAAAGGGGAGAGATCAACCAAACGACTTGGATGCATGCATATAAGCCTAACAAATGGACACAGACACTAGCGGGGTGAGGACATGAGCAAGGTGTTGGGGAGAGAATGGGGGGATAAGGACACATATGTAATACCTTCATCAATAAAGAAAAAAATAATTAAAAAAAGAAAAATGCCCATGGAAACAATAATGGCCTAGCCTTTTTCCTCTATCAGGTTTGCAAAAGTTTTAAAGGAGTAGCAGCCGGTGCTGACGTAGACTGAATGACTCCTTTGTCCTACCCCACACCCTGAACAACTCCGAGAGGGAGAAATAGGAGAAGTGGACGATGGTTACAATTGTCTTTACGTAATCACCATGTCACCGGCGTCAAGGAAGATAAATATTCACAGGGCCGGAGCACTGGGGAATAAAACCATGTGATTTTTGTATTTATTAATTAGCTCATTCGTTGGGGAGCTACGTGCTGAACACCTAAGAAGCACAGAGAGTGAGGAGGGAGAGTGAAAGCATATCAAGTGCCGAGTGTGGGGCACTGGGCCAGGCTGTGGGGTCAATTATTCCGCGAGGCTGGGAAACAGGATCCCCTGGTCACAGGTGAGGAGAGAGTAAGTAACTCGCCTGCCGTCATGCAGCCAATGAAGCCTAGGCTGGAGGCTCTGTGAGACAGAAAGAGGCAGGGCGCCCCTCGCCGGCGTGGCTCAGTGGCTAGAGCATCGGCCTGTGGATCAGAGGGTCCTGGGTTCGATTCCAGTCAAGCGCACATACCTTGGTTGCAGGCTCCTCCCCGGCCCATTCCCTGGTCGGGGCTCATGCAGGAGGCAACCAATCGATGTGTTTCTCTCCCATCGATGTTTCTCTCTGTCTCTCCCTCTCTCTTCCACTCTCTCCAAAAATCAATAGAAAAATATTCTTGGGTGAGGATTAAATAAACAAGAAAAGAAAAGAAAGATGCACATGCCCCTGCCCTCTAAGGCCTCCCCTCTGTAAAGGGGCCGGGACTCGCACCCAGGTAGCCCCAACATGAGTGCTCAGGGTCCTCAACCTGGACTCATCCAGCCACGCAGACTTCAGCGCATTCTAGAGAAGATCATTCAAGGCCGGTCTGGGAAGGCTTGTTGGACAAGCATCTGAACTGACCCCTTCAGGATGGGCCATGTTCATATACAGGTGAGGGCAGGGGAGTGAGAGGAGCAGAACCTTCTGGGGTGGTGGGGGAGACTAGTTTGGGCAAGTCAGTAAAGCACGGGCCAACGTCGGCTCAGGAAAAACTGTCAATCCACAAATAAGCAAATAAACCCAAAGCCAGGTGTTCATAAAAATTCTGGTGGGCCAACACCAGTTGGAGTCCACAAAGAAGGTGCCCCAAAGACCCCTGGGATTAGGAAGTACAAACGTCCAGTTACACAGTAAGACACGGGGACGGGAGGTCCAGCACAGGGAATCGAGCCCGTTATATCGTACTCACCATTGTATGGTGGCCAGGCAATGGGTACTAGGCTCACGGTGGTGCGTGCTTTGCAAGTGACTATGTACATTTGAAACTCATATAATACTAGAGGCTCGGTGCATGGATTCGTGCACAGGTGGGGTCCCTCGGCCTGGCCTGCGGGGATCTGGCTGAAACTGGCTCTCCGACATCCCCCGAGGGGTCCCAGATTGCAAGAGGGCAGTTCTCCATTGACGCACCCCGGAATCAGGCTCCCTCCTCTCTGGTTCCGGGCGCGTCACCCAAGAACTGCAGCTGCCAAGTCGCCGCAGCTTGGCAACTCCTATGTTGAGCATCTGCCCCCTGGTGGTCAGTATGCATCATCGCTACCAGTTGGATGGTTGAACCGTCAGATGGTTGCTTAGGCTTTTATATATACAGATTGTATATCAAAGCTACAATTAAACCATGTTTAAAAACATTAATTAATTAATTAATTAATTAATTAATTAGTTAGTTAGTTAGTTAGTTAGCAGGAATATTATTTAAAGTTCATAAAAGAAAGGGGAACTGAGTGAATCAACTGAGAACGTGCCTAATTTCCACATGTAACTCCTATGACTGCTCTGCTGGGGACAGGGCAAAATCTGTCCAGTGTGACTGTGCGCTGTCTTAACTCTTCTGCATGAAGTGGCTCTATTAGCTAGGTGGGGTCCAAATTTCAGGCTCGCTCCAACCACTGACTGTAGTTGTGTGTGGGTGTGTGTATGAGAGAGGGAGAGAGAGAGAGAGAGAAAGAGAGAGAGAGACTTGTTACCTGCATTATAGTCATTATATATGACTCTCCAGGCTTGAAGCTTTCTACCCTACTCCGTGGGAGCCACGGAGTCACCTCCCACAGGCGGGGCCCGCCCAGGCTCCAGGACCCACTCCGCTGCTCCGAAAGCACTGAGCTGAGTAGAACCGGCGCCAGCACCTTTGCTTAGACTAGCTGTGACCTTGGGCCCAGTCTGGCCTCTATGTCCCTCCCTGGGGCCAGGCCGGCTGCCCTCTGGGGGGTGTTAGCCTCGGCTGGCTGCTCGCCTATTGCAATCCTGCTGCCCTGCACAGCACCTTCGCCACCTCTCTGGCAAGCCCTGCAGGGCCATTGCTCCATCCTCCCTCCTGTAGCCCAGCTCTTCCCAAGCTTCGAAGTGCATGAGACCCACCTGTATCTCCTGGAACTGCAGGCTCTGATCCGCAGGCCTTGGGCAAAAGCCTGCTTTGCTAACAAGCTCCCAGGGTAGGTTAGGGCAGTGGTCGGCAAACTGCGGCCCCTCGGGTGTGGCTCTTCCACCAAATACCATGTGTGGGCACGCACGTACAGTGCGATTGAAACTTTGTGGCCACACTCAAGGGGCCAAAGAGCCGCAGTTTGCCGACCACTGGATTAGGGGGAACCGTTCAAGGTTAATCAATGGCAAGAGCATGCGCTCTGCCTGGTTGGGTTTGTCTGCTGGCTTATTTGCTTCCTTTTCCCAGAAACAAGTCTTTCCCTCACAGCCACAGCCATGGGCGTCTGACTCGGGCTGGGACCATCAGAGTCCTGCCAGGAAGGAGAGAAAGACGTGGTGGAAAGGGGGAGGAGGGTTCGTGGGGAGCACGCCCTCCTTTCCTGGGATGACTAACCGGGGATGCCATGGTCTCGGGGTCACGGGCAGCCATCTTCCTTGGCACATGCAGGAAGCGCATCTATAGTGATAGAGAATGAGTTAGACCCACGGAGAGAAGTGAAAGAGGCCGAGGTCGGATGATCCCGCTTACACTCCCAGATCCCATCAGACCTGAGGCTAGATTGCTCCAACTTTTCCACTACCCGCAGTTCTCAACCTGTGGGCCGCAACCCCTTTGGCGGTTGAACGACCCTCTCACAGGGGTCGCCGAAGACCATCCTGCACATCAGATATTTACATGACGATTCACAACAGTAGCAACATGACAGTGATGAAGTAGCAACGAAAATAATTTTATGGTTGGGTCATGACGTGAGGAGCTGTGTTTAAAGGGCCAGAAGGTTGAGAACCACTGGCTTAAGTGAACCAATACATTTGCTTTTTCACTTAAATTGAAATAATCCTCAGATTCGCTAGCAAATAAGAGTTCTGACTGATCCGGTGAGCGAGTCAATTTGGGATGAAAGACAAGGTACGTAGTCATGACGGTTCATGGAGTGACTCCAAAGGCCGTTCCCAGAGGCCCCTGGGTGTTCGAGCTACGGCCGTTTCTCTGTGATGATGGCTCGGCCTATCCTGTTACCACCAGGAGAAGGACAGCATTTCTTTGCAATGTTTTTAAATGACCTTATAACTAACTTCACAGTAACGCCTCTTGTGAAGGCAAAATGCTCTGGAATGAAGTGAAGTTAAGCCATGTACTTCAACCACTTCATGAATCTGTGATGAATACGGAGCCCCAACGCCTGACCTCCAATGACAGATAATGCCATGAAAAAGGGACTCGAGTGCCCTAGCTGGTTTGGCTCAGTGGATAGAGCATCGGCCTGCAGACCAAAGGGTCCTGGGTTCGATTCCAGTCAAGGGCACATACCTTGGTTGCAGGCTCCTCCCCAGCCCTGGCCCTGGTCAGAGCTGGTGCAGGAGGCAACCAATCAATGTGTTTCTCTCACATCGATGTTTCTCTCTGTCTTTCCCTCTCTCTTCTAGTCTCCCTAAATATCAATGGGGAAAAAACCTTGAGTGAGAATTAACAACAACAAAAAAGGCGGTGGGGTGGGGACTTGTCCCAGCCAAGGTTTGGGTCACACCTTTCATGATAGTATTGAAATATTTTGTAGAAGCTGTATATGCTGCTGTTTCTCCCTGGATTTTTATTTCTTTTTATTCTCTAATCACCTTTTAAAAATACTTTTTTATTAATATCAGAGAGGAAGAGAGAGGGAGAGATAGAAACATTAATGAGGAGAATCCTTGATTGGCTGCCTCCTGCATGGCCCCTACTGGGGATTGAGCGAGCAACCCAGGCATGTGCCCTGATTGGGAATGGAACCGTGACCTCCTGGTTCATAGGTCGACCCTCAACCACTGAGCCACATGGGCTGGGCTGATCAACTTTCCTTTCTTTTCTTTTTCTCATCACCATTTATCCCCTCTATACCCTCTTCCACCTCCACCATCTCCCTGGACTTTTAGTTTTTGGATGAGCTTCGTTAGCACAGGATCCTGACTCAAAATCACATTCACAAGCGGTTTCATTTCCACTTAGAGCCCTTGATGTCATCTCTCAAAGAGTCGTCATCCCAGTCCTTCGGGGACGTCCTGAGGCCTCGGGATCTGAGTTCACACGCAGATCTGTGAACAGCAAAGGGCGTGCGTGCAAAACAGATTGAGACTCACATACGTGAGTTGTTGGGAGACCAGCGAGTCTGTGGTGAGTGGAGCGGAAACAGGGGATTCCTGCTTCTCCCTGTGACTTCCCCATTTCAGGTAAATGGCGCCCCACCCTCTGAGCACCCGTGCGCGAAACCGCGGGGCCTCTCTATTCTCCTTCCCCCTTTTCTTCTTCCCCTTTGCCTGCACGAGCTTGATCCCCTCCCAACGCCAACTCTCCCATCCATCCCCTCTCTTCACTCTCTCTGTCACTGCTTCTCCCAGGCCTTTATTATCCCCACCTGAATCACTGTGGTAATGACTTTGTAGTTATTCTCCTCAAATCTCTCTCTCACACTCAGGCCAGATCCAGTCAAATATTCAAGGACTGCCCAGCCGGTGTGGCTCAGTGGTGGAAGATTGACCCAGGAACTAAGAGGTCATGGTTCAATTCCCAGTCAGGGCACATGCCTGGCTTTGGGGCTTGATCCCCAGTGGAGGGCATGCAGGAGGCAGCCGATCGATCGATGATGTTTCTGTCTAATCAATGTTTCTATCTCTCCATCCCTCTCCCTTCCTCTCTCTTTCTAAAAATCAATAAAAACATATTTTTTTAAATGTTCAAGGATAGTCCTAGCTGGTTTGGCTCAGTGGATAGAGTGTCAGCCTGTGGACTGAAGGGTCCCAGGTTTGATTCCAGTCAGGGCACCTGCCCGGGTTACAGGCTTGATCCCCAGTAGGGGATGTGCAGGAGGCAACCAATCAACGATTCTCTCTCATCATTGATGTTTCTATCTCTCCCTCTCCCTTTCTCTCTGAAATCAATAAAAATATATATATTTTAAAAATGTTCAAGGACTTATCATTGACTCATCCCTGTGGCAAATTGTATTTTCCAATGAGTCTACCCCAATAGCTCCCACTCCTTGTGTCCTTAGACTATGGTTTGGGCATCCCTCCCATCAAGGGGTCAAGTCTAGGCCTGGCCCATTTGCCTTAATGGATAGAGCATCAACCCACAGACTAAAGCAGTGATGGCGAATCTATGACACGCATGTCAGAGGTGACACGCGAACTCATTGTTCTGGTTGATGTTTCTTTGTTAAATGACATTTAAATATATAAAATAAATATCAAAAACATAAATCTTTGTTTTACTATGGTTGCAAAGATCAAAAAAATTCTATATGTGACCCGGCACCAGAGTTTAGTTAGGGTTTTTCAAAATGCTGGCACGCCGAGCTCAAAAGGTTCGCCATCACTGGACTAAAGGGTCCCGGGTTCAATTCTAGTCAAGGGCACATACTTTGGTTGCAGGATTGCAGGCTCGGTCATTGGCCCTGCTCAGGGCTCAAGAGGCAACCAATCCATGTGTCTCCCTCACATCGATGTTACTCTCTCAGTCTCTCCCCCTCCCTCCCATTTTCTCTAAAAATCAATGGAAAAATATCCTCAGGTGAGGATTAACAAAAAATGCAAGAGGTGTGATGTCTACACTTCCTCCCTTGAACTCAGAGGGCTCAGACCCAGCCCCGGTGATGTCGTGTGACTCTCCAGGTCAGGACCTATAGGGTTACAGTTCGTATCAGGTTCTTTTCGAGAACTAGTTGCCCGTCACACGTAGAGGCTGCTGTGCTGTGAGTAAGCTGACCACATGGAGACCTGTTGGTGCCCCTGATGTGAGGGCCGCACTGACAGCTGGGAATGCGGGTGAGGCCCCCCGGGAGGACTGCTAGCTGTCAGTGCCCCAGCCCCTGGGATCTGCCGGTGGAGGCCGCAGCATCTCGGCCTGTACTCTTTCTGAATTCCCCCCACAGAACCTGTGAACACGGTAAAATGGTTGTTCTAAGCTGCCAGGCTTACAGTCATTTGTTACACGGCCCATTATAACCGATATTTTGTTTTTTTGATTTTTACACAAAACCTGTAACAGTCATCTGACCTCAACCTTCAAGAAGCCCCTTCCAGAAGAGGTGCGGTTTCAGGAACTGTTGGGGAGAGAGAGAGGAAGAGACTCCACAAGGGGAATTCTGGCCTCCCTGTGCAGTTGTTTTATTAAAAACATATTTTTTTATTGGTTTCAGAGAGGAAGGGAGAGGGAGAGAGAGATGGAAACACCAATGGTGAGAGAGAATCACTGATTGGCTGCCTCCTGCACACCCACCCTGGGCACCGAGCCCACAATCCAGGCATGTGCCCTGACTGGGAATCGAACCCGGGACCTCCTGTTTCATAGGTCGATGCTCAACCACTGAGCCACGCTGGCCGGGCCTCCCTGTGGTGGTTTCAATGCCTACTCCGTCCAAGGGCCCTCCGGCCCTTATCGTAGCCATACCTCTGCCCTGTGACACGAGCTAGGCATGAGCGATCTCCTGTAAGAGATGCAGGTATGGCAGCTCAGAGTGGAAACATAAATTTCCCTGAGTCCCTGGGTGTCAGTGGCAACACAGGAATCAAATCCAGGACCCGCTGGCTCCAAAGCCCTTGCAATCCTGACATGCCTCCCTCCCAAGAGCTGAGCCGAAGAAAGAGACCACAGATGAGCCCTTGGCACAACTTCCCTGCCCTCACCTTTCCCGGGACATGACTGACAGGACTTCTCTCTTTGGAATAAAGAACAACAAAGCCGTCGGGTTGGGCCAGAGAAAGTCGCTCCCCCACCGCCCCCACCCCAAACCCTTTTCCACCCCCACCATGTCCAACAAGCCAGGAGTCATTTGTTCTGTTCTTCTCCGTGTGACTGCCTGAGGTTATCCTGGTTTTTATTAACCCAAACTTCCCCTTTTCAAAAGATAATTCTTTGAAATCTTCTGGGAAATTAACGTGGCTCAGCCTGGCTCTGGGCTGGCCACCACATGCGCTCAGAATGAAGAGAACCTGAGATTTTTAACCCCTTGTGGTCACAGGCACACAAATGGAACGTGCCTCCGTGTTAACAGGCGATGCAGAGGCAATGACACTGAACTAGCTGTTCCGTTCAGCTTTGTCCTGGGAAAACATCTAGATTTTTTTTTTTTATCTAGATTTGTTCCAATTCAGGAGTTCTACACAACCCACGCTCACTAGAATTTTTTAATTTAAGAAATATCATCAACTAATTAATATACAAGTTAGCTCGTTTAAATATGCTAGTTTTTTTTTTAATATTGCTTAAGGAAATTCATTAGAAACAAGTAATATAAAATAACTACAGCGTACATTTTAGATTCCAATCCTACTCCATAGTCTAGTTAATTACACCAAAAATGTTCCTAATTTTTCTTCATTTTTATTTTCAATCATATTGAATGCTTTGAGATTGTTTTTAGTGTCATACGAAATGTAAAAAGGCGATAAATCCTTGTTCCTTCAACATTTCTATATGTTTCTGATTGTTTAAATAAAAGAAAAAGAAATGCTTTTCTCTGAGAAGTTTGATGGAAGAGAGCAGGGTGGGGAATAAGCCCACCCCATCACCTCCACCCCCTCCTTTCCTCCAACACAGTGAAGACTATGCTCTTTACAGGTAACATTTCCTTAGACAACTGTGTTCCTTTTCTAGGCAAAGGCCCCTGAGGTATAACTCAGGACATCCTGGGGAGCTACGAGTAGAAGGAGTCCTCGAGTTTCACCCAGGCCCAATGTCAAAGCTACCTCCAGAACCACCTGAGCGTAGGACACACATGCTCTGGGGGAGGAAGGGTGAGAACTGGCTGGCCTGGAATTTCATTCCTGCAGGGCAAGGCGACTACTAGTGCTCCCTCTGAGGGGGGATCTAGACTCATTTTTTTAAAAAAATAAATATTTTTATTGATTTCAGAGAAGAAGGGAGAGGGGGAGAGAGAGAAACATCAATGATGAGAGAGAATCATTGATTGGCTGTCCTGCACACCCCCTACTGGGGATCAAGCCCACAACCCGGACATGTGCCTTTGACCAGAATTAAACCTGGGACCCTTCAGTCCGCAGGCTGATGCTGTATCCACTGAGCCAAACCAGCTAGAGTTAGATTCATTTTTATTGATAGAAGCAAGAGCTGGGAAAGGTCTTCTTCATGAAAAAAAAATCTGAAAAATTAAGCTCTTGACAAGATCATGTCTGGAGCTTTAGCTAGGGAAACAGGAAGACAAGGAAAAAAACTAAGTTGAATTTGGGGACTCTGAATATGATAGACCTGATATGACCAGGGGAGGAAAGCCTTGCAATAGTAGAAATGGCTCAGGATTAGAAAAGGCTCATGTCGTGGTGGAGTTTATTCTAGGAATGCAAGGTTGGTTTAACAGCCACACGTAGGAATACTAATGGATCGGTGTTCGATTTCCTGACCTCATCAGTGAACTCCGGTCATGTAACAGAACGCCCTTGTTCTTAGTCTATACACACTGAAGTATTTAGGGGTAGAAGGACATAATATCCCAAATATACTCTAAAACGGTTCACAAGAAATAAGTCACATGCATGTGTGTATGTAGAAAAATAACAAGCAAATGAGGCAAAATATAAAACAATGGGCGATATGGGTTTGGGGAGTTCCTTGTGCAAATCAATTTTTTAGGTAAGTCTTAAGTGACATCAAAATTAAACGTTACAAGAAGGAAATCAGTTAAAATACAATTTGACAAAATTTAACATCCATTCATGATAAATAAATAAATAAATAAAACTTTGGCAACCCGGAAATAGAAAGACACTGCTTTGCACCGATAAAGTGTATCCACAAATCCCTCCAGGAAACTTCAGGCTGGATGGAAAAATGAAACTCCTTCCCTGAGGCCGGCCACGAGGGAAGGATGCTACCGTCACGATTCACATGCAACAGAACTTCCAGCAAAAAGCAAGCTAGCCCTGACCAGTCTGGCTCAGTGGATAGAGCGTCGGCCTGCGGACTGAAAGGTCCCAGGTTTGATTCCAGTCAAGGGCATGTACCTTGGTTGCGGGCACATCCCCGGTTGGGGGTGTGCAGGAGGCAGCTGATCGATGTTTCTCTCTCATCCATGTTTCTAATTCTCTATCCCTCTCCCTTCCTCTCTGTAAAAAATCAATAAAATATATTTTTTTAAAACTAAGCAAGCCTCCCCTAGAGAAACAAGAAAAATGCCAGGTCGTCTCAGCCCTTTCCAAGAGGAAAAGAGATGGTACTAAACTGCCGTGGTCTTTGCAAATGTGACCTCAGAGGAGTCAGTCCGTCCCCCTCTCCCAGGGTGCAGAGGAGGAAGGAGCAACCCGTGCCCTGGGAAACCCTTCCCCGTAGAAACCAAGATCAAAGGACAAGCTTCCCCCCAACAACGTTCACGTCCCTTTGACGAAAGGTGCTGAACGTTATCAAAAGGAAATAAAAGAAATCCTGAATAAATGGAGAATGAGACCACGCTACATCTCACAAGTATGTCCATTATTTTTCACGACTTCTCCACAGTTCTCGACTCGGACAGCTCTTGGGATTAGACAAAAGTTGATGCACTGATCAAAAGAAAATGCATATGGAAGAACAGAAGGCCAAAGACAGCGAAAGTCCATTTTAAAGACAAAGAACAAGGAAAGGCAACATGCCTACCAAGTATTAAAAATGGTCATTGGCGTGCCGTGGTATTGACACAGGGATAAACAAACAGGAAAGGAACAGAGAGAGGCGGAGAGACAGGCCCGGGCGCATCTGTAAACTTGACTTATGACACCAATGGCGTTTGAATCTGTGGGGGAAACATAAGAATGAAATAAACAATGCTGGGGCAAGAGTTTATCTCCTTTATAAAAACAAAATTAAAGTAGGTCCTTAATAGACATTAAAACAAACTATGAATTAAATACCTAACCGAAAAACAAATTCAAAACTTTTAGAAGAAACTAGAAGGGGGTAATTTTCTATTTTTCAGAGTAGAGAAGGCATCCTAAACTCGATACAAAAAGAACGGATCATAACGAGAAAGACTGATAACTTTGACTCTGTTGTTATTACTAACTTTTATTCAAAAAAGACAAAGTGAACAAAGTTAAGAGACAAATCCCAGATTGAGGAAAAATATTTATAATATGTATAACTGATGCAGGATGAGAATCCAGAATGTATGGAACACTGTCACACGTCAGAAAGAAAGAAAAAAAAAAGTCCAAACCAAAAAAGTGGGAAAAGATTCGATGTTCCTCACAAGAGGACACCCGGCAGTGATGCCGTATGAAGAGGCGCTTAACCGAGCTGGTGACCGGGAAATTGCAAATTAATCACCACTCACAGGCCACTTCCCACCCCATGATCGGCCAAGAGAAGAAGGCGAACGAGCCCTAGCCGGTTTGGCTCAGTGGATCGAGTGTTGGTGTTGGTCTGTGAACCGAAGGGTCCCAGGATCGATTCCGGTCAAGGGCACATGCCTGGGTTGTGGGCTCGGTACAACGGGCAGGAGGCAACCAATCTGATTCCCTCTCATCACTGATACTTCTATCTCTCTCCTCCTCTCCCTTCCTCTCTGAAATCAATAAAAAATAAAAATAAAAATAAAAACCCACATACAACATAATGGGTTGAATGCAGAAATTTTAATGAATCTAATTAA
>NW_006286241.1:1422600-1424826 GCF_000327345.1 Myotis davidii
AAGAGCTCACATTTCTGCCCCACCAGCTGCAGGGTGACACAGAAAGGAAAGCAGGGATTGTTGACTCCTTAACAAAGGTTATCTCTATTAACCTACCTAGAAGAACACGTGTCTACCAGTCCTATCTCCATTCAGACTTTTCTCTAATGATATAATCGTTATTTCCTTTAATTAACTCTCACAAGATGTGATCCTATCAAAGATGGATCATTTGTACTTGTATTGGTTTTAAATGATAAAATTAATGGCTTTGGGAAAGAAAATCAGTGACTCATTGAACTTTAAAGCTGAATAGCCCGGCCAGTGTGGCTCAGTGGTTGATGTCAACCTATGAACCAGGAGGTTACGGTTCCGTTCCCCGGCAGGGGACCTGCCCCGGTTGTGGGCTTGATCTCCAGTGGGGGGCATGCAGGAGGCAGCTGATCAATGATTCTCTCTCATTTTGATGTTTCTATCTCTCCCTCTCCCTTCCTCTCTGAAATCACTAAAAAATATATATATTTTTTAAAAAGAAGCATTTCTGCCAGATGACATGTACAGTGTGATAAATGTAGCTAGAGCTTCAAACATGAAAAACAGTTGTATAATATTATGGATAAAAATAACATTAAAACTTCCACGGAAATGATAAACAACGAATCTGGAATAGCGGTCACCCTGGGCCAGCAGAATCGGAACGTGAAAGAATGCGCAGAGGGCTTCACCTGCCTCTTGTTTTGTATTTTTCTTTAAAAAAAAAAAGATCTGCAACAAAGATGGAAAATGTTAAGATTTTACAAATTGCTATGTAAGCTTATTGCTGTGCAGCACTGAAGCAAACTGTAGATTAAAAGAAGGCTTTAAGCGCTGGCCGGTTTGGCTCAGTGGATGGAGCGTCGGCCTGCGGACCAAAGGGTCCTGGGTTCGATTCCGGTCAAGGGCATGTACCTCTGTTGCAGGCTCCTCCTCAGCCCTGGCCCTGGTCAGGGCTCATGCAGGAGGCCACCAAAAATCGATGTGTTTCTCTCACATCGATGTTTCTCTGTCTTTCCCTCTCCCTTCCACTCTCCCTAAACATCAATGGAAAAATATCCTCGGGTGAGGATTAACAAAAATAATAATAAGGCTTTAAAATAGACGTGAGGGTTTAAAAACCCCGGGAAGCAAGAACGGGTTGAAACAGCGCTAACCTGGGTTAATGGCCCGTGGCTGGTCGGCCACCAATTAGAGATCTGATTGGGACGATCGCTTCACTTCGGGGGAGCTGTTCCTTTATTTGTACCAAAAGGGGTGCATCCAGTCACTGCGCTTCTCGCGAACTCCTCCTTTGGGAACTGGCTGATGTAGGGAAGTTTTGGACCAGCTCATCTCTAAGATGCTTTTCCGGCTTAAAACTCAAGTTCATGCTCGAGGACGCGGTGGCCTTGGAGCGCGGACATTCACAGGTGCTGCCAGTTTGCTGTAAGCCTGGTCCACCGGGCGGGCTTCTCCCCTCTGCGGCGGGAGGAGGCGGCCCCCAGCTTTGGACGGGCCCTGGAACTTGAATGACATAACAGAGCAGGGATGTACCTTCTGAGTCACGCCTTGCAGAATGGCCTCGGTATGCATTGACCCCCCTAACTCTCCCTGGCGGATACAGCGAGGGCAGCTCTGTCCCTGGAGTAATTGATCCACGTCGCACGAGGGTTCCGAGGTGCTGCCAGCGACCCCGCACTAACGGGGGCCTGACAGCAAAGAAATGACGTAGCCCTGGCCAGTTTGGCTCAGCACATAGAGCGTCGGCCTGCGGATCCAAGGGTCCTGGGTTCGATTCCGGTCAAGGGCAGGTACCTTGGTTGCAGGCTCCTTCCCAGCCTGGGCCCTGGTTGGGGCTCGTGCAGGAGGCAACCCATCGATGTGCTTCTCTCACATCGATGTTTCTCTCTGTCTTTCCCTCTCTCTTCTACTTTCCCTAAAAATCAGTGGAAAACTGTCCTCGGATGAGGATTAAAAAAAAGAAAGAAATGAAATGAAACGGGAAGGGAATGGAAAAGAGAGAGAGAGAGAGAGAGAGAGAGAGAGAGAAATAGGTTACCTCCCATACTGGCCCACCTGAGTATGGAACCTGCAACCTTTTTGTTGTATGGGATGATGTTCTAACTAATTAGACTGCAGAAGCAGGGCCCCTTCCGCTGTCCCCAAGCCCCGAAGTGAGGGCCACTTCCCAAGCCTGTTGCCCTCTGTCACCCCCTTCGGTGGGGTGTCCGC
>NW_006286241.1:1424890-1428726 GCF_000327345.1 Myotis davidii
CCCAGCTGGCCACGCCGGGCCTCCTGGCGGGCAGTCAGGCACCCCCAGACGAGAGCGGCCGCTGATGGCCGGCCCTTTCGGGCCGTGGCTGCTGGGCTCAGCCCGCTCCCTGCCTTCCCAAGTTCAAATGCCAGCCTGGTTTCCATCTGGAAGCGTCCCAGCCCAAACATGGAACAAAAGTCCCCTCTGACAAGCCCATCCTGGGTTCCAAAGTATGTTTTTATGTTTGTTGGCAGCTGGGACTGTCACCAGCAACAATCACAAGCCTGTTTCCCCCCGACCGGAGCCACTTCATTTCTTCACGTTGGTCCCAGGGCTGGAGCTGGACGGATGAATAATGTAGGCTGGGCTGCTGGCCCAGGCCTGACCTCCCGCCTCCCAGAGCAAACACAGCGGGGAAGGGAGGCCCAGCTAAACGGTCTGTGCCCGCTTAGAAAAAGCAAAAGCAAAAAGAAAAGCAAACTTCCACCAGCCTTTCTCATCAGGGCGGACGCGGAAGTTTTATTGTTTTTTGTTTGTTTTTCCTTTTTTTGTTGTTGTTGTTGTTCTCATTTCTCACTTTTTGAGACAAGGACCGACAGCCCTCTACTGGTGCGACCGATAGAGCCAGTCTCTCCATCAGCGAGGTCGCCCTGCCACCTGGTGGCCGGGAGAGGGATGTGCAGGTTTCGCTCGCAACTCCAACTTCCCCGCATCCTAAGACACAGGTTGTTTGAAGGGTTCTTCAAAATATTTATTTATTTAAAAAAAAAACAACACGCCGAAACCGGTTTGGCTTAGTAGATGGAGCGTCGGCCTGCGGACTGAAGGGTCCCAGGTTCGATTCCGGTCAAGGGCATGTGCCTCGGTTGCAGGCACATCCTCAGTGGGAGATGTGCAGGAGGCGGCTGATTGATGTTTCTCTCTCATCGATGTTTCTAGCTCTCTGTCTCTCTCCCTTCTTCTCTGTAAAGAATGAATAAAATATATTTAAAGAAATTTTTTTTCATCTGTTTATATTACATGAGTCCCATCACCTTCTTACTAATCACTGACTCTATTTATATTCTGGAGCTAAATACAGTATTCTAGCATGGTCTGATGAGTTCAGAGTAGGGTGGTTATTTTTTAATATATTTTATTGATTTTTTACAGCAAGGAAGGGAGAGGGATAGAGAGTTAGAAACATCCATGAGAGAGGAACATCGATCAGCTGCCTCCTGCACACCCCGCACTGGGAATATGCCCGCAACCAAGGTACATGCTCTTGACTGGAATCGAACCCGGGACCCTTCAGTCCACAGGCCGACGCTCTATCCACTGAGCCAAACCGGTCAGGGCTCTTCAAAATATTTAGACAGCCTTTCACTTCCGACATCACAAGGAGATCGATGGGGCTGTTTGGGGGGGAACAGAGATTGCATGTGGAATCAGAATGCTGGTTCCATGTTTGAGTGCCAGTCAACTATTTGGGCAAATCATTTCTTTTTTTTGTTTTGTTTTGTTTTTTGAACCCGTCTTCTCTCCTGTAACATGGAGGTCACCGTCGACGTTTGGTTCTTAGAGTTTTGTGAAGCTTAAATAACATAATGCCTAGGGAAGGGGTCCTCATAAACTTTATCCACCACACGTGTAAATACATTAAAAATCTTGAAAGAGGTAGATTCTTCGATCAGACTTGGTAAAAAAAGGTTCAGACTCAAAACCTGTTTTGCTGCCATAGTACAGATCCCTGGCCTTCGGAAAAGCAAAGAGGACTTGGTCCTGCCATCTGCTTTCCTAACTGCACGGACCCTCCCACTCTCTTCGTTTTCGCCTGTAAGTACCCCAGCTTCACAGGCCCAGCGAATGAATGATGAGGAACGTAGATGAATGGGCCTTTGAGTTACAGTTTGCTTGCGTAGAACCGCCAAGCGCCCTCAGAGTTGGGACTTGGGGACTTGGCTACCTCGTCTCCTGGGAACAGCCGGAGCCAGACACGGCAGCTAAAGAAGCCGATACGGGGCTGGTGCCGCCCAGTGCTGACTCGCGATGACTCATCAAACACAGGCCGGCTTGGCCACTGCTTCTGTGTAGCTGCCTGGAGGAAGCCAGGAGTGCCGGGTGCCAAGCTCTGGGCTCGGTGAGCAAGCCAACGTTGCAGGCCTCACCTCGTGCTCCATGTCACTCCTGCCTGGGTGGCGGGCCAGCCGGTGGGGGTCTGCAGATGAATCCCCCAGGCCCTGGTCTGAGCTCCGAGCTTCCCACTCACGGGCTGGCCCTCTGTGTCCTCCGGTTCCTGTTTGTCACACGTCGCTGACGCGGGAGGCAGGCTCAGGGTGTATTTGGAAGTAGGAGCAATAGTTTTGCAGCCCGGCTGGTGTGGCTCTGTGGTTGATGTCGACCTATGAACCAGGAGGTCATGGTTCCATCCCAGGTCAGGGCACATGCCCAGGTTGCAGGCTCCATCCCCAGTAGGGGTCATGCAGGAGGCAGCCGGTCAATGATTCTCTCTCGTTATTGATGTTTCTCTTTCTCCCTCTCCCTTCCTCTCAGAAATCAGTAAAAATATAAATATTTTTAAAAAGAAAATAACACAAAGAATTGCACTTATGAAAACCAACAGGACACATGCAAACCTTTACCCAAAAAGTTTTGTAGCTTTTTTAATGGTGTTATTATTCAACCCATAAAAAGTTAAAATATTCATAAAATCATTTAGAAATATTAAAAACAACACCCCAAATAAAGATGAGGAAGGAAGGAATCAGTAAAAAAAAAAACCCAGAAAATAATAAATTAGAAACTAGAAAAACAGTCAAAGTTCCTTGAACTGGTTCCTTTAGTTAAAGTAGATATAAAATATATAGATATAGATATAGATATAGAGTTTAAATAGTTTTGCAAAGAGAAAATAGCACACCAGTTAAAGGGACATCACCACCTTGGAGGAGTGGTGAGGAGGCGCCACTCGGGTTAGCAGGGCACCATCCCCGAGGCTGGCCCTCTGCCTCCCACACCTCGTCACCTCGTTCCAGGTCAAGGTCACCTGGGCCTCCTGAGGAAGCCCCTTAGGAGCCCGAGCATCACCTGAGGCCGGGGTGTGTCAGCAGGTGAGGGAAACGGAAGAGGGCAGCAGGCTGTGTCTCCTGGGGCCCCTGGCAGGTCAGGGGGCTGGAAGGGAAAAGCTATGCCCCACACCCCCGTGGAAGGAAGAGCCCCCTCCCAAGTGCCTGGAGACGTGCCAGAACCCCAACATCGGGGAAGCCACTCACTCCCCACAACCAACTCTTTTTTTAAATGTTTTTTATTGATTTTAGACAGAGAGGAAGGGAGAGGGAGAGAGAGAGAGAAACATCAATGATGAGAGAGTCATGGATGAGCTGCCTCCTGCAGGCCCCACACTGGGGATCGAGTGCAAAACCCGGGCATGTGCCCTGACTGGGAATCGAACCATGACCTCTTGGTGCATGGTTGATGCTCAACCACTGAGCCACACCAGCCGGGCCCCACGCCCAACTCTTATTGGGCTGCTCCAGAATCTTCCAGAAAGACCAACTTGCCGATGGAGCCCTGGGGCTTTCTCCTCCGCAGGCCACCTCTGTGAGCAGGGAGAGGGTCACTAAAGGCAGGGTCTTTCTTCAGGAAGGCACTAGAGCAGCGGTTCTCAACCTGTGGGTCGCGACCCTTTCACAGGGGTCACCTAAGACCCCTTTGGGGGTCGAACGACCCTTTCACAGGGTCACCTAAGACCATCGGAAAACATATATAATTACATATTGCTTTTGTGATTAATCACTATACTTTAATGATGTTCAATTTGTAACAATGAAAACACATCCTGCATATCAGATATTTACATTATGATTCATAACAGT
>NW_006286241.1:1428984-1430468 GCF_000327345.1 Myotis davidii
CTAAAGGGTGAGATTTTCCTTCAGAGCTGCCTCAGACCTCAGAGCTCCTTACATTGGTCAAATCAGCGCAGGCACCGAAGGCGTGGCGGCCAAGCCCTGTGAGCCGAAGTCCACACAACCTGACAAGGCAAAACGGAGGCGGGCTCAGTGAGAGTGTGCTGAAGCACTGCTTTGCCGCGGTGGGTGGAAAAGGGGGGCCTGGAGATGCCAGCACTGGGTGTGAATGCTGCCATGCGGCCAGGATGGAGCGGCCGCCAGAGGGTGGAGGACGTCCCGGGATGTGCTGGGAGACTGGCAACTTCCACATCTGCAAAATCCACGTGATTGACAAGTGGACGCAATGGAAGGCGGGCACAGCCAGCTTTAAATATAGACCAGTGCATCCATCTATGTGGATGAAGACACTGGTGTTTAGGATCGTTTTATAGCCTTTTTTTAGGATGCACTTATTGATAGATATAACCCAGTAGTTAAAATACTTATCTGAGAGCCCTAGCCGGTTTCACTCGGTGGATAGAGAATCGATCAGCTGCCTCCTACACACCCCCTCTTGGGGATGTGCTCGCAACCAAGGTACATGCCCTTGATCAGAATCGAACCCAGGGCCCCTCTATCCACTGAGCCAAACCAGTTAGGGCAAAAATATATCCTTGATATCTGCTCTCACAAAAGTTTAAGGAGAAGGAATAGAGGAAAGATAGTAAAACTTGGCCACATGGTAGGTGTTAGATAACCAAGATTTTGACTGACCTTTGTCCCTGGCTGCTGGGAGGGAACCTCTGAACCCTCGGAATTTCTGGGGCGATGGGAGTGTCTTGTTCTTCGTGGTGGGTGGGCCCCTTGAGCCACACCAGAGCTTATGCCAGGTCCTTAGATGCTTTCAGGATGGGGGTGGGGGCACCTGCCTGGAAAGACCAACCATGTGACTTTAGAGAGTGGGGACTTTGGACCATGTGCTGTGAGCCCAGCCGCTGGCACGGGGAGATGGGGCTCAGTCACTGTGGCCCGTGATGGGGTTAATCGAGCTCACATAACTGAGCCCCAGTGAAAAGCTTGGGTGTTTCCCTGGTTGGTCTTCACACACCGACGTGCCCACATGCTCGACCCTCCCAGACCTCACCCTTGGCAACTACCTCCTCCTTGGGCTGGTCCTCACGTGTCCTTTACAATGAAACTGTCACACACATGGTTGGGAGTGGGAACCCCCAATTACTAGCCAGCTAGTCAGACATGCAGGACCTGGGAACCCCCAAGCCCACGGCTGGTGTCTGAAGCCAGGGGGGGCCCTGTGGAGGGGTGTGCCTTCATCTGTGAAAGTGGCCAACTCTGGGGAGTCTGTGTCCACATGGCTGTTGCTCTATGAACTGGTCATGTGGGATCATGGGGAATTCATAGAGGGGCGCTCTGATGTGGGCGGTGTGCTTGATCACATTTGCCCCCCACACTATATCAGAGGTGCCCATATGGGTTGAATGAATGAGTTC
>NW_006286241.1:1430503-1435786 GCF_000327345.1 Myotis davidii
GTGTGTGTCTCGCTCTCTCTCTCTCTCTCTCTCTCTCTCTCTCTCTCCCTCGCGCCCTCCCTCTCTCTCTCTCTTCACCTTTACCCTCAAATCCCCCATACATGAACTTTCATTCTCCTGTTTTCAGCCACAATATGAGCCAGAAGAACTTAGTGTCTGTCACTCTATACCAGAGTCCAAATCCAATAGCAACACAGAACTAAGGAACTATTTCCTTCCCTGGAAAGGAAGGGAACTACTGAGAAGAGGGATCTGATGAGCCCTTTGAAGAGACTCTTCATTTGAATGGAAGTTTATTTTTAACTGAAATATAATTGATGTATGACATCATATTCGTTTTAGGTGTACACCATCATGATTTGATATGTGCACATATTGTAAAATGATGACCAGAATAACGTTTTGTTAACATCCTTCGCCACAAATTTACAAAGCTACATTTTTTTTTGTGTGTGTGGTGGTGGTGAAATCTTTTAAGATCTACTCTCTTAGCAACTTTAAAATATACAACAGCTCTGGCTGGTTTGGCTCAGTGAACAGAGCATCAGCCTGCAGATTGAAGGGTCCCCGGTTCGATTCTAGTCAAGGGCACATGCCTGGGTTGCGGGTTCAATCACCAGTAGGGGGCATGCAGGAGGCAGCTGATCAATGATTCTCTCTCATCATTGATGTTTCTATCTCTCTCCCTTCCGCTCTGAAATCAATAAAAATATATTTAATAAATAAATAAATACATAAGTAAAAATACATAGCATAGTATTTCTAACTTTAGTCACCATGCTGTACTTTACATGCCTAGGACTTACTCATCTTATAACTGGAAGATTGCACCTTTTTTTATCCAAGGATATTTTTCCCATTGATTTCTTTTTAGAGAGAGAGAGAGTGTGTGTGTGTGTGTGTGTCAGGAGGCAGCTGATCAATGATTCTCTCTCATCATTGATGTTTCTATCTCTCTCCCTTCCGCTCTGAAATCAATAAAAATATATTTAATAAATAAATAAATACATAAGTAAAAATACATAGCATAGTATTTCTAACTTTAGTCACCATGCTGTACTTTACATGCCTAGGACTTATTCATCTTATAACTGGAAGATTGCACCTTTTATATACAAGGATATTTTTTCCATTGATTTTTTTTTGAGAGAGAGAGAGAGATGATGGGAGGAGGAGGGGAAGGAGGAGGAAAAGGAGAAGGAGGAGGAGAGAGAAGCATCAATGTGAGAGAAGCCCATGGATTGGTTGCCTCCTGCATGCACCTTGACTGGGGCCAGGGAGAGAGCCTGCAACCCAGGTACCTGCCCTTGACCAGGACTTGAACTCGAAACCCTTTGGTCCACAGGCCGACACTCTAACCACTAACCCAAACCTGCCAGGCAGTTTGCACCTCTTGATGAGTCGCCTCTTTTGCCCCTGCACCACCCATCTGTTTTCTGTATCTATGAGTTCAGCTTTTCTATGTTCCACACATGAGATCATATGGCATTTGTCTCTGTCTGACTTACTTCACTCAGGATAATGCCTTCAAGGTCCATCCACGTTGTTGAAAATGGCAGGATTGTCTTCTTTTTATGGCTGAAGAATATTCCATTGTGTATACCACAATTGCTTCATCCCTTGATAGATAGGGTTTTTTTCCCATATTTTATAAATAATGCTGCAGTGAACGTGGGGGTGCAGGGTCTTTTCAGGATAGGGATTATATTTCCTTCAAATACATTCCCAGAAATAACATTGCTGGGTCGTACGGTCATTCTATTTTTAACTTTTTTAAAAAACATATTTTTTATTGATTTTTTCAGGGTTTTTTTTCCATATTTTATAAATAATGCTGCAGTGAATGTGGGGGTGCAGGATCTTTTCAGGATAGGGATTATACTTCCTTCAAATACATGCCCAGAAATAACATTGCTGAGTCATATGGTCATTATATTTTTAACTTTTTTTAAAAAATATATTTTTTATTGATTTTTTACAGAGAGGAGGGGAGAGGGATAGAGCGTTAGAAACATCGATGAGAAACATCGATGAGAAACATCGATCAGCTGCCTCTTGCATGCCCCCTACTGGAGATGTGCCCGCAACCAAGGTACATGCCCTTGACCAGAATCGACCCTGGGACCCTTGAGTCCGCAGGCCGACGCTCTATCCACTGAGCCAAACTGGTTAGGGCTATTTTTAACTTTTTGAGGAACCTCGCACTGTTTTCCATAAAGGCTGCGCCAATTTCCATTTCCACCAACCGGATGTGAGGGTTCCCTGTTCTCCACCTCCTCGCCCACACTTGTTACTTCCTGCTTTCTGATGGCAGCCCTCCGACAGGTGGGCGGTATCTCAGTGTGGTTTTATTTGCATTTCCCTGGTGATTGGTGACGGTGAGCACCTGTCCATGCAAACTGGGCATTTAGATAGTAGGACCAGGAGACTCGATGTGATAACCCCCAAAACACAAGCCTACCTCTCCCTCCCACCCACAGGTCCCTACACATGAGAGAAAAGACATTCTTTAAGTCATGAAAGCACAGGGAGCCAAGGAGTGCTCTTAATGATCGAGAAATTGTGCCAAATCTCGGAAACCCAAAAGGCAGGCAGGCAGGATGGGATTAAAGGAGGAAGCCACAAATCTAGTGAAAAAATAAACTGATGAACAAAATAGATCCAGAGGCAAGGATGCGTGGAACAGAATGACAGGGAGGTGGAGGAGGATGGGAAGAGATTAACCAAGGAACTTATATGCACACTAGAGGCCCGGTGCACAAAATTCATCCACTGAGGGGAGTGGTGTCCCTCAGCAGTCCAGGACCCACTGGGGGATGTCCGCCTGTCGGCTTAGGCCTGCTCCCCGGAGAGTGGGCCTAAGCTGGAAAGCGGACATCCCTCTCACAGTCCAGGACCCCTTGCTCCTTACTGCCCATCTGCTTGCTGCTCCTTACCATTCGGCTCGCTGCTCTTTAGCACTGCCATGGAGGTGGGAGAAGTTCCTGCCACCACTGCTGCACTCACCAGCCATGAGCCTGGCTTGTGGCTGAGCAGCACTCCCTTTGTGGGAGCGCACTGACCACCAGAGGGAAGCTCCTGCATTGAGCATCTGCCCCCTGGTGGTCTGTGCATGTCATAGCAACCGGTCATTCTGCCGTTCATTCGATTTGCATATTAGGCTTTTATTATATAGCATATGCATATCCCATAGACACAGATAATAGTGTGGTGAGGGTCTGGGGTGGGGCAGGGTGGAGGGGGGCAGAGGCGGGAGGATGGGAGAAATGGGGGACATCTGTAATACTTTCAACAATAATAAATAAATAAATAAATAAATAAATAAATAAATAAGGAGGAAGCCACAGCCCATGGCACAGAGGAGGAAGGACTGATGCAGGATGGTGGAGCCCTTACTGGTGGGGAGAGGAGGCCTGGTGAGCTGGTGCTGTGACGGGTTGGAGGTGGCCTTGGTGGGCTCATGAGTGGGACATTTAAGCTTGAGAAGCAAACCCCCTGAAACAGGGAACCCCTTCCGGCTGACATATCCCACCTCACAGCGCTCCCTCCCCCCCTGGAGTCCCCTGGGGTGGGCTGTGGGTACAGGTCCCCAGCCCAGAAGACATCTCAGTGCCATTATGAGCTCACCACCCGGAAACAACAAGTACCTGAGGAAAAACCAACCCATGAAAAAGAGACACTAAACCCAGCTGACAGAGCTGGTATGTAGGGACGCCAAGGCAACAGCATGAAAGGGAGCAGCCTCAGAGGGGTCTAATCGGCTGGGCCATGGAGCAACTCAGGTGTCGGAGCCGGGAAAAGACCCAGGTCAGGCCAACGAGGTTACTAATATGGGGCACTCTGCATTAGTAACCCCCATATTTCCCCAGAGCCCGTCCTGTCCTACCCACTCAGGTTCCCTTCCCATTCCCCTCGCTGACCTCAGGATGCTCAAATCCTCGGGACCTGGCTGGGCTATGAGCCCACTCTTAAATGCCTGGGTGTCAGGTGGCCTCACACCTGCTGAGGACAAGGTTTCAGCTCTGCATAAGCAAAGGGGAGGACAGGACAGGGAGGAGCAGACAGAGGAGGGAGGGAGAGGACCACCCAGTGTCACCATCTCTGGATCCCACAATCTCCAGTAGCATCTTCTAAACACATTACTGCTTCGTGTGAGTGACTTCCTACCGTGAACGTCACAGCAGGAGCTGAGCTTCATGTGAGCATGGTCCAAGGTGAGGTGGCCGCGGGGACGGCCGGACCCAGGCAGAGAGGCCAGGGCCCCAGGCTCTGTCAAGTAGCAGGAAGCTTCCAGATGTCTCGGGCTCCCACGGGTTTTGAGACTAGATAGTTTTCACCTAGATAGTCTCGGTTGATATCTGGGCAAATCCGAGGATGTTAATCACAGAATTGCATTGAATACTGGAAAAGTGGAAACCTAAATGTACAAGAGTGGGAATCTGGTTAAATAAAATGAGGGAGAGTGAAATAAGGAAATAATATGCAGCTATTAAAAATAGTTTTCGGCCCAGCCGGGCATGGCTCAGTGGTTGAGCATCGACCTATGAACCAAGGGGTCACAGTTCCATTCCTAGTGAGGGCACATGCCCGGGTTTTGGGTTTGATCCCCAGTGTGGGACATGCAGGAGGCAACCAATCAATGATTCTCTCTCATCGTTGATGTTTCTATCTTTCTCTCCCTCTCCTTTCCTCTTTGAAATCAATAAAAATATTTTTAAATGAAAAAAAGACTCCATTATCTTCTATTGTAGTTTTTATGACTAGAATATGTGCGTGTGTGTGCCTGTGTATATGTGCATGTGTGTGTGTGAGTGTATGGGTGAGTGTGTGTGCGTGTGGGTGTGGGTGTGGGTGGGTGTGAGTGTGTGTGCATGTGTGTGGGTGTGAGTGTGTGTGAGTGTGCATGTGTGTGAGTGTGGGGGTGTGGGTATGCATGAGTGTGAGTGTGTGCATGTGAGTGCGTGTGTGCATGTGTGTGTGCATGTGCATGTGTGTGTTTGTGTGTGTGCATGTGTGTGCGTGGGTGTGAGTGTGAGCGTGGGGGAGTGTATGTGTGTGAGTGTGTATGCATGTGGGTGGGTGGGTGTGAGTGTGTGTGTGAGTGTATGGGTGAGTGTGTGAGTATGAGTGTGTGTGTGTGTGTGTGTGTGTGTGTGTCCGTGTCCTACAATGGAAGGGCTTCCTGCCTTGCACCCTGAGCTGCTGAGAGAGGCTCTGCCACCTGAGACCCCAAAAAGAAATAAGTGGGTTGGAAAATTATTATCTTATGTGTCTTTATTAATC
>NW_006286241.1:1436081-1438347 GCF_000327345.1 Myotis davidii
CTCTCTGCTTCTCCAGGGCGTGCACCTCCCTCCTCCCTCCCCAAGGGGCGAGGAAAGGCTGTGACTCGGCCAAGCATTTCACTATTGCACCAGCTACTTTTTTTTTTGGTTAATCCTCACCTGAGGATATATTTCCATTGATTTTTAGAGAGAGTGTAAGGGAGGGGGAGAGACAGAGAAACATCGATGTGGGAGAGACACATCGATTGGTTGCCTCCCACATGCACCCCAACCAGGGCCAGGGATCGAGCCTGCAACCTAGGTACGTGCCCTTGACCAGAATCAAACCCGGGACCCTTCAGTCCGTCGGCCCACGCTCTATCCACTGAGCCACACTGGCCAGGGCAGCTACCATTTCTGAGACCACCTTCTGGTGCAGGAGCAGAGTGTGGGCAAGGACCCCAGAGACCAGAGTTCCTTTTCCTTGCTCTGCCCACGGGGCCACATGGCCTCCTTACGCCACTTTTATTGGGGGAAAAGTAAATTCCAAAGTTCGACACGCGATGCACCATGTGGGGAGGGTGAGTTGCATGAAAGCGCAGACCACTAGGCAAAGCCAACCATTTCACTATTGCACCAGCTACTTTTTTTGGTTAATCCTCACCTGAGGATATATTTCCATTGATTTTTATAGAGAGTGGAAGGGAGTGGGAGAGACAGAGAAACATTGATGTGGGAGAGACACATCGATTGGTTGCCTCCCATATGCACCCCAACCAGGGCCAGGGATCGAGCCTGCAACCTAGGTACGTGCCCTTGACTGGAATCAAACCCGGGACCCTTCAGTCCACAGGCCCACACTCTACCCACTGAGCCACACCGGCCAGGGCAGCTACCATTTCTGAGACTACCTTCTGTTGCAGGAGCAGAGTGTGGGCAAGGATCCCAGAGACCAGAGTTCCTTTTCCTTGCTCTGACCACCAGGCCACATGGCCTCCTTACGCTACTTTTATTGGGGAAAAGGTAAATTCCAAAGTTCGACATGCGATGCACCATGTGGGGAGGGTGAGTTGCATGAAAGTGCAGACCGCTAGGCAATCACTGGTTGTTCTGTTGCAATTTAGCTGTGGGATCCGGGCGAGCCACCCACACGCCCTGAGCCTGAGCTCCCACCTCTGTAACATTAGGGACGCCCTGACCCCGGAGGCCGTATGGTGTTGAGTGACCGCGCTCACCTCTGTGACTTTTCCATGTTCCCTCCTCCCGCAGGGCCCGGCGCCCGCCTCCTCCTGGCAGTGCATGGGGTTCAGTGACCTCAGCCCAGACAGCCACCACCTCGCCCGACACCAGGGCTGCCTGCTGACCTGTCCCCACGCTGCCCCACTTTGCATCCTCCCTGGCAACCCTCAGCAACGCCTGGCAGGTGCTGCCAGCCGCCAGCTCTGCCCCAGGGCCTCCAGACACCGCCCGAGGTGTCAGCTGGCCCAGGTGCCCGTGCCCCTGGGAATCCTGGCACCGAGCTGCCCACCCTGGGCCTCCAGGCGCCTGGCACAGACGGTCCCGCAGGGATGCTAACCTCACCCCATTTCCCAGAGGAACCTGCAGCCACAGGCCCTGCCCGTCTTCCAGGGGCACAAAGGCTGCACAGCTAGGGCAGGGCAGCTCCAGCCCCCCTCCCGGCCCCCCTCCTGCGGAGGAGGCTTTCGTAATGGGCCCCGCGCCTCCCACCTTTGGAGACATTGGGGGGGACGTGGGCAGGGCCTGAGCCTGTCCCCGGCCCGGCAGGCGCCATCCATCGCGGGTTGAACACCTGGAACTCTGTGGGCACCGTCATTAGCGGATGCGAGGCCAGGTGTGGCCTGGGGCCAGCGAGCTCTTGGAAGACGGAGGGCTTCTCACTTTCCAAGTTCACGCCGCTCGCCTTGACACAATTAACCTCCGTTCCCCTTCAAGCAACTGTGCGCCCAGCTTTCTACTGACTGTCCAGGCCACGGGTCTAAGGGGACTCTCCCACCCACGGCCGGCCGGGAGAAGCCATTGGGCCTGGGGGAAGTGGGGGCGGGGAGAAAAGGGGCGCAGGGTTGCTGCCTCTTGCCTCCTGGGGACCTCCTGAGAGCAGGGGCCTCTATGCTGGGTCTGGAGAGGCTGCAGCCAAGGGGATGGGCCCAGGGATGGAGGACAGACACGAGGTTATTCCCAACCCCTGGGCGTGAGCTCTCTCCACCGGGTAGCGGTCAGCCTGGTCCCCTCTCAGACTGCTGCACCACCCATCTCACACACACACACACACACACACACACACACACTCACACACTCACACACACAC
>NW_006286241.1:1438570-1439658 GCF_000327345.1 Myotis davidii
AATCACACACACAGGCTCACACACACTCACACATACACATACACACACTCACACATACACATACACACACTCACACACACACACAGACTCACACTCTCACACACATATGCACACACACTCTCATACACACACACACACTCTCACACACACTCTCATACACACACACTCTCTCATACACACACACTATCTCTCTCAAACACATGCCATACACACACACTCTCTCACACACATACACACATTCACTGTCAAACATACATACTATACATATACACTCTCACACACACTATTTCTCAAACACACATATACCTTACATATTCATACACTCTCACACTCTCTCTCCTACACACACACACACACACACACACTTGATGACACTAACAGTTTTAGGGTATTCCCATATCTCCTCACATAATGCCCCAGCTAGCACGAATTGGGTGCTTATCCATTCTGGGCCCCGTGTGAGGTATGTGCACACACTAATGCCCTCAGGCAATCCTCATGGAACCCTCCAGGGATGCACACGGATGAGGCTGAGGCTGGAGAACTGCAGTGAATCACCCAGCCAGGGAGCGGCAAAGCCAGGACTCGGACACCCGGTCTGACCTGACCAGTGACTGCTGGCTGCCGTCTGCGGGCCTCTCCGTGATGGGGAGAGGGGGGAGGCTGGTCTGTGTGAGGCAGCCCAGCCAGAGCTTGGCACCTAAATGCCCAAAGGGGGAGCTCATCTGGTCCCTCTCACACAGGGAGGAACGGTGAGGGCCTCCTACCCTCTGAAAACACTGCCCGTGCAGGCTTTGCACATGCTGGGACACAATCCATCATAGAAAGCTAACTGGCCCAGCTGGTGTGGCTCAGTGGTTGAGCATCAACTTATGAACCAGGAGGTTTGGTCTTGGTCAAGGCACATGCCCAGGTTACAGGTTCTATCCCCAGTCAGGAACATGCAGGAGGCAGCCGAACAATGATGCTCTCATCATTGATGTTTCTCTCTCTCCCTCTCCCTTCCTCTTCTTCTCTGAAATCAATAAAAACATATATTTTTTAAATGTCTTCATGGGCTAATCTGTCCTAAAACACGGGACTGCTGG
>NW_006286241.1:1444660-1445062 GCF_000327345.1 Myotis davidii
CCATATCTCCTCACATAATGCCCCAGCTAGCACGAATTGGGTGCTTATCCATTCTGGGCCCTGCGCGAGGTGTGTGCGCGCACTAACGCCCTCAGGCAATCCTCACGGAACCCTACAGGGATGCACACAGATGAGGCTGAGGCTGGAGAACTGCAGTGAATCACCCAGCCAGGGAGCGGCAAAGCCAGGACTCGGACACCCGGTCTGACCTGACCAGTGACTGCTGGCTGCCGTCTGCGGGCCTCTCCGTGATGGGGAGAGGGGGGAGGCTGGTCTGTGTGAGGCAGCCCAGCCAGAGCTTGGCACCTAAATGCCCAAAGCGGGAGCTCACCTGGTCCCTCTCACACAGGGAGGAACGGTGAGGGCCTCCTCCCTCTGAAAACACTGCCCGTGCAGGCTTTG
>NW_006286241.1:1445361-1446718 GCF_000327345.1 Myotis davidii
ACTGGCCCAGCTGGTGGGGCTCAGTGGTTGAGCATCAACTTATGAACCAGGAGGTTTGGTCTTGGTCAAGGCACATGCCCAGGTTACAGGTTCTATCCCCAGTCAGGAACATGCAGGAGGCAGCCGAACAATGATGCTCTCATCATTGATGTTTCTCTCTCTCCCTCTCCCTTCCTCTCTGACATCAATTGTAAAAAGAAAAGGAAGAGAAGGACTGAGGGGTGCTGAGCTGAAGAGGGAGAAACACGATCTGATCTGTATTTTACAAAGGCCCGGGGCTGCGAAAGGAAAGCACTGAGGGGTCTGAGCTGAAGAGGGGGAAACACTATCTGATCTGTATTTTACAAAGGCCCGGGGCTGCTGCGAAAAGGAGGCAGGGCAGCAGGCGTGGAAGCAGGTCCCTTCCTGCAGCCCCTAACCACTGGAGGTGTCTTTGTGGCTGCACTTCTGAGTATTGTGCCTTCATCTGTCTTGTCTTTGCAAAATGTATTTTAAAAAAACACCCACAGAATGTACACCACCAAGAGTGAACCCTAATGTGAACCACAGACTCTGGGTAACTGTGAGGTGTCGATGTAGGTCCATTGATTGTAGTAAATGTACCTCCTGGTGACGGATGGTGGTGATGGGGAAGGGTATGCCTGTGTGGGGACAGGGGGTATATGGGGAATCTGTGTACCGGCCTCTCAATTTTGCTCTAAACCTAAAACTGACCTAAAATAATAGTCTACTTTTTTAAAAATAAAACTACCCATTCTTAATATATGGTATATCCATACAATGGAATCTTATTAGGCCGTAAAAAGGAATGAGAAATTCTTGGTTTGCCCAGCCAGCCTGGCTCAGCGGTTGAGTGTTGATGCCCAGTCAGGGCACATGCCCGGGGTTGCAGGCTCGATCCCCAGTGTGGGGTGTGCCTCTCCCGGGGGTAAAATCTTAAGCCAATCAGTCTGGACTGTCCTGACCGACTCCGATGAAGTCCTCTGCCTGACAAGACTCCCTAAGGGCCCCTCACCGCTTTGGCTCAGTGGATAGAGCGTTGGCCTGCAGACTGAATGGTCCCAGGTTCGATTCCGGTCAAGGGCATGTACCTGGGTTGCAGGCACATCCCCAGTGGGAGGTGTGCAGGAGGCAGCTGATCGATGTTTCTCTCTCATCAATGTTTCTGACTCTCTGTCCCTCTCCCTTCCTCTCTGTGGAAAATTGGTAAAATATATTTTTTTAAAAAAAGAGCTGACTCATGGATGGCACTTAGTGCACAGAGCTTGCATGTATAAGTGATCAATCTGAGGTTGCCATTGCTGCTTTAAAAAACACACACACAACAACAACAAAAAAATTCCATTATATGAAATGC
>NW_006286241.1:1447683-1449961 GCF_000327345.1 Myotis davidii
GAGTCAGAGTGGGGAAAATAATGTTGTAATGAGAGGGAATTTCTGTTCAAGTCAAGGCTATCTCTACAAAATAGCTCAAGTTCAAAAGGGAAAGGAAATGTCTCACGGCATTTGAGGAGTAGAGAGTCCCAGACCATTGTGGGGAAGCCTGTATCCCTTGCATGGTCTCCCCCATCTGCATCTTTTTTTTAATCCTGTCCTCACCCTCACCCCCTGTTGTGTGAGTCCATTGCTTATGCTTATATGCATGCAAAGTCCTTTGGTTGATCTCTCCCCCTGACCCTCACCCTCCCCTCCCCACCCTCTGAGGTTTGAGCATCTGATCGATGCTTCTCTGTCTCTACATCTGTTTTGTTCATCGGTTTATGTTGTTCTGTTTTTTAACACAGCTCTCTCCCCAGACACAAACCACCTCCTCCCTCCACCCCAGCCCCACATCCCCTGCTTGCTTCGTCATCCTCTGGCCTCAGACGAGACTGGGTCTCAGCTGGACCTCGGGCCCAGACGGCGGACCGGCTGGCTTTTTCCAGCAGACGGCAGGAAGCCTCTGATGGGCTTCGAGCAGAAAAGAAACCTTGTCATTAGGAAGAGGCGTCCTGGCAGCAGTTCCTCCCACGGAATGGATGGGAGAGACGCAGGCCTTGCTTCTAGCCCAGGGCGGGTTCCTTGGGGGACAATGGCACACTGGCGCCACCTGAAGGCAGCCTGGCGCAATCGCAGGAGCCAAATCAGCAAACCAGAAAGTCTCAGAGTGAGTTGTTAGTGCTACTGCAAGAGCCGCCTGCTTGCTTGGACTAAGAGCAAAGCTTCGGGGAGGCAGCTCTGCTAGAGATTCTAGGAACCGCCTGGGCCTCCATACCTTCCCTCTGAGGAGGCTGATTTCAAAGGAGATTCTTGAGTTACTTCCGTACTAAAACCTCCCACCACCCTGGCTGGTTTGGCTCAGTGGATAGAGTGTTGGCCTGTGTACTGAAGGGTCCCGGGTATGATTCCCAGTCAGGACACACTGGGGTTGCAGGCTCGATCCCCAGTAAGGGGTGTGCAGGAGGCAGCCAATCCATGATTCTCTCTCATCATTGATGTTTCTCTCTCCCTCTCCCTTCCTCTCTGGTTACTAAAACCTCCCACCTCCCTGGCTGGTTTGGCTCAGTGGATAGAGTGTTGGCCTGTGTACTCAAGGGTCCCGGGGTTGATTCCCAGTCAGGACACACGGGGGTTGCAGGCTCGATCCCCAGTAAGGGGTGTGCAGGAGGCAGCCACTCCATGATTCTCTCTCATCATTGATGTTCTCTCTCCCTCTCCCTTCCTCTCTGAAATCTATCTATATATATATATAAAAGCCTAATGTGCAAATTGTCCCCGCTATGACATGCGCTGACCACCAGGGGGTGCTGTGGAACGAAGGAAGGCCCCAGCCCGCAGCCAGAAGGCCCCAATCAACCCTGATCGCCGGCCAGGCCTAGGGACCCTACCTGTGCACAAATTTCGTGCACCAGGCCTCTAGTAAAAATATATTTGTTTTAAAAATACCTCCCATGAAGGGCTGTAGAGAAACCACCCTGCTCCTGACTGAGACCTACAGCAGATTTGCAAATCAGCATCTTTGCCAAAATTAAGAGTAGGCCTTGCCCAAGGGAAGGAAGAGGACTTGGTCTTGTTTCAAGTGACACAGCCAGGTGGCTGGTCTCACTGTAGGTGTCGTCACCCACACGGAAAGAGAAAGTGGCCCTTGGACAGAGTCAGCAGAGTGAGGCTGTCCCAGGGGGAGTGGCAGCCAGGCCCTGCTCTGCTCATCTGGGCAGGTTTTTCCAGTAACTTCTTTTCCTGACAGCCCTGTGAGCTACCACGCAGCCGAGGACGTTAAAATGAAATTAAAATGAAGCAGTTTTGAGAATTAGCCAGACTTAGAAACGACTTTAGGGGGTGGACACGCCATGCGATATCCAGACGATGTATCATAGAATGGTACTCTTGAAACCTGTATAATTTTATTAACCAGTGTCACCCCAGTAAATTTAATTTTTTAAAAATGTTTTAAAGAATTGAGAAAGAGGAATCTCCAAGGGGTTAAAGGTGGCCGTGGGAGCCCCAAGGATCAAAGGAAAGTGGGTTGGGTCCCAGGGCCAGGACAGGGCCTATGTTGAAGATACCCCCAAAATTAGTGCTGGGGAAGAGAAAGGCGGGGCCCAGGACGGGTAAGGGTCAGATATGAGCCTGGAAAGGCACTGGCCCGAGATCAGAGGACTAGGAGGGTCCTGGGAGGGAAGGGGCCTCTCTG
>NW_006286241.1:1450016-1458357 GCF_000327345.1 Myotis davidii
GATACTGTGCCCGGACACACCTCTAAAAAGTGGGAAAAGTAGGACTTAAAATCCTATGGTTGCCTGACTCTGGATCCATCTTGCTTCCTACAGCATAAGAATTTAGGAAGAGGGCAGGAGACGACTTTACGGGGTGGACATGCCATGCGATATCCAGACAATGTATCATAGAATGGTACTCTTGAAGCCTGTATAATTTTATTAACCAGTGTCAACCCAGTAAATTTAATTTTTTTAAAATGTTTTATAGAATTGAGAAAGAGGAGTCTCCAAGGGGTTAAAGGTGGCCATGGGAGCCCCAAGGATCAAAGGAAAGTGGTTTGGGTCCCAGGGCCAGGACAGGGCCTATGTTGAAGATACCCCCAAAATTAGTGCTGGGGAAGAGAAAGGCGGGGCCCAGGACGGGTAAGGGTCAGATATGAGCCTGGAAAGGCACTGGCCCGAGATCAGAGGACTAGGAGGGTCCTGGGAGGGAAGGTGCCTCTAGGACTTGCTGAAGGCCTGCTCTCTGCCACTGTGGCTCTGGGCTCCCTACCCTCCTCCTCTTCCTCTCCCTCCCCCGCTCCTCCCATGCCAGTTGTAACTGGAAGTATAGTGTGAACTCATCATCTTTAAATGTGAAACGATAAAAACATAAATATATGCGCACACACAGAGGTGTCATTATATGTCTGTGTAAAGGTCCTTGAATAGCATTAAGCATCACATTGCTTTGTCGACCTCGTTTCCTTATAACGTTGATGGCTTCGTGTAGGAGCTTCTCTCTCGCTTGTATTAGTTTATTGTAAAATTGGTTTCATCGTGCGTCATTTTGCCACAGTTCTGGGAGCCTATTGGCGATATTAAGTGAGGACTGACTGCATAAATATATACATATAAACAAATTCTAGCTCTATCAGCCGCGAAAACAATAACATCCCAGTAGCAATGAGCACTCCGGACATCTAACCTTGGCTTCTAAATACCATCCTCCACTAAAAGGAAACAGGAAGTGGCTGATTCCAGGAACAAGGTGAGCCTGAGATATCTTCTTATGCCACCAAGTAAGGAGGTGTTTTAAAAATGATGGGGTGCCTGACCAGCATGGCTCAGTGGTTGAGCATCAATTCCGGGTGGATTCCAGGTCAGGGCACATGCCCAGGTTGCGGGCTCCCTCCCCAGTGTGGGGCGTGCAAGAGGCAACCAGTCAATGATTCTCTCTCATCATTGATGTGCCTTTCTCTCTCTCCCTCTCCCTTTCCCTCTGATGTCAATTAAAGAGAAAGAGAGAGAGAGAGAGAGAGAGAGAGAGAGAGAGAGAAGAGAGAGAGAGAAGATACTTTAATTGTCATGAGAAGAAACACAAAGATGAATGGCATACACTTTCATTTAATGAAAAAAAATCAGTGGTCTTCAGTATCTAGCTGGTGACATGCCATGTGTCCCAGGCCAGAGGATGTGGTCAAGGTCACCGCAGGCCGGCCTGGACTTGGTTCACCCGCTTAGCCCTGAGCTCAGAGATGCTCTGTAAGGGCACAGTCTCCAGCCCGAGGCAGGGCTTGGTTTCCTATCTGTTTCCAATCTGCCTATTTCCAAGTTGTGCCACCCCCTCCGGGCCAGAAGGTTGCTGGGTATGTGGTCTCCCGGGCTCCCTCCCGCTTCAGGACTGTCCAGGTCACACACGATTCTGAATAGAATTTTTAAATAACAACATGGAGACTATTCCAAATGGAATTGTTCAACAACGATGGGTTCTCTCCAGGTGAACCTCTATTTTGAGGTTCCTCTCCACACACCCCACATATGCACTTGGAAGGCCATAGAAAGAGAAGGCTAGGAGGTCCATTTTCTCTCCAGATCATGAGCCTTCTTTTATCCTCTGCTCCTAATCTCTCTCTCCCTCCCCCTGACTCTCTCTCAGTCACCCCCCTGTTCATCCCCCAAAGCCATAGGTATCACTAACCTTTGCAACTTCCCCCAGGATGCGATATTGGTTTTGCTTTACCACATTGGCTAATGGGGGAAAGAAGAGGACCGTTTCAAAGACTTCCTCTCCTTACTTCTTCACTGCAAAGGCCAAGGTACCAATGTGGGGGCACAGTCTGCACCAAGTTCATCTATTGCAACGGTTCTCAACCTGTGAGTCACGACCCCTTTGGGAAGTTTGCACCAAGTTCATCTATTGCAACAGTTCTCAACCTGTGAGTGGCAACCCCTTTGGCCCTTTGGCGGTCGAATGACCCTTTCACAGGGGTCGCCTAAGACCATCCTGCATATCAGACATTTACATGACGATTCATAACAGTAGCAAATTACAGTTATGAAATAGCAACGAGAATAATTTTATGGTTGGGTCACAACATGAGGAACTGTATTTAAAGGGCCAGAAGGTGGAGAACCACTGATCTATTGAGCTTGCATATTCAGGTTCTGGAGAAATGACCGCCAGATGGGTCAGTGGGCCCAGTGGACCCATTGTAAGCCAGACTTGGGTCAGATTCCCTCTTTGTGCCTGGCCCCTGTGTGCCTTCCTTCTAACAGGGGCGCCACAAGCAAGCTTCATGGCTCTGAGGATGATCCATGTCGTTATCCCAGAAAAGAATTCTACGAGCCATTGGAAAAGGACTGGGACAGACAACATTACATGCACTTGTGATGGGATGGGTCCTTCCTCAGAAAGACCCAGACTCTTCTCCATCAATGGCTCTGAGTCTGACAACTGACCCAGGTTCAGAAAATGGACAAGGCATTGCACACCATGCAGGGCAACCTGGGAAGGACCGTGGATGGTCAGGAGTAGAAACTGGAGAGGGAGAGCATGTCCCAGAGTCTTTATCGGGGTTTTTGTGGAAAGGAATGGGCCAGGCAGGAGAGGCACACTAAGTTTAGGATTGGATAGTTTGAATTATTTCAGCCAGCTCTGGACTATCGGAGTGGTCCTCTGTGGCCTAGCATCTGGCCCTCGGGCAGCGCTTCTCAACCTTCCTGATGCCGCGACCCTTTAATACAGTTCCTCGTGGTGTGGGGACCCCCAACCATAACATTATTCTCGTTGCTACTTCATCACTGTAGTGTTGCTACTGTTATGAATCGTCATGTAAATATCTGATATGCAGGATGTATTTTCATTGTTACAAATTGAACATAATTAAAGCATAGTGATTAATCACAAAAACAATATGTCATTATGTATGTGTTTTCCGATGGTCTTAGATGACCCCTGTGAAAGGGTCGTTCAACCCCCCAAAGGGTTCGCGACCCACAGGTTGAGAACCGCTGCCCTAGGGGAATATTGGCTCCGTGCGTGAGAGTTTGATAAAGGAGACAGTTGGGAATATGGGCTTGAGATTGGCTGGTTTGCATAGAAAGGCATGCTTGCAGGGGAGTCATTTTTTATCTCTAGGAATTAGCTAGCCTTGGGAGTAGCAGGCTCTTCAGAATCAAGGCCCCAATGCTAGAGCATCAAGAATACAGGAAACAAGCCCTAACCGGTTTGGCTCAGTGGAGGGAGCGTCAGCCTGCGGACTGAAAGGTCCCAGGTTCGATTCCAGTCAAAGGCATGTACCTTGGTTGCGGGCACATCCCCAGCAGGGGGTGTGCAAGAGGCAGCTGATGGATGTTTCTGTCTCTTCGATGCTTCTAACTCTCTATCCCTCTCCCTTCCTCTCTGTAAAAAGTCAATAAAATATATATTTTTAAAAAGCATACAGGAAATAAGAAAATATAGTCAGTACAACCCCCATCTCCTGCCCTATCCCCCACTCTCGGATTCAGCATCTGCAGCCCTCTGTGTCCTCACTCCAGTAGATGTCGGCTGGGTCCGGCAGCTCTTTCACTGTCAGTTCCTCCCCAGCAGGTCCAGCACTTGCCCAGCTGGGTTATAGTCTGGCCTCATGCTAGTTACTGGCTTCACGGCCAAGGGGCAGGTGAGCATAGGCCCTGGTGAGGTGCCTGCTGCCCTGCGGAGCATGGCTTCTGCCGCGTCCTCAGGCAAGTGAGGGGAATGCCAGCCCTTCATGTGGAGGAGGGAGCCAATCTACAGGCTCGGAGGGTGCAGGCGATTGGGATTTTCACGTGCATCAACGCAGATGTTCCCACCTCGCCTCTCCAGACCCCATCCTTCACTCATCGGAGCCCTGACCTGGACCTGCCTGGGTTGGGAGTCCAATCCTCTAAAGCTCTGCGACTCTTATGACTTCCTCCTGGGAGGACCCACAGCCTTTCCTGCCCTCCGGCTGCAGGAGCTGGGATTCCTTTATGTGCTGCCAAGAGGCCTCTGAGTTTCATAATGACCTTGTAATCCGTGCAGTTACTGTCAGCCTTCCGTTTTTCAAAATAGCCTCCTGCAAAAGTTCATCGAATCCCGTTGTCCTTCTCATGCCTAGTCCTCCCATCTTTCTCGAATACCTAATGCATTTCACCAACTAGTGAATTTCCTTCCGCTGCAACACCATCCAAATTCACGACCAGCAGAAGTTTTAACAATTGCACTGCTACCCGTCCGCAGGGAAAGCTCACCCCAACTAGTAGGAGGTCGGCATTGCTAGTCAGACAGCAATTCTATCTTGGTGTCTGCGTCTTGAGCTATTTCTGGTAGCAACAGGTACAGGCTGATGCCCTGGGAAACCAAGTCTGAGATGGAGATTAGCATTCAGGAAGCTTATTAGCCTTGCTCTTGGGATGAACATCCCCAGATAAAGGGAAAGAAACGATTGGGAGAAGTTGGACTGTGCTGTGGTCTCTACAAAGGCCTCAGTCGACCCCCGTGGGGAGCTCTGATTGAACTATTTCTGGTAGCAACAGGTACGGGCTGATTCTCTGGGAAACCAAGTCTGAGATGGAGATTAGCATTCAGGAAGCTTATTAGCCTTGCTCTTGGGATGAACATCCCCAGATAAAGGGAAAGAAACGATTGGGAGAAGTTGGACTGTGCTATGGTCTCTACAAAGGCCTCAGTCGACCCCTGTGGGGAGCTCTGATACCAGAATGACCCTTCAGAGTTGCCATACCCTCTCAATGAAGTTATTGGATAGAGGCTGCCCTGCGAGAATGGCATGACCTTGGGCAAGGTGACCCTGTGCAGCCAAGGGCAATTTCTGGAGAGGATGGAGGGCTGGGGGCTCCCACCAGCAGCGCTCCCAGAGGCCTTCGGATCTGCAGAGGGATCTGGATGCAAACCATCCATCCTGCACCTTGCAACCTGGAGGTGATTGGTCGTAGCGTGCTCATTCCCCCATCAATTTTTATCCTGTCTGCTCGGGCATATGGTCTCTCTTTATAATTATTTAGCCTGCATTTCCATCGCCTGCTCCGTGACAGAATTATTTAACTTTGGGACCTTAAATGTCAGGGCTTGTGATGGGTGCAAAAGGCAATGAACGGAATGGAAGCGTCGTTTTCCCCTTGGGTGATTTTCTGGAGACAGATATACTAACCGAAAAGGAACATTTTTCACACAGAGTCTAGAAGTTCAGAATATATGAGGCTAATTGTTTCTGCTTTGGAGGACTAGAGAGAGATTATTGGACAACCCTACCCACCAGGAGTCTGTTATCAACTGAATCATGAGCACTAAACTTATGCTCTCAGTGGTGTTTTTGTGAATTTGAATTCCAAAGGCGAGGGAAACAAAATAAAAAATAAACAACCGACCTGACCTGCATGGCTTAGTCTCCCCGCCTCCCTTCCTCTCTGAAATAAATAAAAACATATTTTTATAAAATAAATAAACAAACAGCCGGTATTTTCTTCCTGAAACAGAATTTATTAGCAAACGTTGCTCAATACAAGAGAGTCATTGGCCAGGCCCTGAAGATATTTTTCACGGGAAGTCTTTGCCACAAAGGGATTTGACCTGTGTTTTCAGGGCCACTGAGCAGAGTGTCAAGGTTGCTTGGTTTCCCTGGAGCGAGCCAACATAGACCAGTTGACTTGGCTCCACAGACAACTGAGACCAAGTGCAAGTAACTGTGACAACACACATGTCGGATTTGAGTCCCAGAGGAGTGGGACGCAGTGTGATGGGACGGCCATGGCTTCTCCCAGTGAGACATGGATAATGGCAATGTTGACCTGTGGTTTTAGAATTTTAAAAGGTAGAGCGAGCCTTCGTTGTGATTAACTTATTCTCCCTGAGGCCGTAGAAAGATCCATTGGCCATGGTCCAACCAGAGCGACAAAAGTTCCCAGTGACCTTTCTGGGTCCTCGTGTACCATGGATCAGCGTCAAGAGGCAAGTGCCCACAGGTCTCTCCGCACAGTAATTCTGTCTCTGCTTGTCCATCCAAGCAATGAGGAGGCTTTGTCCTTAAAGCTACAATAATTAAACCGGGGAGCAACAGTTATGGGATCGGCAGATCAAAGAAAGAGTATTAAAAGTCTCTCTCGCTTCCTGTGACATCATCATATTTAAAAAAATAAAACCTAAAATGTTCAATCAGTGATAGTGGGACAATCAGCTCACCATTTAGAGGAAAATCATAAACCTGTCCCTTGAGGACGATTAACATAACTGTCTTTTCCTTTGGTCATCTAAACGGTCAGAGCAGCTATTCTCAAAAAAGTAAGCCCCACCTTGGCCAGTGTGGGTTGTTGAGCATCAACCTATGAACCAGGAGGTCACACTTCCATTCCCAGACAGGGCACTTGCCCGAGTTGCAGGCTTGATCCCTAGTGTGGGACATGCAGGAGGCAGCCAATTGATGATTCTCTCTCCTCATTGATGTTTCTATCTCTTCCTTCCTCTCTGAAATCAATAAAAATATTGTTTTAAAAAGATCTTTTACAGCTCAGTTTTTATTATCTACTAGAGGCCCAGTGCATGAAATTCATGCATTTGGAGGGGACGAGCAGGAATCCCTCAGCCTGGATCGCAAGAGGGCACAGGCCAGACCGTGGAACCCCACCAATGCACGATCAGGGCCAGGGAGAGACATGGAAGGTTGGCCAGCCTGGGAGGGACTGCAGGAGGGCTCCAGGGTGTGTCTGGCCCGTCTCGCTCAACCGATGGGTTGGACCCAGCCGTGGGCAAACTACGGCCCGGGAGCCAGCACAGGCAATTTTCCTTTGAATCTACATTGTTAGTTGTGTGTTTAGCTGCGAATAATAGAAAAACTAACTAGCTCAAATCAATAAAGAGTTTCTTTTTTTCTATATAAGATCCAGGGTAGCAATTGTCACGATTATTCCACTGCTCAAGCATGTCCTGAGGTTCAGGCTCTTGATATGCTTCCCCTTTACTACCACCCCACTGTCACAGACATTCATGCATTAAAGAGTTTGGAATCTGATTCAGGTCAAGCTCTCTGACCTTGGCCAGTTGCTACTGTTTTCCTGGCTTCTGTGTCTCCTAACACATGGGGGCGGCACCGGGCTCTCAGAGCTCAATTCTCAGATTTGATTCAATGATTCTGTGATCACAGGAAGAGCAGCATCTGATGGCCCAGCAAATAGACAGTCAGATGAGGCTGCTCAATGTCTTTTCTTTTTTTTAATATATTTTTACTGATTTCAGAGAGAGGAAGGGAGAGGGAGAGAGCAACAGAAACATCAGTGATGAGAGAGAATCATGGATGGCTGCCTCTGCACCCCCTACACTGGGGATCGAGCCTGCAACTGGGGCATGTGCCCAGTCCAAGAATCAAGCTATGACCTCCTGGTTCATAGGTCGATGCTCAACCACTGAGCCACACCAGCCAGGCTCAATCTCTTTTATAAAACAGTGTCACTATTATTGACATCTTTTCTGGGTCCGGAAAACAGAAAAAAAAAAATTAAAAACCTGGAGAGAAAAGACTGAACCCTCCCTCCTCCTTCTCTGGATTTCTCTGTCCTCAGACCTGATTGGACTTTTTGTTTTTTAGGAGTAATTCAGAAGGACCAGAAGCGGTATTTGCACAAGGCCACAGATTTCATAGCAATAATCAGAAAAAAATAATAATCTCCCACTCAGTTCTCTTCTTTCTTCCTCTTGCACTGAGGCCCATGGAACTGCTTGGCTCAGTTTCAAAATTATTATAATTTTTGCATTGGTTTTTGTGAAGACTTTCAAAGAGCAGTGCCAGGACAGATTGGGGGACAGTGGAAGACACCCCGAAGGGCAAAGACTACCCAGTATGCAGGCTCTGCCGTGAGCCACTCACAAAGCCATGAATCAGACACAACGTGTAACTACAGAAGTAATCCATTCACACATTTCCTGGGTGGCTTAAAAAACAAAGTTTGTTTTCTGCTGGGAGAACATACCACAGCCATGATTCAGCCCTGACTCAAAGCTCCCTGACCAGTCGATTTTCAGGAGAGAAAAACCAACCCAGGCTGGTTACCAAAAGAGCCACATTGAACCAAGATTCCAGAAACTTGG
>NW_006286241.1:1458407-1468558 GCF_000327345.1 Myotis davidii
GACTTTCCTTCATCATTCCTTTTTTTTTCTTTTTTTTGGTCAATTTTTTTCAATTACAGTTTACATTCAATAGTATCATTTCCTCCTTCCTCTTTTAAATAAATCCGTTTTGGAGGGATTTTAGGAAATTGAAGGAGGTATGCTCCCGGTACCTCAATTCCCACGTCTATAAAAATGGTAAGGATTCAATAGCCTATGTGAAATACTGAGAATAGTGTCTGGAATAAAACAGCTCTTCAGGAGGGGGCCAATGGCAGGGGGAGGGAACATCTGTAATACTTTCAACAATAAAAATAAGTTTTTAAAAACTGTTCAACCAATGTGTGCCATGATTATTAATATTTTATTGACAACCTTGCCCCAGGGTCTCTCTCTGGTCTCACTTCCCTCTGCCCTCCACTAAACATGCCACACTACATGACCTGCATCCTAGTTCTTATGCGTTAAATTGTGCTCCTCCCCTGCCCCCAATTTGTATGTTGCAGTTCTAACCCCCAGTATCTCAGCTTGTGACCTTATTTGGAATGGGGTCATTTTAGATGTCAGTGTTTAAATTAAGGGGAGGTCAGCAGGGTGAACCCCTCATCTACATAACTGGGGTTCCTTAAAAAAAAAATTGGACAAGAGACACAAGCACAGAGAGAAGGCGCTGGAGAGACGCAGGGAGGGCACCTTGTGAAGATGAAGACATAGAGAGGGGTCGATGCTTCTACAAACTAAAGAGCACACAGACGCCCAGCAAACCACCAGAAGAGAGACGGAAGGCCTGGAACGAATTCTCAATCACAGCGTTCAGAAGCAACCCTGCCACTCCTTGACCTTAGGCTTGTGGCCTCCCGAACTCTGAAACAATAAATATCTGTTGCCTAAGAACCACTTTGTGGTCCTTTGTGACAGTCGTGCTACCGAACACATAACGCTGGTACGTGGCTTGGACTTTCTCACCTCCATATCTCTGCTGTGTCCTTGAACTGGAGAAACTTCCCCCACCCACTGCCAGTGGAAAATCAATGTATCTCAAGTGCCACATTTGCCTACTCAGATCTCTGCAATCAGAATTAATCCATTTCCTGCTGTTCGCATTATATGTTCTTCTGCCTGAGTGATGAGGGCCACACCTGTTCCCTGGGATCATGTCTCCCAGGGCAGGAAGAAACCTCCTACCACACCTTAGCCGCAGAGCTCTGGGGATTAGCTGGGAGTGCCAGTCTCCAGAGAGCTAGATCTGAATCAGCTGGGGTTTTCTTTCCTATGAAAAGGTATAATTTTCTTGGATACTTTTTCATTCCCTTAGAGACGAGGTGGGTGGGGCCTCGGGAGAGAAGCGTAGGAAAGGGCAACGCTACTCATGTGACGGTGGGTCTCGGCCAGGTGGGTTTTCCTAGGCATAGCTTGAGCTCTTGAAAGCCTCCCTAATTACTTCTTGGAATGGATTCTGCCAGTGGAATTCTACCACTAAATTAAAAATTTCAATTACATCCTTGTGAATCATTAACTTGGGGACCTCGCTGAAAACAAAGAATAACTCTGCAGGAAAGGCAGGATCAGTGCACTGCGAGTCAGGAACGTTCCCATTAAAAATCGTTTTTCTCTTGGAAAAAAAAAAGGAAGGCCTGGCAACACTGGGCCCATCCTATCTAATAAAAGGATAATAGGCAAATTAACCATCACTCTGTCACAAAGGCGGCCACGCCCATAGCCACAAGATGGCGGCACCCAGTCCTCTCAGCCCCCCTGGAGTCCCCCAGTCTCGGAGACGGGTGGGGGGGCAGCCACTGAGAGCGGGCAGCATGAGCGGCCTGGCGGAATGCTTGCCTTGTCACTGTGGCGACAAGGCAAGCGTTCCGCCCCAGCCTTGGCAGGCCTCTGGGCAGTGGGCACGGAGCAGCTGGAGGGGGAGGGGAAATGCTTGTGTTGTCGCCCTGGCAACAGGCAAGCGTTCCACACCCGGCCGAAGAGGGCCTCTGGCCAGGCCAGGCGCGGAATGTTTGTGTCATTGCAGGCCAGGCTGAGGGAACACCGCCCACCCCACCCCGCGTGCATGAATTCATGCACCGGGCCTCTAGCTTCCCTATAAAAGCAACAATAAGTTAGAGCTGAGTAATGTAACGGGAACCCAAATCTGGCTACCTGCTGCCACAAAAGCCAAACTTGTGAGACAGATTCTGGTGAAAAGGGAAAGCGGTTTATTCAAGTGCTGATCACCTGAGAAGATGGGAGACTCTTATGGCAAAGCCCATCTCCACATCTCAGTGCAGGCAGAGGTTTTCATAAGGAGGGAGAGGGAAAGCAGAGCAAAGAAATCAAGGGGATGGGGTTGGGGTTGAAAAGTTCTCTGTGTCCAGGACAGCACATTCCATGCCCATAAGGACCTTGAAACTGGTCAAGTGCTGGTGTGGTGTGTGTCATCCTGGTCTTTATCATCCTGGTTCAACACCATCCTGGTTCTATGGTTGAAGGTCAGCAAATCTCCCAGAACTGGGATGACTAAAGGTTGGAGTCTGTCTCTTCTGAAGTCATTCCCTCGGATTCTTATACAAGCATGCTGTTATCTATTCTACAAGCTGCATATTAGTCAGAGTCCGCATTTACAGAAACAATGGTGGGGTGGGTTGCAATTCCTCAGTGTTACAGTAGCAGCTGGCCCTCTGCAGGGGTTTAGACACCCTCCCACATCTGCAGGACAGCCCCATGGCAGTCTCCTGACCACTTCCACCCACTTCTGCTTATTGGCCTGGCTCCTCATTTGAGGCATCTGAGTTTTCTGACTCCTTAGAAAGGGATTTCAAAGATCCCTTAATTCTTTTCAAACCTTCTTCTCTTTCCTCTCTTGGTCTCTTTCTAGCCTCTTCACTTACCATAGGCAGGCATGGTTTTTCTGTCCTGAAAATTTCATTTAATTGTTTTTAGAAAACAGCTTAGATAGGACCCTGATGGTAGTCACCAACCTTGTCGTGAGATATGAAAAAGTAAAAGACCAATGGTCAAGAGAACTGAAGTTTTGCTCTAGATCTACCTGTAGCCTATCTTGTGATCTCCAGGTACTCAGCAACTAGCACCAGGCGTACAGTAGGTGTTCCAGGAGGGTGTTCTGAATGGATAAGCCAACCTCACTTGGTCTAAACAGTGTCCAAGGTTCATCCAGCTCTCCTTTTTGTGATTTGTGAGAGCAAGGGAGACTTCCCGGTGGGTTCAGGTGTCTGAATGACAGTGTGATGGCCAAGGGCACTAACATCTGCCCAATGGTACTTCCACCTGGATGGAGCCCGTGAACTTTGGTTGCTTCTGTGCTCAGTCTGTATATAGCATCTGCCTTCCCTACGTTGGCAATTTCCTGCAACGGGTGAATAAGAAAACCAGTTACTAAGACAGTGAGGGTCACCAAGATGATCCCCAGGCCCATACTTCTGTCTTGCTCATATTCTGTGACGCCACCACCTTGTGCTCTTTTGTCTTCTGACCTCCCCTTCTGGGAAATTTCTAGCAACTCTCTGAGACAGAGCATTGTGGTCTCCTGGCTAAGCACTTCCTGGTGGTTAGAGGAGTGGTGCCTCTATAATGATGTTGGTTACAAATAGAGAAGCTGAAAATGCTCATTCCTCTGGGAGAGGCTACCCAGACCTCAGAGTACATTAGCATCCTGGTACTTAACATCCTGGATGCAGACTTTGGTCCACGGAGTGAGGAGGAGGGCAAGCGAAGGCAGCACAGCATCAGGGCCCAAAGCCAGAGGTCACCGGGTAACGCTCAGCCCATTTTCAATTCTCTTATGGAAGTACTTGTAGGCATCAACTTTACTTTTATGCAATTTTCATCTCTAAATTACTATATTGTATTGAAAACACTGATGTCTTTCAGGAAAAGGGATCAAAGTTCAACCACACAGAGAAGAGATTGTCCCAAATGAACCAACCGAAGGTGGGGTGCCTTATGGACACAGAGCCACACCCTTCATCTAATCCTCTCATCAACAACATTCCCAATCTCTCCGCATTCTTCCAGAACAGAGTTCAAGGACTAAGTAGAGGATTTGCTAAAAGAAAGCCTGGGCCCAGAGCCACACAGCTGGCTCTCTGATATGGTCACCTACCCAGCCCTGCAGCTCAGCATCACACCTCCCAGCTTAGCCATTTGGTGTCAGGGACAAATGCTAGGATTTATTCTGATCTTCATCGGCCTCAAACTCTGCTCTTCGGGACTCAACACGAAGTCTGCGGTACTTGTTATCCATCTTTGGTCAGTCCCTGGCGATGCTAACTGGGCATCCACTTGGGTCCTAAGGTTGACTCTCCTTCCCCCAATATGCGGTCCAATTGTTGTCATAGGCCCCTGGGTTTTTTCTTTGCCTGGTAACCACCTGGAAACACCCCCATGCCTCCTGAACCTGAGGCCCCGCCCCGTCCCCTTCTGGGGAAGAGGAGGGAGGAGCTAACATTTCCTGAGTAGCTTCAAGGTGCCAGCCACTTTGTCAAGTGTCATCCCTTATATCCTCACAGCAGTTGTGCAAGGGTGAGCTAGTCCCCAAGACACACATGAACAACCTTGAAGCTACTGAAGCTCAGAGACAATGAAGGCATTTCCCAGTATCAGCAAGTGGGGAAGGCATGTCCCAAGGTCAGCCAGTGGTTAGCAAGTGGGAAAGCAGAGGTTTGAAGCGTGGTCAGCTGGCTTGAAAGCTCTCTATACTCTTAACACTCGGCCCTGGGCCTCCCAGGGACGGACGCACAGCTCTGGGTCCCGACCCTGACCTGCCAGCTGCGCTCCCTGACGCCCGATGACTTCTAAGTGCTGCTCACCTTGGACTTGACACAGCTCTGTCCCCTCCCTTGTGTGGGTTCTCACTGCGGTGCCTTGACCTCATGGTGCCAACCAGCCTCCGGGAAAAAGCGAACTCTAAAGTCACATCTGGCCTTGACATCGGCCTGGCCACTTCAGGGCTTGCTCTGTGACCCTGAGCAAGTTCCTTGGCGTCTCTGAGCCTTGGTTTCCTCGTCTGGAATGACTAGTCATAAAGCTTATCTCAAAGATTGATCGTACAGATGCAAAATCCTTTAAAATGCTGAATGTAAAAACTCATTTCTTTGTCCAGGAGTCTGGACTGGTGGTTTCAATATCTCTGTTGTAAAGGTGAGTTTAAAAAAACAAAACAGTGAGCTGGCCCTTCCAGAGGGCTTCACGGCTGATATTGCTATTGAAATCACTCAATTGCGTTGTATATAAAATAGACTATCATAATGTCAGTCATCAGGCAACAAAGACGAAGGACATCATTGCGTGCTGCAAGCCTGTCTCATTCCAGGGGGGCCTCGGCGACCACCGCCGACAATTTTCTTCAGATTCCATCACAGTTTTTCGTTGTTTAAAGACACACATTAATTTAAAGCCTCCTCCCATTCTCTCTGTAAATTACAGCATTCACATGAAGTGGCAGCTGCTGTAATTAAGACACAGTTAATTGCCTATCCCCTTAATTGCAATGATAGGATTTTGACAGTTTGGTAAATAAGAATTGTTTGGTTTCCTCTGGCAATTTCAGCCCGGGCTCCCCTCGCAAGCGCTTCGTCACCCAATTCCGGGACAAAGGGCTATGTCCAGGGAGGTGGATGAGAAAGGAACCGTGAGTTACCTGCAGGCCCCTCTCTTTCTGGGACCACCCCAACATCACCTATTCCGGCCAATAAGCTCCTCCCAGGAATTTTCTCCACATTAATCAGTCGTCGCATGAGATGAAAAGATGGGAAACCACGGAACCAGGAGGGCTGGGGCAATGATTTCTGCTGCTGATGGGCCCCAGGACAGGGGGGTGGGGGGATCATGCTGTCAGACAAGGAAACAGAAGCCCAAGTGCAAACACACCCACAGTCAGGGACCTCCAGGCTGCATGCCTGCCCAGGTCTCTGACCTCAGCCCTCCCACTGTGCTCAAGGATCTCCACGAGGCCAAGAAAAATGATGGTGCAAAGAAAGGCCTTTGGGGCCACACAGACCTGGGTCCAGAGCCTCCCTGTATCTTTTTCTGCTCGTGTAACAATAGGCAAGTTTACTGGATGTTTTCAGGCCTCATTGGCTTCCATTGCAAAATGGATTCTGTACCAACCTCCTCATAAGGTTGTGAAATTAAGACAAATAATCTGATAAAGAGCTTTAGCAACATGGCAGGCTGCCGGTAAGAGCTCAACAAGGGAAAGTGACTTAGCAAGTGTGACTCTTGTTCCCAGACTTACATAAATAAGTTTTTTTTGCATTTTTAAAAAATATTTTTATTGATTTCAGAGAGGAAAGGAGAGGGAGAGAGAGAGATAGAAACATCAATAGTGAGAGAGAATCATTGATGGGCTGCCTCCTGCAAGCCCCCCTCTGGGGATTGAGCCAGAAACCCAGGCATGTGCCTTTGACCGGAATCAAACCTGGTACCCTTCAGTCCGCAGGCCAATGCTCTATCCCAGGGGTGGGCAACCTTTTTGTGAGTGCGTGCCAAAACCAGCAAAATCTCTGGCTCAAAATTCTTCTGCGTGCCAACCCTAATTTTTTGAGAACATGTTACGCCTACTTGATATCTCTTAAGGTGTACATATGAGAAGAACCCTGAAGAAATAATAAAATTCATTCGAGCGACAAAATCACAGTCTATGATGGTGAAAAAATACACTTATTTTTTTAATGTATACATGTACACTGATAGTCCGACATAAAACTTTATGACTCCGTTTGATATTATCAGCGGGACTTTTGCTGCTGCATCACTGATGACAGAGATTTTACATCAGGTTTCTATTTCGTGACCTTCAGAGATATGCACGAGCTACTATTTTGATCCGTCAGGCTAACCTTCAGAGATATGCACAGGCTACTACTTTCATCCGTCAGGCTACTCCTATTATGAGACTTAACAAAATTCATCACTGAGAACAAAGATTCACCATTGTAAATGGAAGATTATAAGAGAGGGTTTCGAGTGCCAGCGAAAGTTACTGGCGTGCCAGGGGTTGCCCGCCACTGCTCTATCCACTGAACCGAACCAGCTAGGGCATTTTTTTTTGTTTGCCATAAGTTTAATTTTGATTATGGTCCACGCTCTAGGTTCCCATCTCAGGGAATGTCCTGCAGGGCCTTGCACATCCCAATGGTTCCAGGGCACTGTGTCAAAGAGCCCGAGTCCACACGGAAAGCTAGACGCTGTCTCCCTCGGGGCCCATCAGAAAACCTGGACCGGCTTTTCAAAGCCTCCTGGGAGGCAAGGGGAAATGTCTGCACTTGCCTGCCGTGCCTTAAGTGCTGCAAGGAAAGGGGAGAGAAACAAAACAAGTCTCCACAATAGAACGGTACAAGCGCTCACATCCTACCGCGGTTATTATTAGCACCAAAAGCATGACTGTCAACTCTGATTGGGACAACGTTGTGATTCGTCAGTCCCTGCCTCCCAAGGGCCACACACCAGGCCTGGGAATAAAAGAAGGATGTTGGTAACAATGACATCTGACCCTTTCTCTGTTGCCACTGTTTTTGTACTCCGATTCCTCTCCCTGCCTAAGTAAAAGGTGAAGGTAAATTGGTATACAATACTTGACATTTTTTCCAACAAATGAATGAATGAAGGGGAGTGCATGGGTGGAAAAGTCCTATTTAAAAGCAAGGTTTCCCTTGAAAAAGGTAGACTTGGAACCTGGCCGGTGTGGCTCAGTGGTTGAGCATCAGCCTATGAAACCAGGAGGTCATGGTTCGATTCTCGGTCAGGGCACATGCCCGGGTTGTGGGCCCGATCCCCAGTGTGGGGCGTGCAGGAGGCAGCCGATCCATGATTCTCTCTCATCATTGATGTTTCTCTCTCTCTCTCCCTTTCCCTGACTCTCTGAAATCAATGAAAATATTTTTTTAATTTTTTTTTTTAGAAGGTAGACCTTGTCCTGCTCAGCGCATGTGTGGGTTTGGCTTGCAGAGGCGGCTGACACAGGTCCAAGCTCACTGCACTTTCACTGGAACAAAGTCCAAAGGTGAGCAGTCGTGGGCTGTTCTGGCAGCTCCACAATCAGGAAGGAGCCGGCCTTCCCCCAACCTACCATTCTCCGCCCTGAGGCGTGGCTTCCACCACAGGGCCCAGAACTGCTCAAATCCCAGTATCTATCTGCATTTCTCCCCAGCAGGGAGGGGAAGCTCAGGCCTCTTTCTTTAACGATGTTCCCCAGAGATGGCACGGAACACTTGCAGTGGCATGTGTGTGGCCAAATTAGGTATATTGCCACGTGCTGATGTGACCAACACGGGCCTGGCTGTCAGCCCGCTGCCACTAGTGCAGCCCTCACTGGGCACAAATAATGTAATGTAATGTAATGTAATGTAATGTAATGTAATATAGTTTAATATAAGTTTAATATAATTAATGTAATATATTGTATATTATGGTATACCGTATTTGCCGGCGTATAAGACGATCTTTTGGCCCTGAAAAATATGCCTCCAAGTGGGGGGTCGTCTTATACGCCGGCAAATACGGTAGTATAATCTATATTAGTAAAAGGGTAGTATGCTAATTAGACTGGACATCATTCTGAACATGCTTCCAGATGAAGCGGGGTCCCGGGCAAAGCCAGCCACGGTCCCGGGTGCCTGCGGGTGGCAGGAGGAGGGAAGCCCGGGTCCCAGGTGACGGAGTGAAGCTGGTGCCAGCAGCCAGGGGAAGGAAGGCCTACTCTTGCACAAATTTTTGTGCATCAGGCCTCTAATATAATATAGTTTAATATAATTAATGTAATATATTGTATATTATGGTATACCGTATTTGCCGGCGTATAAGACGATCTTTTGGCCCTGAAAAATATGCCTCCAAGTGGGGGGTCGTCTTATACGCCGGCAAATACGGTAGTATAATCTATATTAGTAAAAGGGTAGTATGCTAATTAGACTGGACATCATTCTGAACATGCTTCCAGATGAAGCGGGGTCCCGGGCAAAGCCAGCCACGGTCCCGGGTGCCTGCGGGTGGCAGGAGGAGGGAAGCCCGGGTCCCAGGTGACGGAGTGAAGCTGGTGCCAGCAGCCAGGGGAAGGAAGGCCTACTCTTGCACAAATTTTTGTGCATCAGGCCTCTAATATAATATAGTTTAATATAATTAATGTAATATATTGTATATTATGGTATACCGTATTTGCCGGCGTATAAGACGATCTTTTGGCCCTGAAAAATATGCCTCCAAGTGGGGGGTCGTCTTATACGCCGGCAAATACGGTAGTATAATCTATATTAGTAAAAGGGTAATATGCTAATTAGACTGGACATCATTCTGAACATGCTTCCAGATGAAGCTGGGTCCCGGGCAAAGCCAGCCACGGTCCCGGGTGCCTGCGGGTGGCAGGAGGAGGGAAGCCCGGGTCCCAGGTGACGGAGTGAAGCTGGTGCCAGCAGCCAGGGGAAGGAAGGCCTACTCTTGCACAAATTTTTGTGCATCAGGCCTCTAATATAATATAGTTTAATATAATATAATTAATATAATATAATACATAAAATAATATAGTATAATATAATATAATTAATATAATATATAAAATAATATAGTATAATATAATAGTCCTCATTCCCTGAAGGCCGGGACCCACATGGACAGCACAGCTTCCAGCCAGCTGGCTGGTCACCTACTGATGCAGAACACAGTCCGCCCACCTGGCGCTGGCAGAACCAAACACTAAACGGGAGGATTGCAGTGGAGAAATGTTGGCTCTTTGACTGATGATGACGCCATCCAGGAGACCAGGAAGCTGGTGCTCCAAGGCCGGAACTCCTAGATGGCGTGTAGGGTACAGATTCCATAGGGCAAACTCGCAGGACGCCGTGGGTTGGAATTCAAGGCCGGGCAGGGAGCTGATTGTCGGAGGTAAGGTGAGGCTGATAAGTCATTTCTTCAGTTGTGAGGACAGCTCTGAGACCTGTTCCCATGTCCCTCTGTATCGTTCCGTGGGAAAGTAGCCAGGGGGTCTGTCCACCTTAGGGCTCAGGAGCTGAAACCTAACTTAGGTCAAGATGTGATCGTTAGCTTGCCAGAGTCCAGGTCTTGTGACCCTTAGTCAGGTCTGGCTACTGTCTTCTGTTGCCTTGGGGGTTGGTTGCTGATTACCCAGGGGAAAGACTAGGTCAGTCTCTCTCTCTCTCTCTCTCTCTCTC